>NC_064826.1:92698484-93001515 GCF_024166365.1 Elephas maximus indicus | reverse complement strand
GCTGGTTTGGGTTTTTGGTTTACTAGACATTAGGCACTTAATCTTTACAACAGCCTTACAAAGTAAATGAGAAAACCAAAGCCGAGAGTGGGTAAATAACTTGCCAAGGGCCAAGATTTGCATTTAATCAATCTACCTCCAGGGTCCATACTTTTAATGACTTTCCTACAATACTTCTCCATGCAGACAGGCTTCCAGACAACTAACTTACCTTGGAGTCCAACCTCTTGGCCCTGGAGAGGCTGAATTGCTTTGCTAACTTGACATGTTTGCTTCATATGTTATTGTTTTTTTTTTTTTCCCCCAACTGTATTTTAAGTCTCATATCCAGAGAGATCCTAGTTTAGAGTTCTTTGAATGTTTCTCAGCCTCTAGTTTAGAACTCACAGCCAGTACTTTTTCACCTTTTCTCCCCAAACACTCTACATTACTCATTGTTCCTCTTATTACTTACTGCCCATGAGTGGCCCTTCTCTCCAGAAAACTACTCATCCATGAAGGATCAGATCAAATGCTGTCTTCTTTCTATAGCTATCCTGGCTCTATTCCCTTCCAGCAGATTTAATTACTCTTTTGTCTGTTGTTCATAACTTTTCATAACACTAAACAAAGTCCCTGGGTGGTGCAAACATTTTGTGCTTGACTGGTAACCAAAAAGTTGGCAGTTCGAATCCTCCCAGTGGCCCCTCTGAAGAAAAGGCCTGGCGATCTGCTACCATAAAGATTACAGCCAAGAGAACCTATAGAGCAGTTCTACTTTGTAACACATAGTGTCGCCATAAGTTGGAATCATCTTGATGGCACAAGACAGCAACAAATGAAGCATAGATACTCAATAAAATTTTACTAAATTAAATTATATGGTGTGTCGTAGACATTCAATTATACAAGTTTCATATGCTAGTTTCTGACCTTTCAGTCTGTACATAGCATACCTTGTACTTTATATTCATGATTTTGACTATTTAAAATACAAAAACAAAACAACAACAAAAACAAAACAACAACAACAACAAAACCTATTGCCGTCAGTCAGTTCCGACTCACAGCAACCCTATAGGACAAAGTAGAACCCCATACGGTTTCCAAAAATTGGCTGGGGTTTGAACTGTTGAACTTTTGGCTAGCGGCCTTAGCTCTTAACCACTGTGCCATCAAGCCTGTATTTCCATGCTACATAGTAATTTACGATTTTGAAGAGGTACAACTTTGAATCATTGCACACTACATGTTTGCTGTGCTAAAAAGAATCACCTTGTCTCTGGGTCCTATTTTACCCTCTACCACAGTTGGCAGAGCCATTTTCTAAAATAATAATTCTGGGCATGATATAATTCTGCTTAGAATCTTTCAGGAGTTTTTAATATCCTAGGGAATAGGATAGAAAATCAAAAGGCTTTAGCAAGTGGTCAAGGGAACCTGATTACTGTCTACCTTTCCAACATCTTTACAAAACAGGTTGCCTCAGGTACACCTCACTCTGGATGCACAGAACTACTTGTTCCCAAAGGTGCCTTCCTTTCAGATCCCTCTGGGTGCTGATCCCTTTACTGGGACTGCCCTTCTCTTCACAGCAAAAAGTTCCATAAAGCTTGTTAAATGTTTACATTCAAGCCACAAATTTGGTTAACCTCACAGTAACCCTGGCCATCTCTCAGGGCTGTTATTCAAGGCAACACCGAATTTATGCTAGTTTTCCTGGGTAAAGTCAGACTTCTCACAAGAGTTAGCATACCCATAACCTTTGGAAAATACTAATTGAGACTCAGAAGGCCCGATTTATACCAGCTTGTGAGTCTTTCTGCCTCATTCTCAAAGTACCCAATGGATTATCTTTCCCTGTTTTTATAATCCCTCCCCCAAATTTAAAGACTTCCCACTTTAACCAATCACTTAGGATTTCTTTGTTAAAATTTTGCCTCATTGTTTAAATAATCCTTCCTTTCCTTTCCAACTGGGAGCTTCCAGCCAAATTTAGACCTAAGAATGCTCCGGTGCTAGCAGATTTAGCTACTTAATAAACATGTCTTTAAAGGGCCTTCACTGTATTTGTTTTGTTGATTCCACAAACTCAGATAGAAGTCTTTCTATAGAACCTTCTCTCTTTATCACCCCCGCCCCTACCCCAGCCTGCTTCTGGCACTCACAGCAGCCTCTGCAAGCCCCTATTGTAGTACTCATCACACTCTATATGAGTGTTTTATTACGCTGGTGGAAATCCTGGTGGCATAATGGTTAAGTGCTACGGTGCTAACCATAAAGGTCAGCAGTTCGAATCCACCAGATGTTCCTTGGAAACGCTATGGGGCAGTTCTACTCAGTCCTATAGGGTCACTATGATTTGGAATCAACTCAATGGCAATGGGTATCACACTGGTGGTGCGGTGGTTAAGAGTTACAGCTGCTAACCATAAGTTGGCAGTTCGAATTCACCAGCAGCTCCTTGGAAACCCTGTGGCACAGTTCTATGCTGTCCTATGGGTCGCCATGAGTCGAAATCTACTCCATGGCAATGGGTTTGGTTTGGTATTACACCTCTGCCTTCTGAACTCAACCAAGTGGACTCTTTAAAGGCAAGGACCGTGAGTTATTCCTTTTTGTATCTGTGGTAGTAGGTCTAAGACATGGATAATGGTAGGTGATCAGTATTAACTATTTAGTGAATGAATAATTACCCTCACCTGTGGCTCTGTCTTTGCTCTCAGTAGATGGAAATCATCATTTAGTCATCTTTGTAGGCTCTATGGTGGCAGGTAGAGTTCTGTGCACTAGTAGCTGCTCAGAAAAGTGCATCATATAAATGACCTATTAAACA
The DNA here is from genome assembly GCF_024166365.1 of Elephas maximus indicus. NCBI lineage: Eukaryota > Metazoa > Chordata > Mammalia > Proboscidea > Elephantidae > Elephas > Elephas maximus. The sequence goes on along the minus strand of NC_064826.1, from coordinate 92,998,700 downwards.
AATAAATGAATTCAAGAACAGCAACTACCAATTCAATTCAATTGAATACTTGAGTGACTACTGTTTATAAGGCAATTTGGAGGAGCTTACAGTTTTTTTACAGTTGACTATAAATAGTACTTATTAACTGTACTATAAGGAACCCTGGTGGTGCAATGATTAAGAGCTTGACCGTGAACCCAAAAGGTGATGGTTTGAACCCACCCAGTAGCTCTATGGGAGAAAGACATGGCAATCTGCTCCCATAAAGATTATAGCCTAGAAAACCCTATAGAACAGTTCTACTCCGTCATATGTGGTTGCTGTGAGCTGAAAAAGACTCGATGGCACCCAGCAACAATAATAACCACTATACTATGAGGCAGAATATAATATGCATTACAAGAGAAGTACAAAAGGGTTGCTCTCAAGTATTAAAGGAGGAAATTATGTATATGGGGCATAATAAAGGGCCTCTGGGGAGGAGAATTGTTGATCTCTGAAGAAAAAATTTAGTTGGACTCCATCATACCTTCCTTCCACGTAATTCCCAGTACCTTTAAAAAATTGCTGGTTGAGCAATTCAGTTTAAGATTATCAAGTGCACCATCTCACATCTCAACTTTTAAAAAACGTATTGTTAAACAATAAAAATTGCATCACATTTCAGTCCAATAGAAAACTATCATGATGGTAAAGTTTTTAATTGCATGAAGAAGAAATTACTCTGTCCAAGAAAACAAAGAAATAATTGGTAGTAAGGAAAAGAGATCAAGATATAAGCTGGCTCCTGTGTCTAAATCCTTTTTCCTACCGGTATTATTTACAGAGGCAAATTACAGCACTATTCTTTACGTGTTTTTTGCTAGATATGCCATCATCCTTCCCGTTCCACCATTAATTACCATAATTGTAAAATCCAAGAGAATGTAAAGACAAGAAATTTTGTTATAAATGATCATAAGAAACTGTCTTGATATTACAAGGTTGTGCACATGTACACTATATTGATGACAATGGGAAGTGAAAGCCTGTCCTAGATAAAATTCACAAATGCAGAAATAGGTGGTAGATGCATTGCTGAAAGGAGGCCTGCATTAAGGCATGCGTATGGAAAAAAAAAAAATTTTTTTTTTTTTTTTTTATGTCAGTAAACTTAAGGTGCTTTCCAACTTGGAGATTATGTCCTAAAGGTACCCATGGAGAACCCATCATTCATGTCTGCATCATTTATGCTTTCACTTCATGGAAACAGTACTAAATGTAAGCTTGTTTAAAACTGTGGCTGGAAGTCACCAGCCGCCTCAACTACAGAAGCTTGTAAGAACAAGAGAGAAAAAGCAATGGTAGTAGGCTTCAGTTACACCTATTTCCTTGTTTGATATACCTGTGCATGAGCAAACATTCTCATATGTGGCCATCAGCAGCCTCTCGACCTGATAATATATCTCCCCATTTTTGCTAGTCTTGATGTTTCAGGTCATGCTCATCAATCTCTAAGCTTCAGCAAATGCAAAGCCACTTCTCCTCACTGCTGCACACGATGAAGGGAAAGGAGAATAGAATAGGGAAACAGGTATAGATAGGCAATTCACAAAGAGCAGAAGAAAAAATTAATAAAATGGAATAAAAATTACTTAATTCAAATTTCCTTCACAAAAAAGCCAAAAGCAAAACATAAAGCAGAATAGGAGAAACAGTAAAATAAAAAGTAGATGGAGAAATAGGAAATAGCCACTAACATGGGGCACTTAAACAGAGCATATCAACATTTTATGAAATATAAATAGGCCAAAAACCCAAATACAAAGTAGAGATTGTCAGGCTGATCCATCAGGCCCTCTTTGTAAAACGTATGGGGCAGCTTTACTCTGTCCTATAGGGTCACTATGAGTCAGAATTGACTCAGTGGCAGCGGGTTTGGTTTTGGTTTTTGCAATAGGTCGTTTATAGTAACTTTAAATATATAAACACAAATAGAGGCTGAAAGTAAAAGAACAGTAGAAATATACAATGCAGACACTAAGCATGAGAAAGCTGGTGTATCTACATTAAAATCAGATAAAGTATCAAGATAAAGACTATTAACAGATTAAAAAGGAAATTAATAATAATGAAAGGGTAAATCAACAAGAAAACAATAATCTTAAGTGATCATACAACTAATAAAAGAGCTCCCAAATATTTGAAGCAAACATTGACAGAACTAAAAGAGAAATATATCTAAAATCATAGCTGGAGATTTAATATCCCCTACTTTACAAATAATAGAAAAAAGAGACAGAAATTTAGAAAGACTGTAGATTACTTGATCAGCACTATGAGCCAGCTTATCCTAATGGATATGTTTATAGAACCCTCCACTCAAGAATCGCAAAATTCATACTCTTCTCAAGTTAGCATGGAGCATTCACCAAGACAGGTCATATACTGTTCATAAAACACATCTTAATACATTTTTTAAAAATCATATAGATCCTGTTCTCTGATAAAAACAGTACTAAACCAGGAATCCATAGCAATAAAGTATCTAGAAAAATGCCCAAATATTTAGAAATTAAACCACGACATATTAAATAGCCCATGGGTCAAAAAGTAAATCAAATGGAAAATTGTAAGATATCTGAACTAAAAGGTAATTAAGATATAATATATAAAAATCTATGAGATACAGGAAAAATTATATTTTCAGTAGAAACAGTAAAAAAATCTATGCTTCCATCTTGAGAAGAAAGGAAAAGAGGAAAAATTAAATACAAAGTAAAAGAAACAAAATAATAGAAAACACAATAAAGAAACTTAAGAAAATCAACTGTCCTTTGAAAAAGTTTTTTTTTTTTTTTAATGGTAAAACCCTAAGAAAGAGGGAACATCACAACAGATTCTACAGACATTTAAAAATACAAGGCTATATTATGAAAACTTTATGCTAATGTACTTGACAAAATAAATGAAATGACAAATTTCTTGAAAGACACAACTTACTAAACTAACACAAGAAAAGATAAAAGTTTTGAATAGTTCTATATCTATTAAAGAAGTTGAATTGTAATTAAAACCCATCCCACAGAGAAACCGTAGGCCCAGATGTCTGTACTGGTGAATTCTACCAGAAGGAAGCTATAGCACTAATATTACAAAAACTCTTTCTGAACATAGAGGAAGAAGGAACACTTCTCAATTGATTTAATGAGGCCAGTATAATTCTGATAACAAAACTTGATAAAGATATTACAAGAAACCAAAAGAACCCTCCAACATCCTTCATAATAAACATTGATGCAAAAATCTTTAACAAAATATTAGCAAATAAACTCAGCCACATATAAAATGGATTCATCAGGACCAAGTAGAGTTTATCCCAAGACTGTAAGATAGCTTAATTATTAAAATGTCAATCAATATAATTTACCATATTAACAGAATAAAGGAGAAAAAAAGCGTGTAATTATTTAACAGATGTAGAAAAGCCATTAGGCAAATCTCAACACCCATTAATGATTAGAAGCTCTTGGCAAATGAGGAATAGAAGTGAACTGAAGGGACATCTTGGAAAACCTACAGCTAGTACCATATCTAATATGATCTCTCATTTAAAGACTGGACACCACCTCCCCCCCTCAAATCACAAACAAAGCAAGGATGTTTGTTCTCACCATTTCTATCCAGCTTGGTCCTAATCGGTCCAATAAAGCAAAAAAATAAATCAAAGGCTTACAGATGAGAAAGGAAGAAGTAAAGCTGTCCTTATTCATGGACAACATGACAAACGGGAAAAGCCTTTTTAATAAATGATGCAGTATTACTCAATATCAAAACTGTTGTTTTCATAAACTTCAGTAACATCAGAATATTTCTATGATACAATGAACATATGTAAAACAAAGTAGAAGAAATAGGTTATAAAATTATATATACAATATGATATTCTCTCAAAATGAAAAGGAATTAGTCCAGAGTGGACAAAATTTTTTTTTTTAATTTTTTTTTGTTAATAGGGAACCTCTCTGGGTGATGAGATTGGGATGATTGCTATTTTCTTCTGCATATTTTTTTCTTTTTTCTTAACCTTCTATCATGATCATGAACTATTTTCCTAATGAGAAAACACTTTAAAATATTTTCTCTTGTGCTCTGTGGTATAATTGTAAGAATTAGCCTGATAGAATGTTGTATTTCACTACACTATTTCCTTCTTTCTAAAACATTCATCGGTTTATGAACACACCCTTGTAGGACATACAAATCATCCTGTTATTGTGCAAACTCTGCAGGACTCCCGACCTTCCTAAGTCATTGTCAATGTTTTATAGTTTTGGACATACAGACAGAGCATCTCTGGACTCAGTTCCACTTGGACTCCCACCCAGAGCCTTATAGGACCCTGCTCTGTAAGATGACCAGTCCTGGAGTTCACCCAGCCCTGTCCTGAGGGACTGCCCCAAGAGACAAACGAATCAGGATCTCCCAGCACATGGGACACCCGCAGGGGCAAATTGGTAGAAGAGCTCTGAGCAAGGCTATTTAGGCAACACTCTGGCATCTTAACTATCAGATGGGCATAAATCCTACAGATAATCACAATGACAATCATTTTCAACATCTACTTGGGAAACTAGCAGAAAACAAGCAAGGAAGCAAACAAACAACCATGTGTTAATATTATGAGGCAAGTATTAAATTGAACTCTTGACTCATTACGATTATTTTTGACTATTGCTTCCTCCTTTTCAGGCTTTCTTTCCAGTATTAAATCATCTCCTAATATAGTATAATAAGACAATGATAATTAAGTAATTTTTCCATAGAAAATTCTAAAAAGTTTATAGTGAAAATGGATGTTGTTTTCTCTTCTTATAACCGTCTTCAATTTTCATCGCTGAATTTGCCTGATTTAGCAAATAAAAATCCGATAAACAACAAATACTTTTTAGCATAAGTATGGCTTATATAACATTTTGGACATATTTATGCCCAAATTTTTTCTGTTGTTTGTCTTAAATTCAAATATAACCAGGTGCCCTATATTTTATCTGACAATTCTGTCCCTGAATCACTTTTTCCCACTCTTTCAAAAGGAGAAATCTCCACTTCTATAGCATGTTCTGCCCCTACCAAAAGACCCCATATGGCCTCGGCACATCAAGCTCAGCCTTCGTATTCAACGAATTCACTGATTTGTTAGAAACCAAAGAGTTCTTGGGGCCGGAGTCCCAAGAGACAAAGAATAGCTATAGAAAGAAGGAAAAATACAATTCCTGTATCTCACCTTACAAAGATGGCTTGAAATAATAATCAGAATATAAATAATAAAAATCAAACCAGTTGCTACCAAGTCGATTCCAACTCATGGTGACCCCATGTGTTGCAGAGTACAACTGTTCTATAGGGTTTTCATGTCTGTAATCTGTATGGAAGTAGATCTCCAGACCTTTCTTCCTCAGTGCTCCAGGGTGAGTTTGAACTGCCAACCATTCAATTAATAGCTAAGCACAAACTGTGCCAATCAGGGACCTTATTCAGAATATATAGGGGACATAAAGCAACAATTTTGAGCCTAGGGCACCCCACCCCCTGTGTCTTAGACTTTTCTATGCCTCTGGCAGCCACTGGGGCTGGGCAATGGGGGAAAGGAGGTGCACTGAAATCATGCAGGCCAGAATCTGTGACAATTAGATCATTTTACCTTGTTGCTAACAGACTTTTGTCCTAGGAACCAGCCAGCCACACAGCTGCAGTTACAGAAATTTCTGAACATGCCACAGATGCTCTTTCTTTTCAACTGAGAGAAAATGAAAACAGATAGCTATTCCCCGTCACCCACAGACGGGGGGAAGAAAACAATAGCAGGTAAGAGTTACTGTACCAGAATACAGGGGTCTTAGCAGAGAACTGGCCTTTGTAACTTGCTGTAATTCTCAAAAGTGTGAAAGTATTGGGTGTCTTCCTGTCTGTTTGAAAGCGATAGCTGCTAAGACTAAAAAGTTCATGTGACCACACAGCTGTGACCCAGGTTTCTGCCTGCTCCTGTTGTAGAAAGCCAGGAGAGTCTGCTTGCCTAAAGCCATGGTCAAGTTGGGGATAAAGATACATAGTGATTCTCACCATCCTCTCCTCTACAAAAAAGAAAGTGTTAGTTGGAAATGCAAAGGGTTATTAGTGCCAAATCCTGGCTCAGAGGAAGTGTGTGTGTGTGCGTGTGTGTGGAATGAATACAACAGTTCCAATTGTGTTTTTATTTCTTTGAAACTTCTTGCTATTCCTTTAATGCCCTTTGACCTGTTGGCACTGGAATCAGGTCTGAAGGCAGGACTGGAATGCCCTGGCTGGGGAAGTAAAGCAAACTTGTCCTCATTTGGTTACCATGGTTATGGGACTGTGTGTTAAGAACCCAACCATTTGCATTGCAAACCATCACTGGAAATGAGAACAGTAGATATTGATATTCAGGGTGGAGAGATTCAACAGAACTTCCATTGGAAAGTTCAAAGGGAACAACATGTAAACACAACGCACACACAAACCCATGAAGAAGGGGACCAACCTGCAATGGCCAGCAGTCAGGCTAATCCTCCATAGAATTTCAGTAACTTTGAGGTATTTTATTTGAAAAATGAGTCTTAATATTACATTAGGAAGGGAAATAAGTACTTTATCAACATCATTTTTTAAATTGAATTTCAGTCACATTCAATATAAATAAATCCTTGTAAAAGACATGCTGCTAAAACACTACCTGAAAAGAATTCTATTCTTGAGTCACACATTCCAATATTCTAAGACTCTTCATTTTGATAAGCTGCATTAACAGAATTTGAAATGATGGGGGAAAAATGTGCATTTCAGATTGTATTTACTTTTAAACAAAGAGGAATCCCAAAGATGTAAAAGAGATAAAATGAAAGTTTTGAGGTTGGAGAGCAGAGGAGTGAGGGGAGAGACCTCGTCAAATCTTTTCTTTCCCCCCTCTTACAGTGAGGTTCCCCTGCAGAGCTCCCAGGATCAGTGAGCAGGATTGGAACGCCCTCCTCTAAGCCCTGAAACCTAGCTCTCTGCCTGTGGTAGGAGCTCTTTCCTGTCTCTTAAGACTTCTCCCACCTGTTGACCACCATGAGCTGAGACCCTTTGTCTTAGTAGTGTCTTGAGGCCTGAGATAGCACAATAGTCTTTTTTTTTCTTCCCCTCCCGTGGCACCTATTACCCATTTAGCACTGAGATGTCCAGAAATTGGTGCAGTAGAACAAGGCAGTCTTGGATAAAGGTTAATTGACGAAGCATACTTTAACTGAAATATCCTGTCCAGAACTATGCTCGCAAAATGAAGTTTCTATTTTTATTCTAGAATATTTTAATACGATTGATTTTTTTTAATAAAAATGGGCATCTGATGGAATCCACAAAAAATAATTCTCTGTGGAGATGAGAGGGTAGAGGGGGTTAGAAGCTGGCGGAATGGACACAAAAAGAGAGAGTGGAGGGAGGGAGCAGGCTGTCTCATTGGGGGAGAGCAACTGGGAGTATGTACCAAGGTGTATACAAGTTTTTGTGTGAGAGACTGACTTGATTTTTAAACTTTCACTTAAAGCACAATAAAAATTTTTTTTAAAAATCCTCCATTATCTATATTTTAATTACCTATTAGTTATAGATGTATGCATGTACGTAGCTCATTTATCGGGATGTTGCAGTACACAGTGTACTGAAATCTGCATTAGAAATGAGCAGAACAGGATCCTATCTTAACCCTGCTCCTACTAGAATGATCTTGGGAAGATTCATTTCCTTTTCTTAGGCATACTTAACTTACAAAAGTGATGTGTGCATCACTGAATTAAAACAAAGCTTTCTTCATGAAAATGAATGTATTGTGATATCATAACAGGAACGGATTCCTCAATAAACACAGTACGCAAGGACTTAACTGTGCTTACTGGTTAATCCATCTCTGATCATACATAATGAGGTCTGCAAAACAATGGGCAATTGTACTTCCAACAAAACTCTTCCAAATAGAACACTTTCTGTCCTTCCAAGCCTGTCCTCCAGCATAGGAAACAATATTATTCTTAGAGACAAGGGACACTTAAATTGATACTCCACTGTCTAGTGGAGGAGAAAAAGAAATAAACCCAAAATGACAATGTAGTTGCTAAGTATTATTCTGGAAAAGGAGAAGGTTCTATGGGAGCCCATAGGTGGGCCACACAGCCAGCTTTGAGGGTTTGGGGAAAGTATCCTGAAATACATGGTGTCAAATCTTGGTCCTAAAGAAGAATCAGAATTTTTCAAGGAGGTATGGGGGAGGGGAAACAAACTAAAAGGGGAAGTTGTTCCATTTAGTGTGGGGTTTGGGGACAACAAAAGATGAGATTGGAAAAGTGTTACCATGACTTTTCCATATTTTTAACAAGTAAATCCCTCTCATAACCTGATGACTTTGGATCTGTACAGTAACTCTCCAGTAGGATGGCAGAGGTGAGAAAACTGAGACTCAGAAAAGTTAAGGGATTTGATGGTGTCACAAAATAAATTTTTGGTATATTAAAGACTAGAACTTTTTTTAGAACTTAGATTTATGGAATCCCCTACATAATGTCCCCATCATTAGTGGGTTGTTTTGGGAAACCAGGCTAGAAGAAGAGACATGGTTTTAATGTCTTTCCAGTTAACCGAGTTCACTCCAAATTACCTTTGGCAGGGATAGCCTTAATAAGGAGGTGAGTAAATACACACCATTCTCTGCATGGGCATCGCTGGGTGGTGAAAAATGGGTAAGCATTCAGCTGCAAGCCAAAGGTTGCTAGTTTAGGTCCACCTGGTGATCTACTTCTGAAAAATCAATCACTGAAAACTCTGTGAAGCACAGTTCTACTTTGACACACATGGGATCATCGTGAGTTGGCATCTACTTGATGGCAACTGGTTTTTATTTTCTGCATTGACTGGGGAGAAGGACAGTGATCCCGAGAACAGTCCACTTAAGGAATTGTAAGAATTTCAGGATGGCCACTGCATATAACATGAAAAGTCAATGTCAAGGGATGTAGTTCGAGAGGGAAGAAGTAACGAGACCATGAAGGGCTTCACACGCAATATTAAGAGTTTTTAACTTTATTCTCAGAACAGTGGGATAAGACGTGACCAGACTTTTACTCTAGCAAGGTTGTTCTTGCGTCAATATGGAGAATGGAATGTGTAGGTGAAACAAGACTAAAGACAAGAGTCTGGGGACCAGATAAGATATAATTGTGACTGCAACCATGACCTCAACAGTAAAGATATAGAGAAGTGAGTTGCTTCAGAACTACATGGGAGAAAAAATCAGCAGGCCTTCCTAACTGATCTACAATATAGGGGGAAGCAGTGGTCAAAGTTTGGGCTGGCATATCTCTGGGCTAGCATTCTTCTAGGTACTCTGGATATATATATAAAAAGATATTCTCCCTGTATTAAGGAGGTCTTTTTCTAGGATGGAGATAGAGTTTGCAACTTGGGTGTGTCAGTTTATGGAGGGGTCTGGTGAGTTTCGTTTTGAAAATATAGAGTTTGGGGTTCCAGTGGAAGCTCCAAGGAGAAGTTCAGTAAGCGGTTTGGATACATGAAACCTGGGCTGACCTGCATGACAAGCCACCAAATAGCTCCTAATTGAAGCAAAGATGGCAGATGAGTTCACTACAGGAGGGAGTCTGGAATGAGAAGAGGTTCTAGGTCAAGAAGGAGATCAAGATGTGGGGAAAGATTAAAAGTGCCAAAAATAAAAACAGGTTATGAACCCTGAAGAAATGAAACCTCTGACCTACATGAAAATCCAAATTATATCATTAGGTTGCATGACAAACCTAGAGTAGAGTTAGTTGCATTTTTGAAACGTCTAATCTATTTCAACTACCTTTGCAAGAAACATCATAGAAGTCTAACTGGCTTGGAGAACCGACAGGAATTCTGGTTCAAAGTTCTGCAAATCTAACTTTGCATGCAAATCCCTAATTCTAGAGTTATTTTAGTCAGCAGGTCTGGGGTAGGAAGAGAAAATCTGTATTTTTATCATGTCCTCCAAAGTAGTCCCAAGAGCAGCATTTTAGAACCATTGCTTCTGGTCAGTGCATTATTTCTGTTAGTTGAACTCGGACCAACTTTGCTTTTTGACAATGTTTTTCTCACACAACATTCTCTTTTTTTAAAATAATTTTTATTGTGCTTTAAGTGAAAGTTTACAAATCGAGTCAGTCTCTCACATAAAAACTTATATACGCCTTGCTACACACTCCCAATTACTCTCCCCCTAAAAAAAAAAAAAAAAATTTTTTTTTTTTTTAGTGAGACAGTCTGCTCTCTCCCTCCACTCTCTCTTTTCGTGTCCATTTTGCCAGCTTCTAACCCCCTCTACCCTCTCATCTCCCCTCCAGGCAGGAGATGGCAACATAGTCTCAAGTGTCCACCTGATCCAAGAAGCTCACTCCTCACCAGCATCCCTCTCCAACACATTGTCCAGTCCAATCCATGTCTGAAGAGTTGGCTTCAGGAATGGTTCCTGTCCTGGGCCAACAGAAGGTCTGGGGGCCATGACCACCGGGGTCCTTCCAGTCTCAGTCAGACCATTAAGTCTGGTCTTTTTATGAGAATTTGCGATCTGCATCCTACTGCTCTCCTGCTCCCTCAGGGACTCTCTGTTGTGTTCCCTGTCAGGGCAGTCATCGGTTATAGCCGGGCACCATCTAGTTCTTCTGGTCTCAGGATGATGTAGTCTCTGGTTCATGTGGCCCTTTCTGTCTCTTGGGCTTGTAACTGCCTTGTGTCCTTGGTGTTCTTCATTCTCCTTTGATCCAGGTGGGTTGAGACCAATTGATGCATCTTAGATGGCTGCTTGCTAGTGTTTACGACCCCAGATGCCACTCCTCAAAGTGGGTTGCAGAATGTTTTGTTAATAGATTTTATTATGCCAATTGACTTAGATGTCCCCTGTAACCATGATCCCCAAACCCCTGCCCCTGCTACACTTGCCTTCAAAGCATTCAGTTTATTCAGGAAACTTCTTTGCTTTTGGTTTAGTCCAGTTGTGCTGACCTCCCCTGTATTGTGTGTTGTCTTGCCCTTCACCTAAAGTAGTTCTTGTCTACCATCTAATTAGTGAATCCCCCCTCCTACCCTCCCTCCCTCCCCCCTCTCGTAACCACACAAAAAAATGTTTTCTTCTCAGTTTAAACTATTTCTCAACTTCTTTTAGTAGTGGTCTTATACAATATTTGTCCTTTTGCAACTGACTAATTTCACTCAGCATAATGCCTTCCAGGTCCCTTCATGTTATGAAATGTTTCACAGATTCCTCACTGTTCTTTATCAATGCGTAGTATTCCATTGTGTGAATGTACCGTAATTTATTTATCCATTCATCCATTGATGGGCACCTTGGTTGCTTCCATGTTTTTGCTATTGTAAGCAGTGCTGCAATAAATATGGATGTGCATATATCCATTCATGTAAAGGCTCTTATTTCTCTAGGATATATTCCGAGGAGTGGGATTGCTGGATCGTGGGTAGTTCTATTTCTAGCTTTTTAAGGAAGCGCCAAATCGATTTCAAAAGTGGTTGTACCATTTGACATTCCCACCAGCAGTGTAGAAGTGTTCCAATCTCTCCACAGCCTCTCCAACATTTATTCTTTTGTGTTTTTTGGATTAATGCCAGCCTTGTTGGAGTGAGATGAAATCTCAATGTAGTTTTGATCTGCATTTCTCTAATGGCTAATGATTGTGAACATTTCCTCATGAATCTGTTAGCTACCTGAGTGTTTTCTTTAGTGACGTGTCTATTCATATCTTTTGCCCATTTTTTAACAGGGTTATTTCTCTTTTTGTAGTTGAGTTTTTGCAGTATCATGCAGATTTTAGAGATCAGACGCTGATTGGAAATGTCATAGCTAAAAACTTTTTCCCAGTCTGCAGGTAGTCTTTTTACTCTTTTGGTGAAGTCTTTGGATGAGCATAGGTGTTTGATTTTTAGGAGCTCCCAGTTATCTAGTTTTTCTTCTGCATTATTAATAATGTTTTGTATACTGTTTATGCCATGTATTAGGGCTCCTAACATTGTCCGTTTTTTCTTCCATGATCTTTATTGTTTTAGATTTAATATTTAGGTCTTTGATCCATTTTGAGCTCATTTTTGTGCATGGAGTGAGGTATGGGTCTTGTTTCATTTTTTTGCAGATGGATATCCAGTTATGCCAGCACCTTTTGTTAAAAAGACTGTCTTTTCCCCATTTAACTGTTTTGGGGACTTTGTCAAATATCAGCTGCTCATATGTGGATGGATTTATGTCTTGATTCTCAATTCTGTTCCATTGGTCTATGTATCTGTTGTTGTCGCAGTACCAGGCTGTTTTGACTACTTTTTGTTGGTGTAGAAGAATCCAACTGATTTTTGTATGTTTATCTTGTATCCTGATACTCTGCTGAACTCTTCTATTAGTTTCAGTAGTTTTCTGAAGGATTCCTTAGGGTTTTCTGTGTATAAGATCATGTCATCTGCAAATAGAGATACTTTGACTTCTTCCTTGCCAATCTGGATGTCCTTTATTTCTTTATCTAGCCTAATTGCCCTGGCTAGGACTTCCAGCACAATGTTGAACAAGAGCAGTGATAAAGGGCATCCTTGTCTGGTTCCCAGTCTCCGTGGGGATGCTTTCAGGCTCTCTCCACTTAGGGTGATGTTGGCTGTTGGCTTTGTATAAATGCCCTTTATTATGTTGAGGAATTTTCCTTCTATTCTTATTTTGCTGAGAGTTTTTATCAGGAATGGGTGTTGAACTTTGTCAAATGCCTTTTCTGCATCAATTGATCAAATCATGTGATTCTTGTCTTTTGTTTTATTTATGTGGTGGATTACATTAATTGTTTTTCTAATGTTGAACCGTTCCTGCATACCTGGTATGAATTCCACTTGGTCATGGTGAATTATTTTTTTGATATGTTGTTGAATTCTATTGGCTAGAATTTTGTTGAAGATTTTTGCATCTACATTCATGAGGGATATAGGTCTATAATTTTCTTTTCTTGTGGCGTCTTTACCTGGTTTTGGTATCAGGGATATGGTGGCTTCATAGAATGAGTTTGTAGTATTCTGTCCTTTTCTATGCTCTGAAATACCTTTAGTAGTAGTGGTGTTAACTCTTCTCTGAAAGTTTGGTAGAACTCTGCAGTGGAGCCATCCGGACTAGGGCTTCTTTTTGTTGGGATTCTTTGATTACCTTATCAATCTCTTCTTTTGTTATGGGTCTATTTAATTGTTCTACCCCTGTTTGTGTCAGTTTAGGTAGGTAGTGTGTTTCTAGGAATTCATCCATTTCTTCTAGGTTTTCAAATTTGTTAGAGTACAATTTTTCATAGTAATCTGATATGATTCATTTAATTTCAGTTGGGTCTGTTGTAATATCACCCATCTCATTTCTTATTCAGGTTATTTGCTTCCTCTCCTTTTTTTCTCTTGTCAGTTTGGCCAGTGGTTTATCAATTTTGTTGATTTTTTTCAAAAACCAGCTTTTGGTCTTGTTAATTCTTTCAGTTGTTTTTCTGTTTTCTATTTCATTTAGTTAAGCTCTAATTTTTATTATTTGTTTTCTTCTGGTACCTGTGGGCTTTTTTTTTTTTTTTTCCTCCCTTCCTGTTTGTTCAAGTTGTAGGAATAATTCTTAGATTTTGGCCCTTTCTTCTTTTTGCATGTGTGCATTTATTGACATAAATTAGCCTCTGAGCACCGCTTTTGCTGTGTCCCAAAGGTTCTGATAGGAAGTGTTTTCATTCTCATTGGATTCTATGAATTTCTTTATTCCATCCTTAATGTCTTCTATAATCCAGTCTTTTTTGAGCAGGGTATTGTTCAGTTTCCAAATGTTTGATTTCTTTTCCTTGCTTTTTCTGTTATTGATTTCCACTTTTATGGCCTATGGTCAAAGATGCTTTGTAATATTTCAATGTTTTGGATCCTGCTAAGGCTTGCTTTATGATCTAATATGTGGTCTATTCTAGAGAATGTTCCATGTGCACTAGAAAAGAAAGTATAGTTGGCTGCTGTTGGGTGGAGTGTTCTGTATATGTCTATAAGGTCAAATTGGTTGATTGTGGCATTTAGATCTTCTGTGTCTTTATTGAGCTTCTTTCTGGATGTCCTGTCCGTCACCGAAAGTGGTGTGTTGAAGTCTCCTACTATTATTGTGGAGCTGTCTATCTCACTTTTCAATGCTGATAGAGTTTGTTTTATGTATCTTGCAGCCCTGTCATTGGGTGCATAAATATTTGATATGGTTATATCTTCTTGGTGCATTGTCCCTTTAATCATTATATGGTGTCCTTCCTTATCCTTTATGATGGATTTAACTTTAAAGTCTATTTTGTCAGAAATTAATATTGCCACTCCTGCTCTTTTTTGATTGTTGTTTGCTTGATATATTTTTTTTCCATTCTTTGAGTTTTAGTTTGTTTGTGTCTCTAAGTCTAAGGTGTGTCTCTTGTAGGCAGCATATAGACGGATCTTGTTTTTTAATCCATTCTGCCACTGTCTGTCTCTTTATTGGTGCATTTGATTCATTTACATTCAGGGTAATTATGGATAGTTTTGAATTTAGTGCTATCATTTTGATGTCTTTTTTTGTGTGTTGTTGACAGTTTCTTTTTCCCACTTAATTTTATATGCTGAGTAGATTATCTTTATATATTGTCCTTTCCTCATATTTGTTGTTGTTGATTTTGTTTCTGCTGAGTCTCTATTTTTTTTCTTGTATTTATTTTGATGAGTAGGATAGTTTGTCTCCTTTGTGGTTACCTTATTATTTACCCCTATATTTCTAAATTTAAACCTAACGTTTATTTCTTTGTATTGCCGAATCTTCCTCTCCATACGGAAGGTGTATGATTACATTTTTTAGTCCCTCTTTATTATTCTAATGTTGTATTCTTGCATATAATAACATCCTTGTTACCCCATTTTGAGCTTTTTTTTTATAATCTTGCTTTGTTTTTTTGGGTTTCCCTTTATGGGTTGACTTCTGTTTGCTCTGCCCAGTGTTCTAGTCTTGGGTTGATACCTGATATTATTGATTTTCTAACCAAAGAACTCTGTTTAGTATTTCTTGTAGTTTTGGTTTGGTTTTTACAAATTCCCGAAACTTGTGTTTATCTGGAAATGTCATAATTTTACCTTCATATTTAAGAGACAGTTTTGATGGATATATGATTCTTGGCAGGCAATTTTTTTCTTCAATTTTTTATATATGTCATCCCATTGCCTTCTTGCCTGCATGGTTTCTGCCAAGTAGTCCAAGCTTATTCTTATTGGCTCTCCTTTGTAGGTGACTTTTTGTTTATCCCTCACTGCTCTTATAATTCTCTCTTTATCTTTGGTTTTGGCAAGTTTGATTATAATATGTCTTGGTGACTTTTAACATCTACCTCATGTGGAGTTAGATGAGCATCTTGGATAGATATCTTCTCATCTTTCACAATATCAGGGAAGTTTTTTGCCAACAAATCTTCAACAATTCTCTGTGTATTTTCTGTTATCCCTCCCTGTTCTGGTACTCCAATCACTCGTAGGTTATTTCTCTTGGTACAGTCCCACATGATTCTTAAGGTTTCTTCATTTTTTTAAATTCTTTTATCTGAATTTTTTTCAAATATATTAGTGCCAAGGATTTATCTTCAAGTTTAGAAATTCTAGCTTTTACTTGCTCAGTTCTGCTCCTCTGACTTTCTATTGTGTAATTTTATTGTTAATCTTCTGAATTTCTGATCGTGGCCTCTCTATGGATTTTTCCAGCTTATTAAACTTTTCATTATGTTCCTGTATAATCTTTCTAATTTCTTCAATTGCTTTATCCGTGTGTTCCTTGGCTTGTTCTGTGTATTGTCTCATTTCCTTCCTGATGCCTTGAAGGGTTCTGTACATTAAACTTTTGTATTCTGCATCTGGTAATTCCAGGAATGTACTTTCATGTAGAAGATGCCTGGATTCTTTGTTTTGAGAGCCTGTTGAGGTGATCATGGTCTGTTTCTTTATGTGACTTGATATTGACTGTTGTCTCCAAGCCATCAATTATTTATTTTATTAGTTTATGCTTCCTTACTGTGTCGTAGCTTCTTGCTTTGTTTTGTTTTGGTATACCCCTATGGGTTGCTTGAGCGAGCTAGCTTGATTATTTTTGCCTTTGGAGCTCTGAGGTCCTGTCCCCAGATGGCTAGAGCTGTTACCAGGTATATCAATCTAGGAGTCCATTCAGTTTTCTTGTATGAATTCAGCTCAGGTGTCCAGGTAGCTGAACATCAAGTGTGTGGTACAAGCTGTGTCCTACAGTCTTAGAGGGGCAGAGGTGATTGGCGTATATGCTGGTATCTCATTGCATCAGGAGGTCACGCTCTGAACAAGGCAAGGGGCTGAGAACCGACCCCCAAGTGTCTCTGAGGAAAGCGCGTCTCTGTTCCCTAGAGTGTGCAGGTGGGTGGGTTCTGCAGAGGGACCGTGGGCACCCAAAGTTTTTTGGTGTAAGGACTGGGAGGTACCAGTTATCTTTGGACCCCTGTTAAGGGTGCTGGGTGACCTGAGTGGAGCTACCAGTCCTTAGGTCCCTGATGTGGGTAGGTGAGGACCTAGTTTAATAGGCAAAGCAGTGTCAAACATCAAACACCCACCTCTCCACTGCACAGCTGAAATGGCTGGAGTCTGCCAACAAGGGCCTATTCTCCTGAAATAGGCCCACACAGGTCCATGTGAGGGAAAGGTGCTCAAAGTCCATGAACAGTTTATGCCTGGACAGAAGCTGCTTCTGTACTGAGCTCCCTCGGTTAGTGGAGCTAGCAAATTATTTTTTCCCCTAAATGCAAATTTTTTCCTTCCCCAAGGCCAGGAGGATGGCTCTAGGTGCTCAACAGTGCCTATCTCAGGCCCAGGCAATTAGGCCGCTAAAGCCAGTTTGCGGGTGTGGGGGCGCATTAAAATATACGCAAGTACTTACCTTTTGCTGAGATTGCAGTTCTCCTCAGGTTCTGGAGGTGTGAGTAGGCTGTGTGGCTGACTGCTTCTCCCTCAGGAAACTGTGGCCAAACGCTAGTACCAACCCGCTGCTGCTGCTCCGGGAATGGTGCCTGAGGGCTCCCCCCAATTCAGGTCCAGTAGCTCTTCTCTTCTTCTGAATGGTCTCTTCCTCCCCCTGCCCCTCAGTTCATTTTCTAAGCTTGCCTTTGAAGCTCAGGTCTCACAGTTTGTCACAAATATACTTGTTTCACTTGTTTTTCCGGGTCTTTGTTGTAAAGAGGTCTTGCCAGAAGTGTTTGTCTGTACCGCCATCTTTGCTCCAACATCCTCTTTTTATTGCACATTTAAAAGACATATTTGTTAGGCTAGAAGAATTGTGCTATGCTTTCCACTTTCCCCTTGAGGGAAATTCTCTTACAGAGATAATGAGGATGGTGATAGTGGTGATGACTTGCATGGTCAGAGGCAGAGCCTGACAGTGGAGAAGGGGGCTTCAGTCTCTCCCTGGAATTCCCATTTGACTCCCATTCTGTATCATGACCAATTGAGAATTTTTTTTTTTTTTTTTACCTTATAAAAAAGGATTAGGTAAACAAAGCTGCAAAGGTATCTACTCTCACCTCAACAAGTTCTTCTCATATAGAAATTCTAGACTTAACACTGGTAACAAAAATTAGATGTTGGGATGATGATAATGATAGCTACCATTTATTATTAAACTTGTGTCAAGCCCCATGCTAACAGTGTTACAACACTTTCTTGCATTAATTCTCCCAACAAACCTAGGTGGAACTAGTCTTATCTCATTTTGTAGCTGAGGAAACTGAGGCTCACAAACCTTAAGCAATTTGTTCCCAGTCACACAACTAGTGATGGATAGAGCCAGGATTCAGTCAGACCCATGCGTATCTGCTCCAGAATCCATAGTATTAACAATTACATATATACTCAGGGCTCAAATAGGAATATATTGACAGCTCCTATGGACTTTCCAAATGGTTAGTTCAGAGAAAGAGAGCATATTATTTTGAAGATATCACAATCTTTCTCAGCTTTCTAATGATTCTGAATGGGAGAGAAATAGACAACTTAGCTCAGCTGTTCTGTGTTCACCAAGCTAAGCCAGAGAATTGGTTGTAGTGTTTGTTGAGATAGTTCCCAAGCAGGTTCAGGAGCCCTAGATAAACAGAGAAGAGCACTAAAGGTAGCCTGTCTTTCCTTCCACATTCATGCAAAGAAACTCGAGCTCAATATTTTTTTGAACATTCCCAATGAGCCAGAAACTTATGAGAAATCACAATCTCCATGTACAAATACAATTAAATGATGATTGGGGCTGATTTATAGGTTAGTAATCTACACAAATAAATGGGAGGCAATTCATTCCAAAGTAATCTTTAGTAGATAATATGACAAATCTAGCTGCTAAATGCATATCATGTCCCCAAATAGCTCCATGTTCCACTAGATGGACTTTAAGATGGTGCTTCATTTTAGGAAGATATTTAACAATGCTTATTATATTTTCCCCCTTAGAGTTAAATTTAACACATCATGCATTCTCAACAAATATTTATTATTCATTTTCATCCCAGTAAATCTTGCCAGGCCAATTCAATCTTTCTGCAGTAAAGATCTAAATGAAATGCTGCTTCCACTAGGAAGGGGGTCCCAATCTCTCTGTCTTTTTTTACTTGTACCTGTCCCAGAGCACCTACCACACTGTATCTTCTATTAGAACAATGACTCCCAACTGGGAATGATTGTGCCCCCACTGGACATTTGGCAATATCTGGAGACGTTTTTGTTCGCAGTGGGTTGGAGAATGCTACTGCTGGCTTTTAGTGAGTTGAAGCCAAAGGTGCTGCTAAACGTCTTACAATTCACCGGATGGTCAAAGATGAAAGGGCTAAGAGCCATGCAGCCCAAAATGTCAATAGTGCTAAGAATGAGAAACTATGTATTAGTCCAAGAATAAACATAAAGAGATTAGGACTTAGAGCCACAAGTGCTTAGTTTCAGCTCTGGCTCCAACACTTATTACCTGGGAGACATTGGGAAGGTCTCAGTTTTGGAGCCTCAGTATACTCATCTGTAATATGCAGACACTTACTTTACAGATGGGCATTAACAGAGTTATTGTGGGCATCAACACAATCGTGCATAAGATAGATCCAGAAAACTCGATGTAATCATCATTACGATGAGGGTTTTTATGGAGGACTGCTGTCTTCTATTAGATTGTAAGTTTTTTGAGAACTGGATCCTAATCTTACTCATTTTTATTTCATCTCACAAGTATTTATTGAGCATCGTCTCTGGTTTAGCACTTTACTAGGTACTGTGGACATAAAAATAAGATATTCTCCCTGCTTTAAGGAGCTCTTTTCTAGGAATGAGATAGAGTCATAAACAAATAGTTATACGACATAAATTGCAAAATAAAATAACAGAGCATAGGTAAATAAAGTTTTTTAGAAGCAGGCCATTTCAAGAAATATAAAAAAGTTTATGGGCTACATCCTAATTGGAAAGAAAAACTTCCTTTCTTTACTGTTTTACTTTACTGATACCCATGGGGAAAAATGTATACTCTTACGACTTAGATTACCCACTCGGCAGAATAGATGAAAGCCAATAAGAAAACTGAAATGGTTTTTTAACAACTAATATGTTAGAATCTGGCCATATTGAAAAGTAACAAAATGGAGGCAGCTCTCTAATCTTTAATCCTAAAATGAGATCACTAGCCATGACTCAAAACAGCTGCATATGCTGTGAATTGCTCTTTGCTGTAACTGAAGTATACAATGATTTTGGAATGCAAATGAATGGTATTTGGAGGAGTTTTCTAGGATACTGCAGGCAGCTGGACAGTATTCCTATATACTTTGCTCATAGGATATAAATGTTCAACAAATGTCTGGTAAATTGAGCTGAATTCACTGGACACAGTAATAATGGAAGTGGACACTGGTTCTGGCCCTTCCCTTATCAGGTCTCTACAAGTTTGGTTTGAAAGCAAATCACCAAATACCCAGGGACATTCCATAGAAAACAATGAGTATACTTACTTTGCTTCAACTTTGTCTTGGGTAATAAATTATCACAAGATCATAGAATAGCATATATATTACTGATGAACACACCTCATATTGTCCCTTGTCATACCCTTTCCATGAATTTCCTGACCTGGTTGTATTTGATATTACCTAGACTATTAGTTCCAAACTATGTTAGTCTAGGAGGGGGATAGGGGCTCTCCAGTGATTCAAGAAGAGCTAGCACCCTTATAGCCAACATTTATGTAAACAAACCTCACATAATTAGTAAGAACGAAGCCCAGGATTTTGATACAATCCTAATGAGGGATAGCTTGCATATGTTACTATTCCATATCATGAAGTGAGTGAATATGAAAAAGCCTGAGAGCATCTAAGATCCCTCATGGATCACTATTAGACCTTGCCTAGCACCCAATCACCCTCAGGTTAGGGGAAAATTATTTTTGGCTTATCATTGGGTAGCACTCTACATGATACCCGTCTCCTTCTGCCAATAGTTCAAAGAACAAACTAGGTTTATCTAAAATACCAGAGTCAAAGAAGACTTTGTAGGCATTTTTTCCTGGTATCTGTCTCTTTGCCAAGTCCACATATCTCAATCATATGGAGAGGAAACAAAATGTGTGAATTCTTCCTTGACCAAAACTAGAATATTTTCTCTGCAGTTTAGCAAACATACTCCCCCAGACCAGCCTTCTAGTCTTAATGAAGAAACTTGCATTAGGGAAACTTGGAAGGGAACTAATCATGGGTGCCTTGAATGCCAGGCACTGTGCTGAATGTCTTAGAGACATAATCTCATTTCAAACATATATCAGCCCCGTGAGTGAGAAATCACTATCTACATTGTTCAAAGAAACGGAGGATCCCATGTTAAAGACATTTCTTCAGACCATATAAGTGCCAGGTCCTGTATACATATAATGTCGTTGTTAGGTGCTGTCAAGTTAATTCAACACATACAGACCCCATGTGACAGAGTAGAGCTGCCCCCACAGGGTTTTCTTGGCTGTAATTTTTTTTTTTTTTTCATTTTTTACTGAGATTGTTTTTATTGCATTTTAGATGAACATTTACAGAGCAAATTAATTTCTCATTAAACAATTAATACACATATTGTTTTATGACATTGCTTGCCACCCCCATGACATGTCAACATTCTTCCCTTCTCCACCTTGGGTTCCCTGTTACCAGCTTTTATGTCCCCTCCTGCCTTGTCGTCCTTGCCCCGGGCTGCTGTGCCCATTTAGTCTCATTTTGTTTTATGGGCCTGTCTAATCTTTGGCTGAAGAGTGAGCCTCAGGAATGAATTCAGCACTGAGTTGTAAGGGAGTCCAGGGGCCATACTCTTGGTGTTTCTCCAGTCTCTGTCAGACCAATAAGTCTGGTCTTTTTTTGTGAGTTTGAATTTTGTTTTACATTTTTCTCCAGCTCTGTCCAGGGCCCTCTATTGTGATCCCTGTCAGAGCAATCAGTGGTGGTGGCCGGGCACTTTCTAGTTGTGCTGAACTCAGTCTGGTGGAGGCTGTGATAGTAGTGGTCCATTTGTCCTTTGAACTAACCTTTCCCTTATATCTTTGGTTTTCTTCATTCTCTCTTGCTCCAGGTAAGGTGAGACCAGGGGACTATCTCAGATGACTGCTCAAAGTATTTTAAGACACCAGATGCTACTCACCAAAGTAGGATGCGGAACATTTTCTTTATAAACTTCGTTAGCTTGGCTGTAATTTTATGGAAGTATATCACCAGGTCTTTCTCTTGCAGAGCTGCTGAGTGGGTTCAAACCACCAACATTTCAACTAGTAGCTGAGGACTTAACCATTGAGCTACCAGAGCTCCTCGTACATATATTTCTAGCTACGAAAGTCTTGTTTTTCCACTATGACGTATTCTTGGGTATGTTATAAATATGTTTCAGATAGAGTCAAGTTAACTCTGAGTATACCGAGAGGTCAATAAGCATTCACTTGCCGTCTTGTGAACTACCAAAATAAGAATGAGGTTTTTGGCTTTTTTATTTCAACTTGTTCAGGATTTGAGATTGTGTTCTACAGTGGCTTGCAACTTTTGAAATTTCTGTCTAATAACCTAGCGTTATTAAACATGCCTGGCTATTTCAGAAGAAGATATCCATATTAGATTGTAAGCAAACGAGAAGTTTCCAGGAAAGAGACACTGAGTAAAAGAGTTCCTCGGAAGAATGTGTCTGTCACCTACCCAAACACAGGCTCACACTGCAGAAGGCAGGTAAAAGTAAAACTCCACTGAAACAAACGTCTGGTTTATTTCTTTCTAACACCCATAAAGTTATTCAACTTTTTAAGTAACACTGTCTCTCTGGCTAGACCACAAGTTCCATGAGAAGAACGATTGTGAATGTTTCTGCTCACCAGTGTATCCCAAACAGGGCCCTAACCCGAATCTGACACATGCTGAGTTCTCAGTTATGGCAAATGTAAAGCTTCACACTGCAGTCCTAAAGCACAAGATGGCGAAAGACCTCAAGTGATGACCAGTCAAAGAAACAGGGTTGTTAGCCTAAGGGGGAGGAATCGAAGAGGACATGTTCACTGTAATCGTATACTTTAATGACAGTGCTGTGGAAGAGGGAAGAGAACCAGGTGGACTTAAGTGGAGTTAAACCCAATGGATAAGGAGTCCTGGTGGTGCAATCATTGAGCACTAGGCTGCTAACTGAAAGGTTGTTGGTTCAGACCCACCAGCCTCTCTGCAGGAGAAAAACCTACAACACAAGAAAACAGACCCAATGGAAGAAAAACCTAGGAAGAGGGATGCTGGACCAACATGGATAACAACTTTCTAGTAGTGGGAAAAGAAGTGGGCAATGAATTCCCAGTCCCTGGAGGTATTATGAAAAGACTTGCTCACTAACTTTGGTGAGTAGTCATTGTAAGGGAATCAAAAGCTTTAGGTGGGACTTCTGGTTTCAGTTTTTTCATGTAAAGAGGTTGGAAGTTGTCACTCTTGTCCTTATAACAAGAAAAAGTTAGACAAACTGAAAAGCATCAACTTTTCTTGAGCACATTCAAGAACTGAGTTGTCAGGGAAAACTGCCATCCTAAAGTTTGGAGAGAGAGGAACATCCAGAGATTCACATCCAATTTCTACTTGCTTGGAGCAGAAGCCACTGGAGCCATAAACTGGGAGAAGCACTTAAATGGTGCCTTGGTCATCTAGTGCTACTATAACAGAAATACCACAAGTGGATGGCTTTAACAAAGAGAAATTTATTCTCTCAAAGTCCGGTAGGCTAGAAGTCCAAATTCAGGGTGCTGGCTCCAGGGGAAGGCTTTCTGTCTGTGTTGGCCCTGGAGGAAGGTCCATGTCATCAGTCTTCCCTTGGTCTGGGAGCATCTCAGCATAGAAAGCTCAGGTCCAAAGGATGCTCTCTGCTCCCAGAGCTGCTTTCTTGGTGGTATGAGGTCCCCAACTCTCTGCTTGCTTCCCTTTCCTTTTATCTCTTGTAAGATAAAAGGTGGTACAGGCCACACTCCAGGAAAACTCCCTTTACATTGGATCAGGGAGGTGATCTGAGCAAGGGTGTCACATCCCACTCTAATCCTCTTTAAGCTCAGGCAGACATTATGATTTATAACACAAAGGAAAATCACAAAATGGAAGACAACCACACAGGGCCGAACCAAGTTGACACATATGTTTGGGGGACACAATTCAATCCCTTACAAATGGTAATTCTGATGAACTGCTGGAGGCTGAGTGTAGATTAGCATGACAGTGAGAAACTTCTCAGGGCCACTGTTTTAGAAGGGCCCTCATACTTTTTGTGGGCTTCCTTCAGGAATTCTTCCAGGAATCCCACAGTTTTCACAGTAAAGATTAAAGGAAGGCCCCCTCATGGGTCTAGCTGTATGAATGGCACTGTTAAGAGAATGAGACAATAAGAGACAGACTGGGGCAAAATATTTGCAAAACACATATCTGATAAAGGACTTGTATTCAAAAAAAAACAACTTAAAAATCAACAGTAAGAAAACAAGTAATCCAGTTTAAAAATGGGCAGAAGATCTGAACAGACATCTCACCAAAGAAGATATACAGATGGCAAATAAGCATCTGAAAATATGCTAGACTTTCTTTGTCATTAGGAAATTTCAAATTAAACCAACGAGATACCACTGGATAAACAATAGAACGGCAAAAAAAAAAAAAAGACAATAGCAATTGCTAGCAAGGATTCAGAGAAAAAGGAACTTTTATGCATTTCTAGTGCAAATGTAAAATGGTACAGCCACTTTGGAAGGCAGCTTGGTGGTTTCTTACAAAGCTAAATATGGTCTTACCATACGACCTGGCAATCACACTCCTAGGTATTTACCTAACTGATTTGAAACTTATGTCAACACAAAACCTGCACACAAATGTTTATAGCAGCTTTATTCACAATCTTCAAAAACTGGAAGCAACCAAGATGTCCTTCTATAGGTGAGTGGATAAACAAACTGGTACATCCATACAATGAAATACTATTCCATGATAAAAAGGGAAGCACTATCAAACCACACAAAGACATGGATGAATCTTAAATGCACAATACTAAGTGAAAAAAGCCTTGTTTTAAAAGCTATATACTGTATGATTCCATTTATATGATATTCTGGAAGAGGCAAAAGTATGGAGATGACAAACAGATCAGTGGTTGCCATGGGCAACAGATGGGATTGAGGGTGTTGAGTAGGTGATTCACAGGGAACGTTTTAGGGCAGTAAAATTATTCAGTATGATGCTGTAATGGTGGCTACATGACACTACACATTTGTCAAACCAATAGAGCTTTACAGCACAAAGAGTTAATCTTTATGAATGCAAATTAAAAAAAAAAATCATGTAGTAGCTCAGTGGATCCCAGGATCGAATGCAGAATGTGACAAAACAATCAAAATGTATTACGAACATACAAAACAACTTCACTGTGGGGGTGGGGGTGGGAAGAAAGATGCTACTCAAAGTAACTTTGGAAATCAGTAGAATCTATAAGACTAAATGCAAAAAAAACTGTGTATATGTACCGAACTCTAGTTGATAAAGTTGCTTCCCATGAGGGTCCAGATTAACAATTCTGAAACCAACTGTGCATGTATTCTAGAACTGAATATTTAAGTAAATGGATGGAGGATGGTAGGAGCTAAGATTTTTACTCTTGGAGTAGGAGGTCACAGATAAGCAAGGCAAATGCACTGGAATAATCCATGTGGTAATGGATTAACATTGTATGTTTAGCTTAATATAGATACAGATCATTACGTATATAGATATGTGGATATACACTGGTTTTTATATACACATATATCCCCTTGCTTTGTCAGCCGAGAGGGCCTAGAAATAACAGCACCCCAGTAGCAATAAGCACATCTAATACCCAGACTTTGGTTTCTAATACCATTCTTCAATGAAAGGAACTGTAGCTCCTTGGAGAAATGACTGAGCTTGGGTTTGGAGCAGAAAATAAACAATATAAGGCTGGAATGTCTTATAGTGCAGAAAGTATGAAAATGCTAACAAACAATCAAACCAAACAAAAACACAATGCAAGCAGCAAACACATAAAGTAGTATGAGATTATAACTCAAAAGTATAAAATAAATATCCATGAATTTGTAATAATATAAATGATTGAATAAATAAATAGCATAAGGAGAATAGACAAACCTCCCATGCATAAGAATTCCAAATAATTTATGTAGATACTCCTCCCTCAAGAAGACAGAGTATAACTCCTCACTCCTTAAATGTCCTTCTAGAGTCTAGGATGAAAAGGAAGAAAAAGAGTAACTACACAGTGGAGTTACCTGACAAACACTACCTCAGCCAGGTGATCAAGGATCAGACGTGTTGGTAGTATGTAGCCTTGATGTGAATGGATGAATACTACACTTTACCTCTGTGGTCTTCCTCCCCAAAACCTATAAAACCAAAAAACCAAACCCATTGCTGTGGAGCCGATTTCGACTCATAGCAACCCTACAAACCTGTAAACCTAGTCTAATCTTTAGAGAAGCATCAGTCAAATTCCAACTGAGGGACATTTTACAAAATCCTGGCCAGTACTGCTCAAAACTGCCAAGGTCATCAAAAATAAGGAAAGTCTGAGAAACTGTCAGATCCAAAATGAGCCTAAAGAAACATGATGACTAAATGTAATATAATGTTTTGGATAGGATCCTGGATCAGAAAAATAATGCTAAGGAAATCTGAATAAAGCCTGGACTTCAGTTAATAGTAATGCATTAATATTAGTCCATTAATTGCAACAAGTGGACTATACTAATATAAGATGCTGGTAATAGGGGAAACTGGGGGTGGCATATATGAGAATTATTTTCACAATTTTTCTGTCATTCTAAAACTTTTCAAAAATAATAACATTTATTTAGTTGGCAATTAGACTAGATGATATTTAGTATATTCACTCTGACTCTGAGAGTCAATGATTTGTGGTAGTGTGCTAAGCAACAACTAACAGCAGGATATAAACATACATATATATGTATATATGTACACATATATACACATAAACACACACATATGTATGTATACATATGTGTGTTGTGTGTGTAGGCTGATACCACTATATTTATTGTTGTGTTGTTGTTAGGTGCCGTCGAGTCGGTTCCGACTCATAGCGACCCTATGCACAACAGAACGAAACACTGCCCGGTCCTGCACCATCCTTACAATCGTTGTTATGCTTGAGCTCATTGTTGCAGCCACTGTGTCAATCCACCTTGTTGAGGGTCTTCCTCTTTTCTACTGACCCTGTACTCTGCCAAGCATGATGTCCTTCTCCAGAGACTCATCCCTCCTGACCACATGTCCAAAGTATGTAAGATGCAGTCTCACCATCCTTGCCTCTAAGGAGCATTCTGGCCACACTTCCTTCCAAGACAGATTTGTTCATTCTTTTGGCAGTCCATGGTATATTCAATATTCTTCCCCAACACCACAATTCAAAGGCGTCAACTCTTCTTTGGTCTTCCTTATTCAGTGTCCAGCTTTCACATGCATATGATGCAACTGAAAATACCATGGCTTGGGTCAGGTGCACCTTGGTCTTCGAGGTGACATCTTTGCTCTTCAACACTTTGAAGAGGTCCTTTGCAGCAGATTTGCCCAATGCAATGCGTCTTTTGATTTCTTGACTGCTGCTTCCATGGCTGTTGATTGTGGATCCAAGTAAAATGAAATCCTTGACAACTTCAATCTTTTTTCCATTTATCATGATGATGCTCATTGGTCTAGTTGTGAGGATTTTTGTTTTCTTTATGTTGAGGTGTAATCCATACTGAAGGCTGTGGTCTTTGATCTTCGCTAGTAAGTGCTTCAAGTCCTCTTCACTTTCAGCAAGCAAGGTTGTGTTATCTGCATAACGCAGGCTGTTAATGAGTCTTCCTCCAATCCTGATTCCCCGTTATTCTTCATATTTATACATATACTGAAAGAGACTGGAAATATGTGTATACATGGTTGAATGCATAGTTACGTATAGGACAACTTTGATTTCCTTCATTTTATTTAACTGTATTTTTTATTTTTATAAAATAAGAAGTTATGATCTTTAAAATCATTGAATATCCATCATGAGTCATGCCCATCTGGGTAAGTTGCCCCTTCTCCAGGCCCTGTGCTTACTTCTGTCATTATATTTTCAAAACTATTTTATAACTTTATGTTTTTTTCTCTTCTTTCCTAGATTAGAAGCTTCTGTGGACAAAAGCAAAATCTCTCACTTTTACATCCCTACTGTCTTGTCAGAGCCTGGTATTGTGTACATTTTGGAGAACAAGCAGAGCATAACACAGTGAGCAGTTATGGGTAGAGTCAGTGTGAAACACAGTGAGCAGCTGTGGGCACAGGCAGTGTGCAATGCAGCAAGCAGTCCTGGGTACAGGCAGTGTGCTATACAGCAAGCAGTCTTGAACACAAGCAGTGTGCAATGCAGTGAGCAGTCCTGGGTATGTAGAGAGTGCAATACAGCAAGCAGTCTTGGGTACATAGAGAGTGCAATGCAACAAGCAGTCTTGGACACAGGCACTGTGTAACTCATTATGCAGTCTTGGACAAGTAACTTCCTTGGTTTACTCACATCTAAAAAGAGAAATATGGTTTACTGTCATCTCTGGTAGAGCAGTGGTTAAGAACTCGGCTGCTAACTAAAAGGTCAGCAGTTCAAATCCACCAGCCACTCCTTGGAAACCCTATGGGGCAGTTCTACTCTGTCCTATAGGTTCGCTATGAGTTGGAATTGACTAAACAGCAATGCGTTTGGTTTTTTTTTTTTGGTCATCTCTGGGTTTCCTCCCAGATTTAAGTTCAAGATTCTCTGCCTGTATCCATGAATTAGGCATGATTTAACAAACTAGGAACATCAGGGGGATTGTGTGACTTGTCCAATTTCTTCTTTAGTGTCTTCTGGAAGGTGTAGAAAGTGCCCGGGTAGTGCAGTGGTTGAAGTGTTCAGCTGCTAATTGAAAAGTCAGCACTTGGAACCCACCAGTCACTCCTCAGAAGTCTGCTTCCTTAAAGATCATAGCCTTGGAAACCCTTTGGGGCAGTTCTACTCTGTCCTGTAGGGTTGCTATGAGTTGGAATCAACACAATGGCAATGGGTGTGTATGTGTAGGAGGGACGGGGGATGGTGTAGAAGATTGAGATTCAGGAAATGTCTGCTCTGTGGGAACTGGGTTAGGAAGCCTTTTCTGTGGGTTTTAAATAATGGATTATTTGCAGCTACATTTGTCTTTGCAAGTTTACAAAGACCTGAACAGATGAGAATAGTTAAAATCTGGGATTAAATACACGGACAATAATTTTATGAGACCTTGGTAGAAATTTTTTTTTTTTTTTAATTTTTCAACAATGTACAGAAAATATCCTCTGTGATAAAGTAAGCATCTTTCTGTATGTTTTTTCTTTGGACCTGAGATTAAGGAAGAATGATTGGGGGTTGGGGGGGGCATAAATCACAGTCCCCGCATCTTCAGGTCAAACTCTGAGACCCTTCCAACATCAGTGATTCTGCTGTTGCTGCCATCTCTTAGCAACATTCTTCAATTATCCCACCAACACTGATCATGGTGAAACATCAAGTTCACCTAAAAGAGCCTGTTATGGTTCACATTAGTTTCCTATGACTGCTGTAACAGATTATCACAAATCAGCAGTTTAAAATTGCACAAATGTATTATTTTGTAATTCTGGAGGTCAGAGCCCAAAATGGTCTTGCTGAGCTAAAATCAAGGTGTTCACAGAGTTGAATTCCTTCTGGAGGCTCTAGGGGAGGATCCACTTTCATGCCTTTTCCAGCTTCTGGAGGATCCCCAAATTCCTTGGCTTGTGGCTCCTTCCACCTTCAAAGCCATTAATAGCCAGTCAAGTCTTTCTCACAACACATCACTCTGATACTGACTTTTGCCTCCCACTTCCATATTTAAGTACCCTTGTGATTACAATGAGCCTACCCAGAAAATCCAGGATAATCTCCCTATTTAAAGGTCATCTGATCATCATTGTTGTTGTGTGCTATTGAGTAAATTCTGGCTCATAACAACAACCCTACAGGACAGAGTAAAACTGCCCCATAGGGTTTCCAAGGTTGTAATCTTTATGGAAGCAGATTGCCACATCTTTTTCCCAAGAAGCAGCTAGTGGGTTTGAACTGCCAATCTTTCTGTTAGCAGACGACCACTTAACCACTGCCCCACCAGGGCTCCTTGGTCATCTGATTACCAACCTGGATTTTATCTGTCCATCTTAATTTTCCATATTTATAGGTTCTGGGACATCTCTGGGAAGCCATTGTTTACCATACACTTTTAACCAAGGTTGTGTTAAATTAGGAAATTAACTTTAGAATATTATGAGTTGATCTCTATTCCCTTCCCCAGACTTTGCTCAGAAGTCTATCTAATCCATCTTGGATGAAGCTTTTACAGCTTTAAATGAATTCTGGTTCCTTCCATCTTCCAGAGTCAGGAACTACTTCCTCAAAACCAGCCATAGTGGTCCAGGTTTTCCAGAACAATCTCAATTTTGAATAATTTGTTGCATTGTAAGACCAGTCAGAATATGTGCTCCAATTCAGGGAGAGGAAAATATGACCTTGTAACCATTAGCCTAACATTGGTGGGCAATGGTGGAGTAAATTTCCTCTCAGTTCAGATCTCAGAATGCACATGTAACAATATGCTAAAATGGAGACACAAGGAGAGTCTCTGAAGAGCCCATGAAAGTGCCCCATAGGGAAAATTATCACTGAACACTGGACAAGTAGAGTGCCTCTATTAGATCATCACAACAGTGCTAATCAAGTAAGAACTTTACTGTCCTTCTGCTTTTATCTGTCTCCTGGCATCTCCTCCCTCCCCTATGTACCACTCTTGCCCTGGAGGTTAAAAACCATAATTAGGAAGTCCAAGAAGGAGTAGATGTAGAAAGCAAAGTAGAGAAAGCAATACCCCTTCCACCCTTTCCAGTGCAAGAAGCTGGCCTTTTCTTTAGCCCTGGCTTAGAATAGACCACAGGCTGGGGGCTGTACCCTGTGGATTCATTTCCAGAATTCATCAGGCTGAGTCAGCCCACGAATGGGCAAATTTGACCCTAGATTCTAACTCTGGTTTTAACACCTGTATTAGTTTCCTATTACTGCTTTCTCAAATTAGCACAAACTTAGTGGCTTAAAAAGAAATCACAAATTTGTTATCTTATATTTCTGGAGTTCAGAAAGTCCTAAAAGGGTCTTACAAGGTAAATTCAAGGTGCCAGCAAAGCTATGTTCCTTCCGGAGTGAGGCTCTGAGAAAGAATGTTTCCTTGCCTTATCCAACTTCTCGAGGCTGTCTGCATTCCTTGGCTGGTGGCCCCTTCCTCCGTCTTCAAAGTGTATCACTTCAACATCTGCTTCTGTCACAGCTCCTCTCTCTGACTTTAACCCTCCAGCCTCCGCCTCATAAAGACCCTTGTGATTCCATTGGATCCACTGGGTAATTGACAACAATATTCCTATCTCAAGAACCTTAGTTTTATCACATCTTCAAAGTCCCTTTTGCTAGTTAACATGTGTGAAGTACTAATGAAATGGAATATTCTAGTCAATAGAAAATAGAACACACACACACTTCTGTTCCTTAGTGGTGTAGTGGTTAAAAGCTCAGCTGCCAACCAAAAAAAAAATCAGCAGCTTGAATCCACCAGTTATTCCTTGGGAACTCTATGGGCAGTTCTAATCTGTCCTAAAGGATCACTATGAGTCGGAATTGACTACACCAGTGGGTTTGGTTTGGGTTGTCTCTCTGCTTGCTTCTCTCTTTCATATCTCAAAAGAGATTATGACACAGCCTAATCTTGTAGATTGAGTCCTGCCTCATTAACATAACTGCCTCTAATCCTGCCTCATTAACATCACAGAGGTAGGATTTACAACATATAGGAAAATCCCATCAGATAACAAAATGGTGGACAATCACACAATACTGGGAATCATGGCCTAGCCAAGTTTACACACATTTGTGAGGGACACAATTCAATCCGTAACAGTTGCTATAAGTCAGAAGCAACTCGGCAGCAATGGGTTTATATATATAAAGCAATTGTAATTTTAGCAGACATTCCTCCAGGCTTTTTCACAGGTTGTGGAAATTAGGATGTGGGTGTCTCTAAGGTCCATTATTCTGTCCACCACGCATCCCTCTTTCTCCCATTATCCAGCAGAGCGGAGACCACTTGTACTGAACTCTAGTTCCACATCCACTTCTGAGTTAAGACACCTACGGTACCAGTTTGTCACAGCGAATCCACCTACTTTGTTGGTTCTGTAGACTGCTCTTTGAGAAAATGCAAATGGACATGCAAGGCTCTGATTACAGTTAAGTTACCTGAGAAGGTAATTCTTAAAACAGACAAATTTTTTTTTTCTTAAGAACATAAGCTTCAGTGAAACAGACTTAATTTAAATCCAGGCTCTGCCATCCACTAGCTGTGTCACTGAGAGCAAGCTGCTGCCTTTTTCTAAGCTTTGCCACGTCCACCTCAGCCACTGTTTCTGCCAGCCTCATACTCCATCCCTGAGATCTCTCTGTGTGAAATTTAAGGGATAATCAGGGTATTTTAAATTATATAGTGTCAGAACGGAATTTGATATACTTCTTAGAAATAGATAAGTAGAAAATGAATACCACCACTCCCGCCACTGACCATCAAGTTGATTCTAACTCATGGCGACCCATGCATGTGAGAGTAGGACTGTACTCTGTAGGGTTTTCAATGGCTGATTTTTCAGAAGTAGATCACCAGGCCTTTTTTCTGAGGTACCTCTGGGTGGATTTGAACTTCTAAACTTTTAGTAGAACCAAGCTCACTAACCATTTGCACCACCCAGATACTTTAAAAATAAACAATATCATATATTTTAGGTGGGTGTTTGTTTTACATAAGAAGACTAAGGTTTGATATATTCTCTAAAGATATTTTCAATATTTATTTACCAGAACCTATAATACAAGAGGAGCCCTGGTGGTGCAGTGGTTAAAAGCTACAGCTGCTAACCAGAGGGTCAGCAGTTCAAATTCTCCAGCTGCTCCTTGGAAACTCTAAGGGGCAGTTCTACGCTGTCCTACAGGGTTGCAATGAGTTGGAATCGACTTTATGGCATTGGGTTTGTTTTTTTTTTTTTGCTTTATAACACACACACACAAAACAAATCCCAAAACAGAAAAATTACTTACATGTTTGTAAGACACCCAGGTGATGAAATGTTCTGTACATTGTAAAATATGATGTTTGCAATGAAGGTATTATTATTCACACTCTGGCCCCTCCCTCTCTCTGAAGTATGCTCAAGTTGTTCTCAGCTTCCATGGTTCTGGATTCCAGTTCTTTTTTATTTTATATAGGGGGATAGAATTACATATGTATGTGTGTGTGCAAATGTGTTTTACTGACTGATTAGAACATTCACTAGTATTTAGCACATGTTTCATTAATTAGCAGTTTTTATATGTTAAAGATGAGATACCAAAATGCCATTCTGAAAAATGGTTCTGGAATGACATCCACACACAAAAAATATTGCCACCTGGAAACCAAAAATAGAGCACCATGCTTATAAGGAGTTCTTACCTCCTGAATTTCTTTCTGTACCTCTCCGGAATCTGCTGGCTCTCTCAGTCACACCATTTCATTGTTAATGTTTAGCCCCTACAGCTCTGTATTATTTTTGACTCTGCGCCTATCCACAGAAATCAATAAGGCTTTAATCTCCTTTTGTCTTTTCCCCAGTGAACTTTTCAACCCCCTCATCACCAACAGCACTTTACATCATTCTGTTTGTTTCTAACATTCTAATCTGAAAAACTTGCAATTAAGCCAAGTCTATTAGTTTTGGAAAAATAAAAGGATTTTTATGAATAGGAAGAAAGAGAAAGGAAGGCAGACTTTCGGTGTATCTTTCTCTCAGTGATCTAACGAGACATTGGGGTTACTATGGCACCAGGAGAAGTTCTTGATAAACAGTCTTACCTCCCTCAGTTGAAGTAGAGCTCTCAGGACCGGCAAAGTCCATCCCCCGAAGCCTCTGGTCCTCAAAGCCCCCTCTACCAGCCCCTACTCACCTGCGACCACAGCTCCTCTCCTGAACCGCAGGAAAGTTGTGTGCCTGGACATATCGGAAAGGAAACAGTGTAGCATTTGACTAATCTTGCATAATATTTTCATAATCCACGCCCAATTGTCCTAAGGAAAAACCTGTTTTCCTGATCCCTCTGGATCAGGAAATAACCAAAAGAGGGGGCTTAGCACACTGTGGCTCCTCAGATAAATGAACCAGTCTGGAGCACTTTCTTCCCCATGGACCTTACAAGATTTTTTGAGCTCTACTTTGAGCTAGACCCTGGGCTAAAAAAAGGAGATATAAAGATGAACACATCCTGCTCCTCTCCCCCAAGGAGTGTGTAGCCTTTTGGACATCACAAATGTTAAAACAATTAGCAGCTACTCTGGGGGAGCAATGAGGACACAGACGGAGAAGGGATGAATTACACTTTTGGGGAAGGAGATAATGATTGAAATGAGTTTTAAAGCTCAAGTAGGAGCTTCAGTGATGAATGAGGGTTGAGCTACGGCTGGAGATCTGGGGAGGATGTTGAAGGCACAGACAGTAGCATATACAAAATTTTCAAACAGGATGGTACATTTGGGACATTGGTGACTCAATGGTAGAAATCTCTCCTTCCATGTGGGAGATCCAGGTTCGATTTCTGGCCAATGCAACTCAAGTGCAGCCACCACCTATCTGTCAGTAGAGGCTTGTGTGCTGCTATGACATTGAATAGGTTTCAGAGGTGCTTCCAGACTAAGATAGACTAGGAAGAAAGACCTGGTGATCTATTTCTGAAATGAGCCAAGAAAAACTCCATGAATCACACGGGCCTGATCTGCGACCAATCATGAGGTTGGTGTAAGACTAGGCAACATTTCCTTCTGTTGTACTGAGGATCGTCATGAGGTGGGTGCCAACTAAACCAGCTAACATTGACAACATTTGGGGAACTGCGAAGAAGCTTGTATGGTTAAAACATAGAGTACGTGGAAGCAAAGGAGAGAGACAAGGCTGAAAAAAGAAGACTTGCTAAGTGCACTAATTTATGACAGAAAATAATTGTGAATTTTGTGTGAATTTGAGTGCTATGATGATTCTATACCTCAGACTCTGAGTTTAGCATATTATGTATAATTTTAATAGAGAAGCGTCAAGAGAAAACGTTCACTGTATATTCATGACAAAAAAAAATGTGCTCACAAATTAGGTGGTCTGGCTGATCAAAAGACCTAGCTTGAATTAGGACAAAGATCACCAACTTCCAATGAATTAGAATAAAGTATATTTAATATTAAAGCTGTATCAGTGCCCTTGAATATTCCTTTGACAATTCAGAAAGCTCTTCCAGACTTCAAAGTGGCTCAGAACTGTCATTATTATGAACATCAATCATGCAAGGAGCAAAGTGCTTGCTAACAAGGTCGACTGAGGCCGAGGTGAGCTCAGGGTTCTCCTATTTAAAAAAAAAAAAAAAAAAAAAACCTTGCATTTTAGAGTATTTTTACACTTTCATGTGCCGTGAAGCCTCCTGACAGATTGGATCTGGGCCAGCGTAACAAATGAAGCACTGCACTAACAATGTTAATACAAATAATGAGAATAAACCACATTTCCCCACGTGATCTAGCAAACATATGGTCTTGTGGTTGAAACTTGGCAAGTTCATTGTCATAAGAACCCTGAAAGGAAGGTGGAATGAATTGGTAATTTTATCCCTAGGTCAGACCTCCATCCTTGATATTTCCCTGTTCCCACAGTCAGGCAAACCCTTGAACCAGCAAGTACTTACTATGGTTAGCATTTCGTCCTCCAGTGAAATCACATTAATGATTATAATTTGCTCCATTAGCATTGGCTTTACAGCTTCATTTAAGTGCGTTCGCATCCATTATTTTACTCTGTTTCTAAAGGCCTCTTGGATACCAAGGGCAAAGAAGTTTTTTTTGTTTGTTTTTTTTTCTGCATTTGATATGTAAAAAGTTAAGGCTTAGAAAGATGAATTACTTTGCCTAAGTTTACATGACCTGAACTATAATGCATACTCCTATCTCCAAGTCTGAATATCCTCTCTACTGTATTGTACCGTCTCAAACACATTCCCTTAAAAGGGAGATGTCCACAGTCTGTAAATTGCTAAGATGTTTACCAGGGACTCCTGATCAGTTCTGTAGCTCTCAAGTGATTTCAGCTGGTTCAGGCCCCACTTCCCTAGCCTCCTCCAATGTCCTGGCCAGATCAGCTCCTTATACAAATTGACCTGTTCCCTTCCATATTGACTTTGACTTCTCTTGCACTCACCTAGGTTTCCCAGGTTCTGTCTACTGCCTCTACTTGGAGTTTGCCTCTTGGTCTAACAATCTAAAGTTTCATGTCTCTTTTGGACTCCCGTCTCTCCTCAATTTCTGTTTCTTCCATCGAGACTACAGTTTGGATTGTTTCTATGAAGACTATGGACTATAGGCCATGAAACAAGTGACACCTCAATCTTACGTCTGGCCAAGCCTATGCCCAACATCCCAGGCTTCTAGTTACCTGTCAGAGAGAATAAGACACCAGGGGATAGAGGTATAAAACTAACTACCCCCAAAGAACATGAGTAGGGACAGGGCTCTTCCATTCCACAACAGTAAAGGGTACAGCTGGATCCTAACTGCATCTAGTTTTTGCTTATTGGCTCAGAGCCAAGCAGGAGGGCATGCCATCTACTCAGCTAGGACCAAGATGAGCATCCTGCAGTAGAGGTCAGTCCAAGAGGGCTGCTTACCCAAGGTAAGCTGGATAGATGTTGGAAGAATCTAAATCCTAGACAAGAGGAAAGAAAGGTCATATCTAAGAATACAATGCTAAATGGCAAGTCTAAGGGCCAAGGTGAGTTATCAAGACTAAGATCCAATGTGTTGGTAGAGGTGAGGATTTGCTTCTACAGAACAAAGGTAGAGTTGGACAGGAGATGTTTAAGCAATAAGCTGCAACTTACTTTTGGCTTTAGGATTATTTATAGGATGCAGGTTTGACTAAAAAAAAAAAAAAGACTAAGGAGGTGCAAATCTTAACCAAATATACGGATCCATGAATAGTATTCTGCAGGACAAAGACAAAAGGGAGAAAGAGGAAAGAAAGTCCCAGAAAGAGGAGATGGTAGGCAGTGGAAAGGAGGGTGACAAAGAGTAGCAGAGGGTCTGACTTAATAAGCACAGGAATCATGAACGAGCAAGTAGAAACGGATCAAGCTGTTGAATCCATGCACTCATTCAGAATAATCTCTCTTTTATAAGCCAGAGAGCGGACACTAGGTTTAGCTATGGGATCTCCAAAGGAATCCCTCCCAAACTCATAGCAGGGAGTTAAAATAATCCTCTTTAGCACGGGCAGCGGAAATTCTTCCATTGTGCTTTCACTGGCCCCAAGGTCCATTCCACCATTGATGCCCCTCAATTGTCCCCAGCCCGAGGTGAGTTTTGTGGACAGAGATTTTGGTAAAAGACACCATGTCAGGTCAGTCCTCACCATTCGTAGCCCTCTCCAGTACCTTCTACAAAATGAAGTCAAATCCCTTAGTAGAGCACACAATGCACTTCTTGATCTGGCTCCAGGTCCCTGCCCAGCCTCATCTATTCCTAATACTAGATGCAAAGAGTACACAACAGCCACACTGAGTTATTCAGATCTCTACAGATTCTCCATACTCTATCTTACTTCCATGCCTTAGCATTTTTTCTTCTGCCTGACATCTTACTCTTGGTTGGTCCACTCGCAAAACTCCTAAGCCATTAGGGCTTGCCTTAAAGATTATTTCCTTTATAAATTTCTTCTTTATGTCTTATTCAGCAATTTATTTGAGCACTATGTGTTCCCAGAAGTGTTTTAATTTAAACCTCAGTCCATCCTATGGTATAGGTGCTACTTTTAGTTCCATTTTGCAGATAAGGAATCTGAGACAGAGAAAGGTTAAGTAACAACCTCTCGGAGGTAGAATCATGATTCAAATTCAGGCAGTCGACTCCAGAGTCTGTACTCTTAATTACTACCCTATGTATAGGGTATGCTCCTTGGAAACTCTATGGGGGCAGTTCTACTGTGTCGTATAGGGTTGCTATGAGTTGGAATCGACTTGACGGCAGTGGGTTTTTTTTTTTTATGCCCAGCAAAGTAGAGTTAATCTTCCCTCCCTGACGTCATTACAGTACCTTGCACATGCTACTATAAAGCCACTACCCCATTTCTTACTGCTGCTATAACAGAAATACCACAAGTAGGTGCTTTAAAGAACAGAAATTTATTTCCTCACAGTTCAGGAGGCTAGAAGTCTGAATGCAGAGTGTGGCTCTTCTTTAACTATTTCAGCTTCTGGTAGCCAGCAATTCTTGATTCTTCGTTGATCTTCAAGTAGTGTCTATCTTCTGTTTGTGCTTGCTTGTTTCTGTGTCTATGTCCTCCTTGTAAAGCACTAATGATTACGTTTAGGATACACTCTGCGGTGATATGGCCTCATTAACATAACAAAGAAAACAATATTCCCAATTGGGATTACATCCACAGGTATGGGGGTTAGGACATCAACACATATTTTGGGGGAGCACAATTCAATACAGTCACTTACCACACCTCTTGGTAAGTATTTGTTTATGTGTTTTTCTTATCCATCAAACTTGAAGATTCTAAACAGTAGAGCTAATGACTTATTTATCTTTGTACACCCTGTACTCAGTCATGTACTTGTTAACCTCAGAAAATATTTCTCCTGTATTCCTGATCTAAATTAATGACATCACTATTCACCCAGAATTCAAAGGTTTATCTTAAACGATATAATCCTAAAGGATACCTTCTTCCTCATTGTCATCAGAACAAATCATGTCAATTCTTACTTGTAAATCCCTCTCATGCCTATTCCCTTCTCTCCATCTCTACCTCCTCTGATCATTCAGGCCTGTAAAAATTCTTGTCTGAATCACAACGGCCACTTTGCTGGTCTTCTTGCATCCTTACTTCCTCCCACTCTGATCCTTCCTCAGTGCTAGTAGTGACCTGACTACGTCACTTACCTACTTACCATTATAATTGTTTGAAGTACCCCAAATGTCTCCTCTTTTTTTTTCACACATCACACCCATGTAGATGCTGCTTTCTGTCTTAGAGCCAAAACAAAAACCAAACTCGCTGCTGTCGAGGCAATTCCAACTCTTAACCACCCTAGAGGACAGAATAGAACTGCCCCACAGGGTTTCCAAGAAGATTGAAGAAGAACTGATGCCTTTGAATTATGGTGTTGATGAAAAATATTGAATATACCAT
Organism: Elephas maximus indicus; assembly: GCF_024166365.1. Classification (NCBI taxonomy): domain Eukaryota; kingdom Metazoa; phylum Chordata; class Mammalia; order Proboscidea; family Elephantidae; genus Elephas; species Elephas maximus. The sequence goes on along the minus strand of NC_064826.1, from coordinate 92,959,713 downwards.
GGACTGCCAGAAGAACGAACAAGTCTGTCTTGGAAGAAATACAACCAGATTGCTCCTTGGAAGTGAGGATGATGAGACTTCGTCTCATGTACTTTGGACATGTTATAAAGAGGAACTAGTTCCTGGAGAAGGACATCATGCTTGGTAAAGTAGAGGGTCAGCGAAAAAGGATGATGCAGGACTGGACAGTATTTCGTTCTGTTGTACATACACCCTCTATGAGTCAGAAACAGCTCGACAGCACCTAACAACAATAACAACACCATAGTGGTGGATTTGAACTGCTGACCTTTTGGTTAGCATCCAAGCTCTTCGCCACTGCACCATGGGACAGACGTTCCCTAATTTCTTTGCTGCGTAGTTCTTACTCATCCTTTAAGATGCAACTCAATCCATTTATTTTACTTATCCATTCCACTGTTGATGAAACTTCAGTTGGGCTTCAGTGCTACCCAATCGCCTACAATAAAATTATGAGCATTCTTGTTCATGTTCTTTTCATGACCCAGCATGTGAGTTTGTCTGCGATATGTACGTAGGAGACAGATTGCAGGGTCAAGGTCAGCTAGTCAAGGCCGCAAAGGCTGGTTCAAAGCCAGAGGCTTGGTGAGAATGGTGACTCAGATATGGCTAAGAATACATTTACCTTGAATTTTTTTTTAATTACGTACTTAAGATCAAAGATACAGGGCATTATGAATAATCATAATTCTCTGGGGTCTCTTTTTAATTCGGTGAGGCTAATCAAAGTTTGGAAGTCTCAGCTGTGCTCCAAGAGTGAAAAACATGCCATATTTGGAGGTCCAGAGTCTTTTTGTTATTTTTGTTGGTGGTGGAGGGGAGAAGGGGGTTGATAGCGTAATAATACCAGCTGCCAATGATCCATCCTATTACCACAAAGGAATGTTATGCTATTATGCTATAACCCATAGCAGAGTTAAATGATTTGGTTACTTTTCTGTTTGTTTTTTCCTACGGCATCATGTTCCTATTCATGTCTTCACAGTACAGGCCATTGCCTACCCTAGAGGGTTTATGCATACTGAAACCAAAAAAAAACCCATTGCCATCAAGTGGATTTCGACTCATAATGACCCTATTGGACAGAGTAGAGCTGCCTCATAGGGTTTCCAAGAAGCAGCTTGTGGATTTGAACTGCCAATCTTTTGGTTAGTAGCTGAGCTCTTAACCACTGTGCTACCAGGACTCTTTATGCATACCTAGTCACATTTAATCTCATCTGGTTCTGCTATATTGCTTTCCAGAAGGGTGTTGTATTGTCCACACTCCCACCAACAGTACAGGAGAGATCCTAATTCACAAATACTTTCTAACTTTGGATGCTATTTGATTTTTTCATTTAGACGGTATAAAGTGGTATATTTGTATTAATTTTCATTTCCTTTATCAGCCCTTTACTAATGAGGGTGAGAATCCCTTCATACACTTGTTATCTGTCCATGTGCTCCTTTCTTTGAATTGTATAGTCATAACTTTTGCTTATTTTTCTATTGTGTTCATTTTTGTTTCTGGTTTATTCATAAGAGTCCTTTGCATTTTCTAGATTAATCCCTTGTTGGTTTTTGAATTTGAAATGTGTACTCCTAATCTGCCACCCATATGTTAACTTAATCTATAGAGTTGTTTATTGAACAGAGGTCTTTAATTTTGATGTTGTCAAATCCAATTTTTGCCTTATGCTTTGTGCTTTGGGGTTCTTATTGAAGAAGCACTTCCCCACTCAATGATAAAAAAAAAATCTCATCTTTTCCCTTGTTCATTTTATAGCTTCACTTTTTATATTTAGGTCTTTTATGCCTTGGGAGTTCACTTTTCTATGGTTTAAAGTCTGGACTCAATTGTATTTTTTATGCATCTGATGAGTCAGTTTTCTGAATAGCATCTCCTGAACAATCCACGTGTCCATCCATTTCCCCTTTCTCTTCTTTGTGGTTTATTTCCTTAATGTACCAACTCTCTCTGTCTTTCTCTGCTTATCTCTCTGTATTGAGTTTGTTCTATGCGTCTACTTGTCTGCTCCACTCCCACATATTTTTTAATTATTTTGACTTTTACAGTAAATTTTCACAAGTGACAGGGCAAAGCCCTTTTTTTTCATTGCTTTAAATGTTATTCTTGCACAACATTTTACAATAAATTTGTTGAAATGCTTAGAGATTCCTCTTGCAATTTACCACCCAAACTGGTTTTTAACTGTTGCATTGAATTTGCAGAATAATTTTAGGATAAGTGACATCTTTAAAATTTTAGGTTTTATCATTGGTAATTTTTTAATTATGGTGTATTTCTCCTATTCGGATATTCATTTTTGTTCTCTAATAGAGTTATCATTTTCACACAATAAATGCCTTGTGTACTTTTTCTTAGGTTTTATTCCTAGATAATTTATAGTTACTTTACTTTTGCAAATAGCTTTATGCTTTCTAGTCTATTTTCTAATTGCCGGTAGAGAGGAATGATACAGATCTATAATATATAAATTTGTACCTGGCAACCTTGCTGAATTCTCTTATTTGTTACCATAGTTTGAAAATTCTGTTAGGCTTTCTTTGTAGATGATCATGTACTTCATAATAATGTCTATGGTGTCCACATCCTTTCTTCATACTTTTTATTTATTTATTTATCTCAATGCTGTGGCCAGAAATTTTAATACTCTTTTGAGCAAAAGTACTGATATTGGGCAAATCTTTTTTTATTCCCTACGTTAAAAGGACCAAGTCTATGTTCCTCTACTGCATATGACATTTGCTGAAGATCTTTAATACGTAGCAAGGAAAACATGTTTTAGTCCTAGTTTTCTAATAATTTTCTGAGTTAAATTTTATGTACCACTTTCCTGAGATAAATTGTCATCAGTTATGGCATATGGTGTTTTAAATACGCTATTCTGTTAGCTTATATTCAATTTGACTGTTCCATCTATCTCTTTAAATGAAATGTCCATCTAATTTCCATTTCTTCATCATATCTAGTTTTGAAATTGCAAACATACTAGCCTTGTAAAATAAGTTAGTCAGCTTTCCTTTTTTTTCTTAAATTTCATTTAAAAATTGATAAAAACCTTCTCTAATGCTACCTGGACCTAGGGCTTTCTTTTGGTGAGAGTGGGGTAGAGGTGGAGGTCTTTAATAATTTCTTTGATACTATGGTATATTTGTGCTTTCTATTTCTTTTTGTCATTATTTGGACTATATGAAGAAGAACAGGGCATCAGGATTGGAGGAAGACTCATTAACAAACTGCATTATGCAGATGATACAACCTTGCTTGCTGAAAGTGAGAAGAGGACTTGAAGCACTTACTAACGAAGATCAAAGACCACAGCCTTCAGTATGGATTACATCTCAACATAAAGAAAACAAAAATTCTCACAACTGGACCAATGAGCAACCTCATGATAAATGGAGAAAAGATTGAAGTTGCTAAGGATTTCATTTTACTTGGATCCACAATCAACAGCCATGGAAGCAGCAGTCAAGAAATCAAAAGATGCACCTCGACATAAAGAAAACAAAAATCCTCACAAATGGACCAATGAGCAACATCATGATAAATGGAGAAAAGATTGAAGTTGCTAAGGATTTCATTTTACTTGGATCCACAATCAACAGCCTTGGAAGCAGCAGTCAAGAAATCAAAAGATGCATTGCACTGGGTAAATCTGCTGCAAAGGACCTCTTCAAAGTGTCGAAGAGCAAAGACATCACCTTGAAGACTAAGGTGCGCCTGACCCAAGCCACGGTATTTTCAATTGCATCATATGTATGTGAAAGCTGGATAATGAATAAGGAAGACCAAAGAGTTGACGCCTTTGAATTGTGGTGTTGGCGAAGGATATTGACTATACCATGGACTGCCAAAAGAATGAACAAATCTGTCTTGGAAGAAGTGCGGCCAGAATGCTCCTTGGAGGCAAGGATGGTGAGACTGCGTTTTACATACTTTGGACATGTTGTCAGGAGGTAGCAGTCCCTGGAGAAGGACATAATGCTTGGCAGAGTACAGGGTCAGAGGAAAAGAGGAAGACTCTCAAGGAGGTGGATTGACACAGTGGCTGCAACAATGAGCTCAAGCATAACAACATTTGTAAGGATGGCTCAGGACTGGGCAGTGTTTCGTTCTGTTGTGCATAGGGTCGCTGTGAGTCGGAACCGACTCAACGGCACCTAACAACAACAATGTTTTTCTAGAAATTTGCACATTTGACTCAAGGTTTCCAATTTATTGGCTCTAGTAATTTTTTTAGTAATTTATGATATTTTTTTCAAACTTCTTCAAACTACCATGGTGCCCATGGTTGTTTTTCAATTTTCTGAAATAATTTGGAGATAAATGTCTTTTCCATTATTATTCTTGACAGACAAATGCTTAGTTTATACATCTTTATAAATATCCAAGTTTTGGTTTTGTTAAACTATATATATATATATATACACCAAACCAAACCCATTGCCATCGAGTCGATTCTGACTCATATATATATATATATATATATATATATATATATATCCAAACCCATTGTATATGGAACTCTGGTGGCACAGTGATTAAGAGCTTGACTGCTAACCAAAAGGTTGGCAGTTCAATTCCACTAGCTGTTCCTTGGAAACCCTAAGGTGCAGTGCTAATCTGTCCTATAGTGTCACTATGAGTATATATTCTCTATTCCATTTATTTCTCCTCTAATCTTTCTCATCTCTATATATGACTTTTTCAATGCCATATTAGGTCATTTGTTTTAAATCTTTCATGTTTATTGATCAATGTATTTGAACTTGTGAACTTTCTTTTAAGCAATATGTATTCTGTCACTAAAATTTTTACACACGGTTCTTTCATTTTGTTATGGTCTCAGTCTTCTTAAATTTCCCTAAAAATTTTGCCTTCAACTCGATCGTTATTGGGTAGTATTATTTTTAACAGCTATATTGAGATTTATATTGAGATATAATTCAAGTGATATAAAATATACCCATTTAAATAGTACATTTGAAAGTTTTTAATATATTTATAGAATTGTGCAACCATTAGCACAATTTAACTTTAGAAAATTTTTATCCTTCCTAAAAGAAACCCTTTATCCGTTAGCAGTCACTCTGCATTCCCCCCACTCTCCCTCCCTCCTCAGCGCTGAACAACCACCAATCTACTTTCTGTCACTATAGATTTGTCTATTCTGGACATTTCATATAAATTAAATCATAGACTATTTGGTCTTTTGAGTCTGGATTCTTTCACTGGACATAATGGCTTCAAAGTTCATCTGTGTAGCATGTATTAGTACTCCACTCATTTTCATTGCCAAATAATATTCCATTGTGTGCATATACATTTTATTCATTTATTCATCAATTTATGGACATTTGGATTGTGGCCACTTTTTGACTATTATGAACAATGCACACTGTGGCCAGCAATGAACATTCATATACAAGCTCTTGTGTGGATATATGTTCTCATGCCTCTTGGGTGTATGTGTAGAAATGGAATTGCTGGATCAGATGGCATCTCTACACTTAACTATATGAGGAACTGCCAAACTGTTTTTCAAAGTGGCTGCACAATTTTACGTTTCTACCAGCAATATATGAAAGTTTCAGTTTCTCCACACTCTTGTCAATACCTGTAATTATCTTTTTTATTATAGCCATCCTAATGTCTTGGAAGAAGTACAACCAGAACGCCCCTTAGAAGCAAGGATAGCGAGACTGTATCTTAACATACTTTGGACATGTTGTCAGGAGGTAGCAGTCCCTGGAGAAGGACATAACGCTTGGCAGAGTACAGGGTCAGAGGAAAAGAGGAAGACCCTCAAGGAGGTGGATTGACACAGTGGCCGCAACAATGGGCTCAAGCATAACAATGATTGTGAGCAATATGCAGGACCGGGCAGTGTTTCGTTCTGTGGTACATAGGGTCGCTATGAGTTGGAACCAACTTGACAGCACCTAACAACAGAAACAATGGGTATGAAGTGGCATCTCATTGTGGTTTTGATTTGCATTTCCCTAGTGACAAATAATTTTGAGTATTTTCTCATATGCTTACTGACCATTTGTACATCTTCTTTGGAGAAACATCTAGTCAAGTCATTTGACATTTTAAAATTGGGTTATTTATCTTTTTTTGTTATTGAATTGTAGGAGTTCCTTATATGGATATAAGTCATTCATCAGATATATGATATGTAAATACTTTCTATTCTGTGGGCTGTCTTTTTACTTTCTTGAAGATACCATTTTACAAATTGTGATGAAGTGCAATTTATCTGTTTTATCTTTTGTCACTTGTTATTTTGGTGTCATGCTAACGAAACCATTGTTTAAACTAAGGTCATGAAGATTTATTCCTATGTTTACTTCTAACAGTCTTGTATTTTTAGCCCTTCATGTAGGTCTATGATCTATTTTGAGTTATTTTTGTGTATAGTGTGAGGTAGGAATTCAGCTTAATTCTTTTCCATGTGGCTATTCAGTTACCACACTACCGTTTATTGAAAAGACTCTTATTTCCTCTCATTGAATTGTCTTGGCACCTCTGCCTAATGAATTGGCCATAAATGTATGGGTTTATTTTTGGACTCTCAATTGTATTCCATAGATCTGTATGTCTGTCCTTATGTCATTACCATACTATCTTGATTACTGTATGTTTGTAGTATGTTTTGAAATTGGAAATGTGAGTCCTCTAACTTTGGTCTTCTTGTTCAAGATTGTTTTGACTACTTTGGGTCTTGATAGTATTATTACCGTTTCCTAGCATATGAGTTTTAAGTTATCTTCTCTAATTTTTCTTAAGTTTTGTTTAAAGCTCATAGTTTGATGTTGATTATATGGAATTAATTTGTGGCTAGTGCCTGGTCAATTTTCATGAATGTTCCCTGTATTATTATGAATAATGCGAATTTCTCTTTCATGAACTTTGTATATATTAGTTTGGACATGTCAAAGTGTTGCTCAAATCTTCTTTTTATATTTACTTATAACCAGTAGATTCCAATGTGCATCAGAGTAGGACTGTGCTCTACAAGGTTTTTGGTGGCTGATCTTTCAAAAGTTGATTGCCATATCTTTCTTCTGAGATGCCTACGGGTATACTTAAATCTTCGACATTTTAGTTAACAGCCAAGCTCCTTAACTGTTTGTACCACTTAAAAAAAACGAACCAAAACCACTGCTGTCGAGTCGATTCCGACTCATAGCGACCCTATAGGACAGAGTAGAACTGCCCCATAGAGTTTCCAAGGAGCACCTGGCAGATTTGAACTGCCAACTTCTTGGTTAGCAGTCGTAGCACTTAACCACTACACCACCAGGGTTTGTACCACTAAGGGACTCCATGTTTGCTTATACTTACTTGTCACTTAACCTATCAATCTCTGAGCTGGGGTTGTTAAAATCACAAATTACCATGTTTGGTTTATCTATTTCTTACTGTGGTCTTATTAATTTGCTTATTTATTTATTGCCTCATGTATCTTGAGATGTGTGATTAAATACATATATATCAATGCTTATTGCATTTTTTGTTTATTTTTATCCTCGATTTTTTTGGCCTTAAATATATTTCAACTGATTTTAAAATTCGTTACCCAAGTTAACTTTTTCCATTCCTTAATTTTCAATATTTCTATACTTTTTGTTTTATATTTGACTCTTTTATTTTTCAGTATCTTTAATTTCAAAAGGAGTGTCTCTTTTAGACAACATATTCTGGTCTTTAATCATTCTGACTTATGATTGATAAGCTTAATGTATTTTCATTGAAAGTGATTACTGTTGTTTTTGAATTTATTTAAGCCCCCTTATTTTCTATTTCCACTTTTCATACTGTGACAGTTAAGATTGTTTGTCGACTTGGCTGGGCCATGATCCTCAGTGATTATATGTGATCACTTCCATGATGGAATCCGCTGTGAGTAGCCAGCCAGTTGAAAGGAAGTTTCCTTGGGGGTGTGGCCTGCTTCCAAATATAAGCAAACATTCTGGGTTTTTCCTCATTCTGGATCCTGCAGCTGCCTCCTGTTCATCTGACCCCTGGTTCTTGGGACTTGACATATCAGCTCATCTGCCGATTTGGGGATTTGTGGATCTTCACAACCTGCGAGTGGAGCCCTGTTCTTTGACCTGCTGATCTTGGGTTCACCAGCCCCTGTGACTACGTGAATCACGAGAAGCCTCTATCCTAATCCACAGACTTGGGATGTACCAGCTTCTACAACTGTGTGGGCCATTTCCTTGATATAAGTCTCTTTATATATTTATTTATGGAAACCCTGGTGACGTAGTGGTTAAGTGCTACGGCTACTAACCAAAAGGTCAGCAGTTATAATCTATCAGACACTCCTTGGAATCTCTATGGGGGCAGTTTTACTCTGCCCTACTTTTTTTTTTTTTTTTATAGGGTCACTCTGAGTTGAAATTGACTCGACGGCAACGGGTCTGGTTTTGCTTCTCTAGAGAACCCAGCCTAAGACACATACTTTCTTTTGTTCCTTTTTTACTCCTTTGATGACTTCTATTGGAAGAATCAAAACCCTGGTGGTGTAGTTGTTAAGAGCTATAGCTGCTAACCAAAAGGTCAGCAGTTCAAATCCACCAGGTGCTCCTTGGAAATCCTATGGGGCAGTTCTACTCTGTTCCGTAGGGTCGCTATAAGTTGGCATCGACTCAATGGCAACGGGTTTGGTTTTGGATTGGAAGAGTAAAACTTTATTTTCTATCTTAAAAACTATACCATGTATTTTTATTCTTCTGGTGGTGATCTGTAACTTATTATGACACATATTTATGTTTATCTTCCTATTAATTTAACTTGCCTATACCATAACTGTATCAGTTAGGGCTTTAATTCTGGAGTGTAGACAAAACTTTTCCCCCCTTTATTTTGCTTTTATTCTAATTTTAGATAATATAAACTTTATGAAACTATCTACTTATTCATACTTTCTACTTTTCATAGAATCTAATGAATTTTATTTCTTTTCTGTTATACGTCTCTGTTTTCAATGCAGGTCTGTGTTTAATATAACTTCTGAGACCTCACATACCTGAGGATATATTCTCTAATTTCATATTTAAATGGGAATTTAGCTAGATATAAAATTCTAGGTTAAAAGTTCTTTTCCTTCAGTCTTTTGAAATTATATACCATTGCATTCTTGTACCCAGTGTTGGTACTGAGAAATCCAATGTCACTTATTATCACTTGACATATATATATTTGAATATTTGTCTGTCTTCTCCACTATGATATGATTTCAATGAGACCTATTTTGTTACGTCAATAGTTACAAGGAGTCAATTCGTCATGTTACTGGTGATATTAATTCTGAGCACTTGGCTAAGGTAGTGACTTCTAGGTATGGGGGTCATGAACAGCCTATACCAGGTAAAGCAATATTAATAAAAAAAAAATTTTATTAATATTGCTTTACCTGGTATAGGCTGTTCAAGTTGATGTTTTTCTCTTAATGTGGTTTTTTCCTCAGATATCTAGCTATTTTTCTCACTGAGCTCATATTCCCCAGGATATAGTGGACATATGAACCTGTGGAAAAGTCTAAAGCCTGGGTCCTTCCTTCTGCCCATATGAATTTAAACAGGGAGTGGGGACGAAGGAGTGCCCCTTGGCAGGAGACACCCTGGAGCCACATTTTGAACCTGTGCTCTGGCTCTGCTCTTTATAGGTAGCTGTCTCACTCATTGGTCATCTTCTAATCACTTAGGTTGGGAAAAGGTGGCAGTTAGGGAGGAAAAGCTGTTGAGCTAATTGATCTAGTTGTTTTGTATCTGTTGTTATTGGCTCTCATCATGGCTTGATTCCTACCCTTCCCTGAATGTTACTTCACTACCGAATAGCTGTGCTGGGCTGGCTGCTGATATCGACTTTCAGAGGCAATAAGGTGGGCAATAGCCTACCCAGGCTATTGTGGGGTGTAAAAAAGAGCATATCTAAAGATCCCTCCCCTACCAAATCACTCATTGTGGTGTTTGGCCTTCTTTTGTCCAGGAATGTCTTGTGTTTAAGGTTAGGTTGATCGGGTTTTCTTTGTCTTGTTTTATCATCTGGGATATTTCCAGGATTGAGTTTGAGAAAGGAAGCCAAAGGTGATGTTTGTTTTCCATCCTGTCTAGTGTTTTTATTAGGGTTAAATGAACTAATCATATAAAAGCACCTACAGAATAGTAGATCATCAGTAAATGGCATCCATTACTAGTATTAATATATAATTATTATCACTAATAATATTTTTATTATTCATAATAATAACAATTATTATTAACACATATTACATTCGCTTCTACATTTGAGACTCTATGCTGAGTGAAAAGGTACAAAAATATGTTTCACATGGACCTTTCTCTGTAGATGATACAAACTACTGAGTATTTAAAATGTGCATAGTGGAGGGGCATTTAGCTAGTTGGGACAGAGAGAGTGCCCTTGAATTCTCAGAAAGGAAATTATTTCTAGAAAGCTTTGTACTCACAGCAAGCAAGTTTACCAACAGCTCTCACTAGATTTGGCAGAGACAAAACTGACAGCCATAAACATCGGTCTTGAGAAAATGTAGGGCCAGGGCTGTGGTCAGAGAGGCCAACAGTCACTCAAAGTGACACTGATGTTGGGCCAGAGGATACACATTGTGATATGGTGAGATGATCGCCAGGTTGGAGGTACGAGGCTGGCACAGAGTAGGCATGCCATAAATATGCATTGTGTCAAATTGTTCTGGGTTTAACAATTAGGCCAGCCAGGTAGGAGCCCTGTGACATTGGCAAACTGTTTAAAGTTTTTTCGAGCCTCAGTTTTCTTATATGCCATATGGGGATAAAATGTAACTGCCTGGCTCAGAGGGTAGTGTTAAGGCATAAATGAATTAATGAATATTCACTTGCTTTAAAAATAGGTTGAGTTCAGTATGAATGTAATGTATCCACAGCCTAACACCTGCATTAGAAGAGTTTTTACTGTGAAAAGGAGACCCACGTTGTGCTATGGACCAGGGCATCTTAGAGTATCTCTAAACCCTGAAAGTCCTCAGTCTAAATAATTGAATCTGATTTTATTTTTTAATTACTGATGAATTCCTGACCAGTGGGTCCAAGTTCATTTGCTAATGTCTTCTTCAGGGCTGAAAACAAGTGCTGTAACTTTTAAAACCTCTACCCTTTCCCTGCCACAGGGAGTTTCATTTATCCTGAGTTTAGAGGTGAGTTAATCTCACAAGTTACTTGCAGTCTTATTTCAGTGAACTGCAGCCAAATATTTTAGGCCATTGGCCAAACATTGTGGTTAGAGAATGGCACAGGTGGAATTTAGCTATGCTGCTGTTATTCCATTACAGTCATGTAGGGAGCAGCTCTGGCTGATGATAAGATGCATTATATTTCCACCAGAGAAAGAAAAAAATGTTAGCACAATTTAATAAAGAGGCCACCCCAGCGTTTTCATTACCATAGAATCTTACTTGAGAAAGGTTTTCCCAGATGCAACAATCTCCTGCCTTTCCCTGCTGCCCACTAAACTGGAATGACTCCACCACCTTTGCAGCAGATTAGAGATGCTGAGTAAAATATTTCCTTACAATTTAAGAGTCATTCTCCTGAGCCTGTTGAAAGAGCAGGAGTGGCAGCAAACACTTCTTTTCCCAACACAAAAGATACTGAGACATTGCTAAAATCTTTTCTCTCTCCTAGTTGGCTTAGGAAGGCAAATGTTGGCAAACTTACCTGTTTCATGGAAGTAGTGCTAGAGGCACAGAGAGCTGACTATGAAGACAACGTGGGCAGTATTAAGGAAACGAGGACTTTCTTTCAGTTCTAGGAAATATAACCCTGTAATATCTTTCTCTCTCTAATCCCCATTCCTGCATTCCTGAAGGGACACATAATTCACTTATACTCCCTAAGTTAACTGTGGTAGAAATAGTTCTCTTTTGTATCATGCTTGTAATGTTATGTTATATTCAATTGTGATAAATGGCTTTTTTTCTTTTCTATTTTTCATTCTATTCTTGGAATGGTGTGGCTAAACAAGAGGCATTCTGATACCAAAAAGAAAAGAAAAAAAAAAAAACCAAAAAGAGAGGCCCAATATTTCTGAGTCCAAGCTTGAACAAAAGAAAGGAAGGAAGCCTCTATTTACTATCATCAGAATTATACAGGGTACTTTAAATAAATAAAATAAAATATTTCATTTACTTGTCAGAGCCACCTTACCCATTTGAATGAGTGAGGACAGGAAATAAGACTGGGTAGATCTCTGTTTTTTTGTCCCAATTGATCAGGAAATCCCAGTACCTAGCTCTATCTGGGTTCTGGCAAATGAGGCTGCCTCAAGCTGCAGCTGATATTAATATAACTTCTCTCTTCTCCCTCCACACTTATACTCCCTGACCACAATGACCCAATGACCCTTCAGGAAAAAAAAAAAAAATGGAGGGTGAAACTGTGTCCCACAGGGTGAGTGGTGGTGGATGTGATGCTTTGACTCTGATTTGGTCTCTTTCCATTAACGAGTGACGCAACTAGTTTAAACTGCGTGAGCAAAATACATCTTCCATTGTGATTATTGTATTTCTTCTGAAGTATAGTCTGGTCTCACATGATGCACTCAGAGTACGCTATTTAGCTTTGCTGTTGCTACTTGAGAAACACTAGCTATAATATTGTTTTAAAGGAGCATTTACCTCCTTCCTGGCCTTGTTATATTACCTTTCCAGGATGTATGGTTCCATCTTGCCATAGAATGAATTATGTCCCCCCGCAAATGTGTGTATCAATTTGGCTGGGCCAGGATTCCCAGTATTGTGCGATTTTCCTATATGTTGTATATCCTGCCTTATGATGTTAGTGAGGGAGGATGGGTGGCAGTTGTGTTAGTGAGGCAGGACTCAATCTACAAGATAGGATTGTGTCTTGAGGCAATCTCTTGAGATATAAAAGAGAGAAGCGAGCAGAGAGACAGGGTAACCTCATACCACCAAGAAAGCAGTGCCAGGAGCAGAGCGCATCCTTTCGATCCAGGATCCCTGTGCAGAGAAGCTCCTAGTCTAGGGGAAGATTGATGAGAAGGCCGACAGAGAGAGAAAGGCTTCTCCTGCGACTGACACCTTGAATTTGGACTTTTAGCCTACTTTACTATGAAGAAATAAATTTCTCTCTGTTAAAACCATCCACTAATGGTATTTCTGTTATAGCAGCACTAGATAACTAAGACACATCTATTTCTAAATATTGTTTCTCTGAGCCCCAGATTACTTCTATGGTGATGGTCAAAGGATCATCATTTTTCCCACCACTATTCATAATCTAATTTTATAACAATCGTGTCCAAGGCCGTGAAAGTAATACATGGTGATGGTGGGGCTCAAACTCGGGTCTTTCTGATTTCAAAGCTTTTGGTCTTTCTATGATGTCATTGAGCTAGATGTTTTATGTGTGCTATCTCATGAAGGTCTATGCATGGCCAAAACTTCTTTTAATTACCTGATGCCCAGACCCAAGGGGTAATAATTCTGTAATCAATAATCAAGACAAAATTATACCTCTATGTGTAAAAGGGAGGAAGATTTAAAATACAGAAGGTTCTAGAAAAATCTGGTATGCATGGCCACCATATACCTTCCTTTTGGACTCCAATATTTTCAACAACTATTTACTAAATGTCTGCTATCTTCCTCAGCCTGTGTTAAGTGATAAGTAAATTCAAAATCTGAGCACTTAGAGCCAGTAATAGGCAAAAATAGTCTTTGCTTCCTGCTTTAAGGGCGCTATTGTTTTTAGTTGCTATGGAATCAAGCCCCAACTTATGTTCCTGCCCCATCCCCATGATCAGTTACAGATCAAGCCATAGGTTTTCACTGGCTAATTTTCAGAAGTAGATCACCAGCCCTTTCCTCCTAGCCCATCTTAGTCTGGGAGCTCCACTGAAACCTGTTCAGCATCATAGCGACACACATGCTTCCACTGACAGATGGGTATGGTCGTGCATGAGGTGTATTGACCAGGAGTTGAACCCAGGTATCCCACATGGAATGCAAGAACTCTATAACTGACCCACTACTGTGCCTGTGAATGGAAAAGTTTCAAATTAGAGGCACTCATGTCAGACATAAGAATGATGGGGCTACCATGAAGTCCCCTGAAGCAAAAGGCCAGGATGTAAATCATTCATTCATGGGAAGAATGTGTCAAGATGTAAAAACTTGTTTCCAGGAAAAATGTGTTCATGATTATAATCATGTATAACTGAGTCAGCTGGCACCACTCACCTAGGTGGTAAATCACTCCTTCCTAGCTAAGTGGCCAAGCTTTACATTTCAAAGAATTTTATACTGAAGCAGACTATCTACAATCAATCATTAACCCCCTACTTTTCCTTTGTTCTCTATGTATATAGACCCCTCTCTCTGCTTGAACAGTGGAGTGCTCTGCATTGTTACTTAGTGCTGCCCAGCTCGAGCTTTATTATTCCTCAATAAAAATGTTTTTTTTTTTATTCACTCTGAACAGAGTATTAGATTTTCTTATGGTATCAGAAATGAGACTTTGAAAGTACATTATCCTTGATGGCCCCTAAGGTATCCAGACATGGGCATGCTACCTGCTGAGTGAGCCACTTTGGGCCCTCCACTTTCATGAATTCTTGGGAATCATTTAAGGTGAAAAACCTCTTGTATCTGAGCTCTGTTCCCTTGCATTGATAGCTCTTTGAGTTTTATTGTAGGTTTGTTTTGGTTCTTGCAAGTAAAAGTTTGTTTTGTTGTAACTGTCATTATAAAATGAGGAATTCTGTGTCTAAAGGAGATTTGGATCCACCTCCTGGGACCCCTGCTCACTACATGAGCAAGCACAGTGGTCCTTGATTGTGCATGTTCTTGTCTGTGTGACATAACCTCACTTCAGAGTTTGGAAAATTAGTGGCTACTTTGGGGTTCTTTTGGTCTTTCTAAGTTAACATTTCTGCTCAGTAAGTTAGAGAACCAAGGCTTCAAGATTAAACAGTCCCAGTGGGATGCCTATTTTGATTGACATATTGCAGTCTTTAAAAGACATCAAGACAGTAAAATTGCTTCCCTGCAGGACACTGTCTCCAATTTAACTAAACAAGATAAAGAATTACAATGCAAAATTTCAGCTCCTAACCCTGCTGCTCCCCTGCAAGCTGCTACCTCTTTATACCCTCCTTTGCCTTCCTACTTCTCTGATAACACTTTTTTTTTAACTTCCCTTTTCCCTAAAAACAACAACAAATAAGCCCCTGTCTGAAATGTCCCTTGAAATTTTCCCCAGCAATGATGCCAAAGATTTCCCTAGTATCGCTTTTTCCCCATGGACACACTCAGAATTATGTAGAATTGTAAAAGATTTTCCTAAACTCTGGGAGGACGCGTATAAACTTTCTGAAGAATTTAAAATCCTTGTTGAAGCCTACCAGTCTGGATTTCCCAACTTATATCAGCTTGTTCACATGATTACTGGTGCAGGGGAAGCCCAATTACGACTAGAACAGGCAGAATAGAAAAACCTCAAGGACATTTTAGCCTTAAATATTGATAAAATGGCCACTGAGGTCTTGGAAGACTCTCAGGCCATGAGTAAAATATTGCTACAGGCTATCCCAAAGGCCTTTCCTTTACTAATTAATTGGACTAAAATTCACCCTTGTAAACAAAATAAAGATGAGGGTGTTTATAATTATCAAAATTGGCTGCTCCAAATTTTTCCAAACACTGGCCTTACTTTGACCATGCCTGGTGCTTTCAATGCTATTTTCATATATGATCTTAAACCTGAGATTGCAGCCTTAGTAAAGTGACATTCTTTAGGCTGGAAGACAGCGCTTATTGTTGAGCTGACCAATTTAGCTCACAAACTTTCTCAGACTCTTGAAGCTGAAAGGGTTTCTAAGGCTGATGAATTAATGACCTACAGTTGCAACAATTACAATGTCCCAATCAAAAGAAAAGTGCTAAACTTCACAATGACATGAAGACAAATTATTTGTCATCTTTGTAAAATCTCTGGCCATTGCAAAAATGAGTGCCATAAATTAAAAAATAAACAAAAGACTGACATGATCCCTACTTTAAAAAACCCTATAATCTGATTCAGAATGAAGAGGCTCCATGGATAAAATAAGGACTTTTCCTGTGGTGGATGTTAATCTGCAAGGAGAAGCTACTTATTAATGGAGATCCTTGCTAATTTTTAATTGGCACCGAAGTCACACTATCTGCTATTAACTCCACCTGTTTACAAAAGCCCTTGCTCCAGAGTACCAAAATCTCAAAGGTAGTAGGGGTCACCAACCAGGAACAAATGTTGATTCATTTCCAACCTGTTCAGCTATCTTTTGATCCCACTGAAGGTACACACCCTTTTTTTTTGCTCACTTCTGATACCCTTGTCCTGATACCCTATTGGGAAGAGATCTTTTACCCAAATGGAATGTCATTTACAATTTCACAAAAAGAAGGAATATTGAGTCTGCCTGATATCTCTAAGTCAATAGAGACAGGCTCTAAATTAGACAATATTTAGGAAGAAGAAACCATTTGCTATATGTAAGCACTTGTCATGCCTCTCCCAAATTCAACTTATCCTAGTTCTCTCCCTTCTGACATCTTTTCCCTAGTTCCTGAAACCTTATGGGACACCACATCTACAGATGTAGGTTGAGTTCTGTCAGCTGAGCTGATTATAATTCAAATAGATTTATCTAAACCTCTGCCAAAAATTCCTAGTAACCACTCAAACAAGAAGCAAAAGAAGGACTAGCTCCCATTATGTAAGATTTCCTTTCTAAAAGCTTAATTGTCCCTTGTACTAGCCCTTGTAATACCCTTGTTTTTTCCACTTAAAAAACAAAATAATAGGCACTGGAGATTTGTTCAAGATTTGCTTGCAATCACGGTATTGGTGTTTCTAGATTCCTGGTATTTCCTAATCCTCATTTATTACTTTCCAATGTCCCTCAGATGCAACTCGTTTTACAGTTGTGAATCTTGGTAATACCTTTTTCAGTATACCTGTGCATTCTGAAAGTCAATATTTGTTTGCTTTTACTTGGAAAAATCAATAATTTACCTGTACCATAAAGTCCCAGGGACTTATTGAATCTCCCACCTATTTATCTCAGATTCTGCATGTGGATTTGCAGCCTTTACAGTTTACAAACAAATCCACATTGCTGCAATATGTTGATAATTTGCTAGTTTTCTCAACCTTCCAGCAAGCCTGCTTTGATGACAGTATAGCTTAATTAAAACATCTGGTTGTTGGTGGACATAAGGTATCCAGAGAAAAATTAGAGTTGGCTCAACCTTCTCTTAAATATTTAAGTCACATAATTTCTGCAGAAGGCATCTCTACTGATCGTAAATGAAAAGAAACTATTTTTTCTCTCCTATACCCAAAAGAGAGAAACAGCTACAGGCATTTCTAGGACTCTGTGGCTATTGTTGAACCTGGATTTCCAATTTTTCTTTGTTGGCTCAACCTTTATACAAATATTTAAAAGCCTCTGAACTGGATCCATTCCAAATTTCACCAGAAGATTGAGAGGTTGCAGTTAATCAAAAGATGCATTAATGAATGCATCTGCTCTATGTTTCCACCTAGATTTTAACTTATTTGTACAAGAAGTATCTGAGAATGCTCTAGGCATACTAACTCAAAAACATGGGGGACAACAAAGACCTATAAGTTATTATAGCCTATGGCTTGACCTTGTAGCCAAGGGATAACTTCTCTGCCTTAGGGCTGTGGCTGCTACTGCCAAACTAGTAGAAACCACAGAAGACGTAGTGCCAGAAAACTTTTAAATGTCTATGTGTCTCATGCTGTGTCTGCCTAACTTAATTCTGCCTTGATGTAACATCTTTCTGCCTGCAGACTCACCTCCTATGAAGTTCTTCTGGCTGCATCTAACATTAGACTACACTCATTGGCCTGTTTAATCTAGCTACTCCTCTCCCCACAACTAATTGGAACACCTATCTTACACATGATTGCCTAGAATTGATTAAGCAACCTTTAACCCCTTGGAAGGACTTAAAAGAGATCCCTTTAACTCACCCAGATTTAGTTTTGTTCGTGGATGATTCCTATTTAAAACCTAATCTTACTTGCCCTCACTATCAAGCTGAATATGCTGTTATGACTTCTACTGAAGTCCTTGAAAGTCAGGCTCTCCCTGAAACCACTTCAGCCAAACAAGCCAAATTATTTCCCCTCACTAGAGCTTGTAGGATTGCTTCAGGAAAGTCTGTTAATATTTGGAATTGTACATGATTTTGTCATGTTATGGAAACAAAGAGGATTTTTAACCTCTTCTAGATGTCATAAAAAAATGGAGATTTAGTAGTGGAACTTCTAGATGCTGTATTACTCCTCTGAAATTAATGTGATAAAAATACAAGCTCACCAACCAAAAGTAGTACCCCAAATAGAAGGGATTTGAGGAAATAATCTCGGTGATATGGCAGCCAAGCAAGCTGCCTCTCAAGCTATTTCTGCAGTTATGATAAATAAACTGAGGGATTCCCCAAATTTCACTATGGGTAACTCTGACCTTCATGAATTAACTTTAGAAAAACTTTTAAAACACCAACAATTATCCCAAAAAGACTAAATTAAGGCATGGAAAAGTCAGGCTA
Source organism: Elephas maximus indicus (assembly GCF_024166365.1). Classification (NCBI taxonomy): domain Eukaryota; kingdom Metazoa; phylum Chordata; class Mammalia; order Proboscidea; family Elephantidae; genus Elephas; species Elephas maximus. Next base: position 92,941,022 of record NC_064826.1, on the reverse strand, counting down.
TTACCAAGATCCTGCCACTAGATTGTGGACTGGGCCTAATAACAAAACTCCTTCTCAATTTCCTGCATGTTCCCATTATGTGAGCCTTACATGAAGGTTTCCGCATGGGACAAGATAAAATGATTGAGACTTAAAAAATTATTGATGGGAAAATTTTTCAAGGTTGCTAAACATGTTGCCACTCATTGCCCTATTTGGCCTTGCTACAATCCTGGAAAACACTAAAAGTCCTGCCTGGACAATATCCTTAACCTTCCAGGTCTGTGCTTGAATTGCAGCTGGATTTTATTCAGCTACCACCCTGAAATGGTTATAAATGTGTATTAGTAAAGATTTGTAGATTTTCACATTGGGTTAAAGCTTTCCCCTGCTGTCATGCCACTGCAGTGTTTGTAGCAAAGAAACTTTTTGAAAACATCATACCACCTGGGGAGCACCAAAAACTCTTTGTAGTGATTGGGAAACTCATTTCACTGGTCAAGTCATCCAAGAACTGCACTGAATTTTTCCCATTTATCAAAGGTTACATTGTCTCCATCTTAGTCATCTAGTGCTGCCTTAACAGAAATACCACAAGTGGATGGCTTTAACAAAGAGAAATTTATTTTCTCAGAGTCTAGTAGGTTACAAGTCCAAATTCAATGTGTTGGCTCCAGAGGAAGGCTTTCTCCCTCTGTTGACTCTGGAGGAAAGTCCTTGTCCACAATCTTCCCCATGTCCAAAGGACATGCTCTGCTTCTGGTGCTGCTTTCTTGATGGTATGAGGTCCCCAACTCTCTGCATGCTTCCCTTTCCTTTCATCTCTTGAGAGATAAAAGGTGGTGCAGGCCACACCCCAGGGAAGCTCTTTTTACACTGGATCAGGGAGGTGACCTGAGTAAGGGTGGTGTTACAATCCCACCCTGATCCTCTTAACATAAAATTATAATCACAAAATGGAGGACAACCACACAATACTCAGAATCATGGCCTAACCAAGTTAACACATATTTTTGGGGGGACACAATTCAATACATGACAGTCCCTACCACCCTCAATCTTCTGGTCTAGTAGAGAGAACTAATGGAATAATAAAGATCCAAATAGCTAAGCTTTGTGAAACTTTAAATTTGTCCTGGACTAAAGCCCTTCCTTGGTTCTTTTAAATCTGAGGTTCACATCATTTGGATCTCACAAACTTATCCCCTATAAAATAATTACTGGAAGATCCATGGTCCTTCCATACGTTGCCTGCACCAACCCTAACATTGTTCAACCTGAATTACTGAAGTATTGTCAATATTTAATCCAATATTCTAAAGGATATCTTTCACAGGCTATAGAAGCTTTTGACGATCAGAAACCAGACTCCCGAACTCTAACATCTCCTCAGGAGAATATGTATATTGAGAGAGATACCAGATAAAGGACTCATTAGAACCTCATCAGAAAGGGCCATACTTAGTCCTCCTCACCAACCCACGTGCAGCCAAATTAGAGGGAATAAAACCTTGGATTCATTTGTCACAGTTTAAAAAATGCTAAGATTCCTATTTAGACAAGCCAACCAACTGGAGAATTGAAAGTGTTATTTAAACGTTCCTGTGGCCAGAAGCAGACGACATTTAAGGTAGATAGCTGACCCAAGATCCTGGGCCTGGCCTGCAAATGCATTTCTTTATTCTCTTTCTTTTTTCTTTTGCTACAGTCATGCCTCCAGTAATGCATTCCTAGACTGGGCAGATGCTTTTACTCACCATTTCACAGGTTTGACTGTTGGAAATGCGGTGCCCTCCCAACCTTAACCCAGTCTGGCCTTCCCTGATGAGTCTCTCCATTACAGGAATCTGATTGGGTTGCTTTCGATATATGGACACAAGAACAATGGAGAAATAGATCATTATTACAGGCAGTTACTATTGCTAGATTTTCCATTGGTAAATGGCCTCTTTTCAGATCCGAATGAAACCCAGACCATAACTTAACCTTTAGTTTTAACACAAATCTTACTTTACTAAATAAAGTCACCCAAGAAGAGCTAGCTAAAGAATCTTCAAAACCTATAAGCAGTACTGTTCGTATTGTAGGTCCATATCAACAACTGTGGGATGGATTCATCTGGTTAACTCCCCAAGCAGGGAGGCTAAGTCAGGTTGTATCCCTTTGCTGAGAACAATCTAACTCTATCCATATGAATAACCCCACCCTCACCAGATCTATGGGATGGCTTCCAATGTCTGAATATGCATCAGTTATAAACTTATCAGCTACTGATTGGTTTGCCACTGACTGATTAAGGCTCTCAGGTATCTATTGAGTAGCCCCTAATGGTGCCTTTTGGTTATATGGATCCAATCTTTCACCCTGACTTCTGCCAGGCTGGATTGAAAGATGCACTCTAGGCCTGAGCTGGACTCAAGAATGTATTTTAACTAAACTCCCCTTACTAGCCAATGTACCGTATTAAGAGTTTGATGGTCTTGATCCGTGTTTCATTAGCTTGATCATTTAGTGACAGTATTCCAACCTCAGATAGGACTTAAAGATGTTGCGGCTCACGTAGAAATATTAGCCAAATATATACAAACAGCCCTAAATTACAGTGCCCAGGGCCTTCAAGAAATCAATACTGAAATAACAATGATAAGAATATAGTATTCCAAAACAGAATGGCCCTTGACATTCTCACTGCAGCCCAAGGAGGTACCAGTTCGATAAAAAATATGATTGCTGTGTCTATATTCCTGACAGTAGTGCTAATATTACACTCTATGTTAATTATATGCAACGTGTATTATCTTGTGTTAATGATCCTATCCATTCCTTAACTGATACTATAAATAATTTGTTTTCCTCTTGGGGTGGATGGTAGAAAATATTGCTGCTTTATTTTAGAATCTTTACATTCCTCATCCTTTCTATTATTGTAATTATAAAATGCTGTTTTGCTTTAGTTCAATGCATTTTATCCATGATATGCTGTACTTCAAAACCATTTGACCCTTCACATAAAATCATCCTGATTTCCCTGGCATTCACTAAGGATTTTGCTGTTTAATCACCTCCCTTTTGTTCTACTGGAGCCCTAGTGGCACAGTGGTTAAGAGCTACATCTGCTAACCAAAATGTTGACAGTTCGACACCACCAGCCACTCCCTGGAAACCCTACAGGGCAGTTCTACTTTGTCCTATAAGATTGCTACGAGTTGGAACCGACTTGACAGCAATGAGTGTATGTGGTAGTGTTTATCCAACTGGGTATGTTTCATCTTGACCTCTATCATTCTGTATTGATTGAGAAATGTTTCTCTAATGTGGCCTTGTCTGTTAAAATGTTTTCTATAAAACCTACTCACCCTGAAGAAGAGGCCTATTAGCTCAGCAAGGTGAAGAAAGTAAGTTTTGTTAAACAAAGCTCCTCAAGTAAACAAAGCCCTTGAAGAAGGAAGGCTACTCCATTATGGGCGACCACAGCCCCCTAGTGAAGGCTTGATCAAAAGGGGGAAATATAAACAGAAAAGGTTCAAACTGAAGGCACTTGTGTCAGATGTAAGAATGATGGGGCCAACATGCATTCTCAGGAAGCAAAAGGCCAGGATGTAAAACATTTGTTCACGGGAAGAATGTATCAAGATGTAAATAATTTGTTCCTGGAAAAGATGTGTTCTTGGCTACAATCACGTATAACCAAACCTGCTGGTACCACTCACCTATGTGGTAACTCACTCCCTCCTAGCCAAGTAGACAACCTTTACATTTCAAAGCACTTTAAGTTGAAGCTGATCTTATCTACAATTGATCATTAACCTCCTACCTTTCCTTTGTTCCCTGTGTACGTAGACCCTTCTCTCTGCTTGAATGGTGGAATGCTTTGTATTTTTACTTAGCAATGCCCAGTTCAAACTGTATTATTTACTCCTCAATAAAACTCCTTTTTTCCATCTAACAGAGGATGAGATTTTCTTCTTTGACATTCCCATAGACATTCTAGCTCCCATCTTACCAATTCCTAGCAAAGAGGCCTAGAAACAGCACCTGCACTACAATTCAAGCTCAATTAAAAATATCCTTTATCTCTATATGAATCATTAAACATTATGGTTCAACAAAAGCAATAACTCCAGCACTTTCAAAGATAGGGAAATAGCAGCAATTTAAGAATCAAAGACATCTTTTTGTTTTGGAAAAAATCCTGAGGAATTATTCCCTTTAGGCTTGTAAGCCATGCAGCAACACACCAAAATCACAACATGAAGCTGAGGGTAACCTGGGCTGTGGAAGAAAGCAAAGCCATCCCCAAACCACTTGGCCCAAACCCCTCAGCTGCTCTGTCAGGTCCCACAGGTAGCCACACCACAGCTCCATAGCACAGGGCTTGGAGAAGGGCCAGAATGCAGGGCCTGAACTTCTGGGAAGATTCAACAGTACTCAAGAGACCAATTTTTCAACTTAAGCAAAGAGTAATACATATTTCAGATAACATTCTTAAGGGCAGGCCAAGGAGGGAAGATGAAAGTGGTTTGGTGTCACATATTTCCATTATTACGGAATGCTTGCACTTTGGGGGAAGAAGAGGAATGCCGATAAGATAGGGGGCAGGTGGATGACCATATGCCCAATTTGGCGGGTATTTCCTGATTCTATCATCTCTCTATAGGCCACTTTTGCATTGTTCGGAGTCAAATTTCTCTTAGGTTTGTAAAACATTTTACATTTCTTTGAAAAGCAATTTGATCTAAGGGTGAGGTAGCATTTGTTAATAACAGCCATTAATGAAAAAAAAAAAAATCCAATCTTCTCTAAATCTCGGCTGACCTTTCCTTAAACTGGCAATGTGACAACCTCTTCAAACCCTACGCTCCTCCGAGATTACAACAAACAAACAAACACTGGCCATCTTCCAAGACTTCCAGCAGTTAGAGCTTCAACTGAAAAATAAAACTTCAAAACTCAATCTGATTTATTTGGAATTTTATTTTTAATTTACTGATGTTTTCTATAGATTAACCTTTTGTTACTAAATTTTGCATTATTGCATGAGGCCAGAGATCTAGACACTAAAAAAAAAAAAAAAAACTAAACCCTGTACAATTGCTTCTTTGGAATTTGGACTTTGTCTATAAGTTAACATATGATTGATTTTTATATATGTTTTATAGGTATTGGAATTTAAGGTAGCTTCTCAAGTTGTAAGGATATAAATTTAATATATATTTTTTAAATTAGCTGTGTTGATGATATTATTTACATCACCAATCTTGCTTATACATATATTTATGTTATCATATCATATACGTGTGTGTGTGTATTTTGTTGTTGTGAGGTGCCGTCGAGTCAGTTCTGACTCATGGAGACCCTATGCGCAATAGAATGAAACACTGCCCAATCTTTTGCCATCATCACAATCATTGCTGTGCTTGAGCCCATCATTGAAGCCACTGTGTCAATCCATCTCATTGAGGGTCTTTCTCTCTTTCATTGACCCTCTACCAAGCATGATGTCCTTCTCCAGAGACTGATCCCTCCTTACAACATGTCCAAAGTATGTGAGATGTAGCCTCTCCATCCTTGCTTCTAAGGAGCATTCTGGTTGTACTTCTTCCAAGACAGATTTGTTCGTTCTTTTTCAGTCCATGGGACATTCAGTATTCTTCTCCAGCACCACAATTCAAAGGCCTCAGTTCTTCTTTGGTCTTCCTTATCCATTGTTCAGCTTTCACATGCATAGGAGGAGATTGAAAACACCATGGCTTGGGTCAGGGGCACCTTAGTCTTCAAGGTGACATCTTTGCTTTTCAACACTTTAAAGAGGTCTTTTGCAGCAGATTTGCCCAGTGCAATGCATCTTTTGATCTCTTGATTGCTGCTTCCATGGGTGTTGATTGTGGATACAAGTAAAATGAAATCCTTGACAACTTCAATCTTTTCTCCATTTATCATGATGTTGCTTATTGGTCTAGTTGTAAGGATTTTTGTTTTCTTTATGTTGAAGTGTAATCCGTACTGAAGTCTGTACTCTTTGATCTTCATCAGTTTTTCAGGTCCTCTTCACTTTTGGCAAGCAAGATTGTGTCATCTGCATATTGCAGGTTGTTAATGAGTGTTCCTCCAATTCTGATGTTCTTCTTCATATAGTCCAGCTTCTTGGATTATTTCTTCGGCATACAGATTGAATAAATATGGTGAAAGGATACAATCCTGATGCACACATTTCCTGATTTTAAACTACACAGTATCCCCTTCCTCTGTTTGAGTGACTGCCTCTTGGCCTATGTACAGGTTCCTCATGAGCATAATTGTTTTGGAACTCTTTTTCACAACGTTATCCATAATTTTTTATGATCCACCCAGTCGAATGCCTTTGCAGAGTCAATAAAACACATGTAAACACCTTTCCAGTATTCTCTGCTTTCAGCCAGGATCCATCTGACATCAGCAATGATATCTTTTGTTGCAGGTCTTCTTCTGAATCTGGCTTGCAAATGCTTTTGAATTATCTCAGCAAAATTTTACTCGTATGTGATATTAATGATGCTGTTCGATAATTTCCGCATTCTGTTGGATCACCTTTTTTGGGAATAGCTTGAGCAGGTAGCTGTCTTTCAAATTTCTTGGCATAAATAGGTGAGCACCTCCAGTGCTGTATCCATTTGTTGAAATATCTCAATTGGTATTCCGCCAATTCCTGGAGCCCTGTTTTTCGCCAATGCCTTCAGTGCAGCTTGGACTTCTTTCCTCAATACAATTGGTTCTTGATCATATGCTACCTCCTGAAATGGTTGAACGTTAACCAGTTTTTTTGGTACAGTGATTCTGTGTATTCCTTCCATCTTCTTTTGATGCTTCCTGTATTGTTCAATGTTTTGCTCTTAGAATCCTTCAATATTGCAGGTCAAGGCTTGAATGTTTTCTTCAGTTCTTTCAGCTTGAGAAATGCCAAATGTGTTCTTCCCTTTTGGTTTTCTAACTCCAGGTCTTTGCACAGATCATTGTAATATTTTACTTTGTCTTCTTGAGCTGCCCTTTGAAATCTTCTGTTCAGCCCTTTTACTTCATCATTTTTTCAATTCACTGCCGTTCAAGAGCAAGTTTCAGAATCTCTGAATATATTTGTTCTGACAAAGAAGTGTTAAATAAACCAGACTGTACTCAAATCTACTCCTTTTATGTTATAACTTCATTTTTATGCTCTTAATTTTGCTTCACCTCTTGGTCAGTTGGGGTCTTCAGATAATTTTATCAGGAAGAGTAGCTGTGGTATTGGCATATTTTATGAGCCTGCATTTATCAGAAAATATTTCTATTGCCTTCCTGCAATTAACCAAGTCTAAAATTCCTGGTCTGGAAACTCTTCACTGAGGGAGAAAAACATTACTTCATTGTCTACTGGCATTTAGGATTATAAATGAGAAACTGAGCTAAATTAATGTTTGTTTCTTTGCAGAAAATCTGTGTTTCTTACATGGATCATAATTGTTTTTTTTTTTTTCTTTAACCTAGTTGTTTGTCTGTATTCAAATATCTAGATGCATGTGTCATTTCTTTGACTTCATGTGGAATATGCAGAAAGTGTTCTTTTATTATAATTTCAATTATGTTTTTGTCTACTTTTTCCAGGTTTTCATTTAGATGTAATAATTATTTGTAAGTTGTCTGTCTCTATTTTTCTTGAGCATATTTGAGTATATTTCTGCTACAGTCTGGAGTGATTTTACCAACTTGTCCTTCATGATAGTTATCAAATTTTTGTGCAACAGTTCTACTTTCCTCCCACGTAAACTTTAATAGTGCTCTTATCTGTTAAGACTCTTTGCATTTTTATATAATCTCATCAAAATCTATTTTAATCCCACACTCTAGCCTTTTAATTTCAATTATTAGATCTCACCTTTCTTTAACAATGAGCAGTAACAGTAAAAATACAGCATGGTGATTATGAGAAAAAATAACCCCCTAAAAGTACATTTGGCTTATCACCGGAAAAAGTAAGAGAAGGAGGCCATTTCTATAAATCATCCACTCCTAATCTCAAAGAAAATTTTGGGAAGCTATTCGGTATATTCAGCAAAGAAAAAAAAAAAAAAATAGTGGTCTGCGTGAAACACAAGTACAAAACTAAAAACAGAACCAATTACCATCGAGTCAACTCTGATTCCTGGCCACCCCATGTGTGAAGAGTAGAACAGCTTCATAGGGTTTTTCAAGGCTGTGACCTTTTGGATGTAGATCACCACCAGTTCTGTCTTCTGAAGTGCCTCTGAGTGGTTTTGAACCACAAACCTTTTCAGTTAGTAGTTGAGTGCTTAACTGTTTGAACCACCCAGCAACATACTAGCTATGTGGCCTCTAGCATGCTGTTAAACCATTCTGTCCTTTAGTTCTTTTTCATAAGAATTTAAATAATAATGTGTCTCACTATGTTATTGTAAGGATTAAATGACAAAAATCTCACTAAAGTGCCTATTAGAATGCCATTCTTTTTGCCCCTGGAAGCCTCAATTCTGAAAAACATTTTCAGATATGATAATGAGGTAGGTTGACCCTACCCAAGATGCACAAGATCCCAAGTGTCTAGTCATGCTGAGCAATCTTGAGACTGCTTAAGAACATCTCCTGGGTCTCTCCAGCCTCACGTGCTTGCCAAGGCACACCAAAACCTTATACAGTAAAGCTTTGAGTCAAAGTATTGAAGATATGGCTTAAAGGTAGACGGCCCAGTTAAACCAGTAACAGTACTTAGCACTACTATCTGGGCCAGCTTCTCAAGTTAACATCTACAAACCAACAAAGGCCCTGGAAAGCAGAGGGCTGAGAGATGCTGTGTGCAAGGCAATATTAGGGGGGCAGGATTTGAACCCCCTACTCTACAACTCACTGGCTGGGAATAGGGTGACCAACTTTTCAGGATGTTCCTGGTTTTAGCATTGAGAGTCTTGCCATCTGGGAAGTCATCAGTCCCAGGATGATGGCTCAGATCAGTGGTTTAATTCTCTGTGTCTCGATGACCCTAAAGAAGGGAGTGAACCAAATGACAGTTAATGCCTTTTCTGGCTCAGCAAAAAAGGTTCTCAAACTTTTTTGGCAAAACACTTGGGAAAGATTTCCAGTTACAGCAGGAATTATGAATGTAGGCAGAATATAATAGATTTGCTTTGAGGAAAACCTCATATTCTTGATTTTACAGGCATGATCTATTAAGTTAAAATGGTTAATCCTCCGATGACTGCCATGTGACACTGGACAATTCAACTAACCTTCTGAAGCCTCAATTTTCTCATCTCTAAAATGACATAATGATATTCATTTCCTACTTTGCTTGTGAGTTCTGGTGCCGCAGTAGTTAAGGGCTAAGGCTGCTAACCAAAAGGTAGGCAGTTCAAATCCACCAGCAGCTCCTTGGAAACCTATGTGGCAGTTCTACTCTGTCCTGTAGGGTTGCTATCAGTCAGAACTGACTTCACGGTAATGGGTTTTGCTTTTTTATTTTTATTTTTTGGTTTACTTTGCTTGTGAAGATTAACTTATGTAAAAAAAATCTTAGCATAACACCTAGTTCATTGCAGGTACTGATTTAAAATGTATTATTACTATAAACTATTATTATTATTATCCACTCATTTTTTTTCATTGATTAAGTACCATATTTTTACAAAAAACAAATGACTGCTTTCTGTTTTATTGCCAACTGTGCCCTTGCTCGAGAGGTATTTTTGCAAGTGCACTATGCTAATTCTTTCATATGTTGCTATAAAAAAGTTAGTATAGAGCCCTTACAAAAATACCCTGGAGGGGAGCAGGGCACAGTTGGGGTGTTACTTGTATAAAAATACAGTAGATACTTGTTGAGTAATTACCATGTGCCAGGCACTGGGGTACAATTTCTGCTCTCATTATTTAGATGTGTTCACTGAGATGTCTATGCAGAGTTTTAATTAGAACATTCAAAACTCGAAGGTCACTCTCACTCAGTCTCTACCATAGAATGATTCAATTCCATCCAATGACATATCCCTCAAGTGGCCCCCAAGCTCTGTTGGACATAGGAAAGTAAATGAAGATCTCATCATTTTCCAAGGCAATCTATTCCAATTTCAGAGGGCTCTGATGGGGAGATCATCTCCCTCACAGTGAATCCAGGTCTCTATCACTGCCAACTTAGCCTCATGGCAATAACTTTTATGCTCATTTCTGATAACTGTGACCATGTTATGCTTTCTTGAACAGTGGAACATATAGATCCCACCTACATTTTCTGTCTCTTGGGTTGGGTTTATTGGTAAGGTACTGTACCACTGATAGCACATGCTGCCAGCAGGCAGGGATCTGTCTGAAAAGGAAGAAATGGCATGTGCCACAAATTATTGTTTTTATAGAGTATTGTAGGAGATGGTGCTGAATCGACTTTTTTTTAGGAAAATATGGATTGTGAAAAATTTTTATGTGGGACACATATGTCCCTCTGGACTCTGGGGGTAGAATTAGGGGGTCATATTATATGTCCCTCTGTCCCTCTGGACATCAAGGGTAGGATGTTTGGGATGAGACCATAAAAAAATCCTCATTGCCTATGAAAAATTCAAACACACTCAATGATTCAGCATGCATTCCATTAATGAAAAAAACATTATATAAGAAAAAAATTAAAAAGAAAAATTAATTCGTTCATGAAACGGTTAAAATCACAGCCAGCACATTCCCCTTTTCTTCTTTACACAGTAAAGAAGACATGACTCTTTACCTGCTATTCCTCTGCCTGATACCACTGGTGACCTCTGCCCTCCCATTGTTTCAAAGAAAGCTGATGCCACAACATCTGACTTGATCAACTACAATGTCCACTGGGCTGCTTGCAAAGTCCACTCGCCCTCCTGAGTAGTAAGGACTCTGGTTGTCATCACAGGACGAAGCCTAGGCTGTTTGTGCTCACATCAGCGGGAGATCCTCTTCCCTTGGGGACGGGGTGGCTGTTTATTGCTGGTGAGCAGGAAAGCTGCTGTCCTTTGCTTTCTCTGGGTCGCTATGGCTTGCAACAAAAGGAGTCACAGGATATCTGTTTCTTCCCTTAATGAGAGTGCTGAAATAGAAGGCAGGGGCATGGGATAGACATGCTAAGGATCTCGGAATCTTCCTTCTTCTACATTTGAAAGGGATAAACTGAAGGCCTGGATTATACAGTATTAATTGTCTATTAAGACAAATGCGGATACTCTGCCTTTTTCCCATCTTGTTCTTTCCTGGCCCTCAGACTCAGCACCTGCCACAGGTCAGAGACTCATTATATCAAGTCTCTTTCTCCTCCTTTCACTACATACTTCTCCTTTTTCTTCTCCTCCTCCTCCTCCTTCTTCTTTGAGGTCACTCACTAACTTCTTCATTAATGGCAAACATTTGCTGATTGCTCATTATGTGACCTTCATTGTTGTGTCACATAGAGTATCTTCCTTAAGTTTCATATAGACCAACAATTTAAGCATTGTTTTTATCCCCATTTTATAGACGGGAAAACTTAGTCACAGAATAATAATGTACCCAACCTTATCTGTACTTCTCCTTATTCTTTCAACAGCGGGTGGGCCAACCACTAGAGACAAAGGAATGTGCAAATGAAATTTAGTCATATTTGGGAAGTTCCAGGCTCATTTTCGATGTTATTATCTTATAAGGAAAACTCTAGAATCACTGACTGGGCTCAGATACAGGTTCTGTCCTTTGCTTAGGGGGCAACTTGGGGCAAGTTATCTAACCTCTCTAGCCTCTGTTTCCTCATCTTTAAAATGGGGATGCTGTTAGTGCCCATTGCATATGGTTGCAGTGAGCATTAAAGATGACAACCCATGCTAAACACTAGCATTGTGCCTGGCACACAATGAACGGGTGGTGCATGCTAGTCCTTCTTATTTCCTCAAAGAAGCAAGCATTGGATTTGGAATCTTTTATCCTTTTACCTGCAGGTACCAACTTCTCGTCTTTCTAAATTTCAGTAACATTTATATAGAGGACACAGGATAGTGGATGCTGAGCAACCAAGGGTGTTCTCAAGATTGGTGGGCAGGAAAATTTTAGCATTAAGCCAAAAGTTGGAACCCTGAGTACAGGGCTGTAGCTTCTACTTTGTCTGGGCTCCCTGACTCCTCACAGCACAGAGTGGGCTATTATTCAAACATCTAGTTTATTTTGGATTTATACCCTTCCCAATGTCATAAAAACAACTTGAAGTGGCTTATAAAATGAAATTGTCCAAGTGGTGAATAGAGACAAGAAACTACTATCTACTAAATGTCTACTATGCTACAAGGACTTCCACATGCACTGTAATACTTAATTCTCAAAATGACTCTGGAAGATGTGTGTTAACCCCATTTAGAAGGAGAGAAAATTGTGGCTCAGAGTGAAGAAGGGACTTGCCTAAAGTCAAAAAGCAAATGCCTTCCAGTGTAAGGTCTTAAACTCAACTTAGATCCAAAGTCCAAGTTTCTGTTACTTGACCAAGCTGCCTGATCAACCAATAGACACTGAATGAATCCATGATGAGTGGTAGACAAGGACTCTTCCAGGCATCCTATAGATGGTTTTCCTTATCAGTGACAGGTTTTGCCTGTAGTGTTCTGTGTTCTTTTCAGTGATACTGACATAAGAAACAGTGCCCAAGAGGAGTGGGTTCAAGCCTAAGCTCTCCATTTTACCTACGGGACAACTCATGTAACCTCTTTGAGCCTCAGTTTCCTTATCTAAGAAACAAGAAAATAACACATCTCTCATGGGGTAGTGGGGGCCTGGTGGCACAGTGGTTAAGCATACAGCTGCTAACTGAAAAGTTGGCAGTTCAAATCCACCAGCCACTCCTTAGGAACCCTATGGGCAGTTCTACTCTGTCCTATAGAGTTGCTATGAGTTGGAATTGATTTGATGGCAATGGGTTTCGTTTTGATTAATGGAGTAGTGTCAAAATTAAGAGGTGATGAGTGTAAAAGAATTTTTTAATCCCTAAATCATTTTATACAAGTATAAGGAATTACCAGCACTGTTGCTATTGTGGCAACACACATAAGACTCTCGGGGCAGTAGCTCTGTGGGACAACATGTGCTCCCCTTTAGCCAAAATGATAAGAAATGTGTAGAGGAAATGCCTGGCCCTCAATTCCATATGCAAATAAAAAATGAGAGCCCTTGTTGCTTCCAGAGGTTTCGTCATGAAAGAGCTGCTCCTGCTGCAGTATGCAAAGAAGAATGAGGAAACAGAGTCTTTGAGGAAATGTCAACAAGGAGCATGCCTCAGCTGCGGCAGGAGTGGGCGGTCTGAGTTCTTTAGAATGGAAATATTTGCCTGGCGATATCGCCAGGGGCTCAGGAGCAAAGGTTATTTTTGCCAATATAGTTACAGCTTGGGTATCTTATTTGATGACATCTTTGATCATATCATCTGTTCCTCAATTACTCTGCCATCATTATTCATTCAGCATATATATTTAACAAATTTTTATTATGTCCCAGGCACTGTTCCAGGCTCTAGAGTTAGTGCTGTGAAAAGACCAAAAAAGCCCCTGGCCTCATGGGATGTACATACTTAGCAGAGGAGAACAAACAATAAAGTAAGACAATTTCAGGTGGTAATAAGTGTTATGGGGAAAATAAAGCAAGGTGACGGGGTTGAAAGGACTGGGAAAAAAAGGCCCTTTAAATTAGGGTCCAGGAAAGGCATTCTGAGGTGAGAACTAAATAGCAAGAAGGAATGAGCCCCATGCACTGGTGAGTCTCCGTGAGCCCCACCCACACTCTGCTCTTCCCTACTCTTACTCTGTGAATAGCATCACCCAGGCTCCCTCACCAGCTAGCTTCCTACGGAATCTGGCCAATGGGAGACAAACAGAGTGAAGGAGTAGGGACAGGTTGGGAATTTTTTCGTCTCACTTTTTCCTTGCTTTGAAGCTGAATCTTTGCAGAAGCTGGGGCCCTATGACTCCAGCTCGCATGGGGTAGCCCCTTTTTCATGGTTCTGTCTCTTACTGGGCTCCAGTAACATAGCCTCTCTCCACTTCCCAGCACTTTACGCTTAGAGATAGTGATGACTTCTTACTACCGAAACCCAGAGTGGCACAAACTGTTAAGCACTCGACTACTAACCAAGAGGTTGGAGGTTTGACTCTACTCCGAGGTGCCTCAGAAGAAAGGCCTGGTGATCTACTGAAAAATCAGCCATCGAAAACCTATGGAGCACAGTTCTACTCCGCCACACACATGGGGTTGACATAAGTCAGATTCAACTTGACGGCTACTGGTCAGTTAGTTTAGTTAGTTCTCACTATTGCTACTCTAGTTTTTTTTTGTTTTTTACCTGTCCTAGTTGTTCCCTTAACCCACACATCTATAAGTAGTCCCTACATTATAGTCTCTGCATTAAAACATTGGAGGTGAATTCTGCTTCATGTTGGAAGAATTGGGACTGGTATACCTTGTGAAGGTGCAGGAATAGAGCATACGAGGCACAGGAAACAGCATTATTTTATGGATAAGACAAAAAGGATGGCAGGTAACCTTTTGTGGTTTTTGTATAGATTAGGAGGCATTTTCTTATTTGAACCTCATGACAATACAGGGAGCCTGGGCAACCATTATTCCTCTTGTACGAACAAGACACCTGAGGCTCCAAGGGGTAAATGACTTGCCGAGGGTGGCATGGAGGGCCAATGCTGGAGCCTAACCTCAAACCCAGGTTTCTGGATTCAAGTCCAGGCTTCTCCTCCACCCCCAGTCCCCTACCAGCCAGGCGGCAGAGCGCAGCCAGGCGGCAGAGCACAGCCAGGGACACTGTTCAGGGACCAGCTCACCAGCTTCACTAGCAGCTTACAGAATCTGTCACACTCAACAAATAGCCAGCCGGAATCTTTCACTCCATCTCAGAGTGGCATGAATCTTCAGAAGTACAGAAACCCTTTCAAGCAAACAGGTCCCAAGTTCAAAAGTGACCAAGAAAATCCTCAGCTGTTATTATCTGATTAAATCCTGTAAGTTCTGTTTGCGAAAACATGTATTTACCATCTTACTTAAAGCATTTCTTTCTCTTAAACATGATAAATCATCACAAGTAACTTATTTTAAAGGAACTGAGGAAGACAGATATCTATAAGAATCATTTGATGGAAAAATTGATATATTATTTTGAAATTCAAATAAACAGAATGTGCTTCATGTGTTTTAAGGTTGAGATTTTTGTATAAAGGGTTCTTTTTGGGTGGGGTACTATGATACAGTTATGTTATAGTTATAACATTATCTGGAAACCCTGGTGGCATAGTGGTTAAGAGCTACGGCTGCTAACCGAAAGGTCAGCAGTTCGAACCCACCAGGTGCTCCTTGGAAACTCTGTGGGGCAGTTCTACCCTGTCCTGTAGGGTCACTATGAGTCGGAATCAGCTTGATGGCAGTGGGTTTGGGTGTTTTTTGATTTTATGAAAAGTAGAGTATAGATGTTTTTTAGAGTATAGATGTAGGGTTCACAGTAGAATTTATTCTCAAAAGTTGGAGTAAGTCACAGAAAAATCCAGTATCTAGCAGTACATCATTCCTTCCAAGACTTCTACAACCCACCCTCCCATTAACTTATCATTTGCAGTTTAAAATATCTATGTGCACCTCCGAGATGCGCCAGTAGTTAGTCCTCCAGGGGGTTCCGAGCCAGATCGAACATCTGGACTTGGCAGTGAATCCTAAAGGTCACCATATTCAGCGTGATAGAAATAGATGGATAGACAAGCACATGGCAACACGCAGCCACCAAGACAAACTGCTCCTGCTGGCCCGGGCCAGCCTCCGCAAGTGAGACACGTTAAGACCACATGAGTTTCTGTTGAAGGATGAATTGTTATATGGCTTTGGGAAAAGTCAGTGTTTCCATTTCTTTCTCTCTCATTTGGCATTTTGGAGCCTGCTGACAGGATTCACACCAATTTTTGGCTTGATTTCTAGAGACTTTTTCCCCCCCTACTACAGTTGAGCTTAGAGAAAAATAGCACAAAGAAATTGTTAAGAAGAAAGGAAATCATGTCCCAGATGGTTCTGAAGAACTCTACACTGACCCGGAGCCCGGGAAAAGGCCTTTCATTTATAGAACATTGAGGAAAATGCTATTCCTTTTATTTGGCAAGAAAAGCAACAACTGAAATTGCCCTGTGCATTCATAAGAATGCACCCTAGTCCCCGTGCATGTGTGCGTGTGTGTGTGTGCACGCGCACCGGCATGTCCAAGAAGAAATGATATATATCCTGTTTTCAGGATCTCGTAGAATCTGTGGAGGACATTAATTTATGATCTTCCAATTCCTTAACTGCTAAAGGTCATCTCCCAAAACTGAGAAAGGGTCAGATTTAGCCTCCCAAGGGTAGAAATCTCTGACAAACCTTATTTGAGAAAAATGGACTTTCATTTACTGTATTTAAAATATGTGGAGGAAAATAAACCCCAGGGCAATGTGGGAATATGAGAGAGGATGGACCTGGAGTGGTGAGCCTGGGAGGCTGTATTTGCAGTGTCTTTTTAGTTACAAGTCACAGAAACTGAACTCAATCAAGTTAAAGAAAGAAAAAATAGAGGATTTATTAGACGATTTCTGAGGTAATTCACAGAACGAAGGAAGCAAGGTAGCTTGGAAGGGGATGTGGGGGTGTGGCTCGGAGACTGTGACCTGCGACCAACATCACCACAACTTTTTATCCATCCATACTTCATACCAGCAGTGGTTGTTCAGTGGTAGAATTCTCACCTTACATGCTGGAGACCCGGGTTTGACTGATGGTCAATCAATGTCATGAGCAGCCACCACTCGTCTGTCATAGGGGGTTTGTGGGGTGCAATGTTGCTGAACAGATTTCAGGGGAGCTTTTAGACTAAGACTAGGAAGAAAGGCCTGATGATGTACTTTAGAAAATCAGCCAAGAAAACTCTATGGATCACAGCAGTCCAATCCCATTGTGCATGGGGTCTCCAATCCCATTGTGCATGGAGTTGCCATGAGTCTGGGGCAAACTTTATGGCAGCTACCAAGAACAACAATATCATTTATACCCGCCTGCCTGTGTTTGACTTTATTCTCTCCTACTGTAAACAGGTTTTCTTCTTGTGTTTGTGGGTGGGGAGGCCAATGCAGGCACAGGCAGTTTGGGGGCCCAAAAAGGGAACATAATCTTTCCTGTTACCTCCCAGGAGTAATCTGGTTAGTTCAGCTTGGGTCATAGTTCTTCCCATGACCAGTCACTGGGTCCTAGTCAACTCTGACTGTCCACACTGGGTTCCCCAAGGACAGGAGATCAGAGTCTGTACAAAAATAAGCAACTGTGGAGGGAGGAACAATTATGGGGATAGCAGCAGAAGTGAACTGCACAGATATAAACAATGTCCCCCACAGCAGCTAAAGGAGGTGTATCAGGTTGAGCTGGCTTGCAATAAATTCATCTAATATCCCGAATAATATTCAGTTCAAAGTTGAGGCACATGTTTTGAAGTTGGGGACAGACTTCGTATTTTCGTATTGCATTTAGAGTAGCATGCACATAGCTCACCACGGCCTCCAGGTGCTGTATAGTGTGGCATGGTACCTCCCCGGCCTCA
This sequence comes from Elephas maximus indicus, assembly GCF_024166365.1. Lineage (NCBI taxonomy): Eukaryota > Metazoa > Chordata > Mammalia > Proboscidea > Elephantidae > Elephas > Elephas maximus. The sequence goes on along the minus strand of NC_064826.1, from coordinate 92,923,441 downwards.
CCTGATACCCGGCCCCTTCCCATCACAGATCCTAGAGAACAGCAGCCTTTTTTCCTCAGATGGCCTTAAGGGATTGTATTCCTTCTGTTATAAAGACTTTTCCCTGGCTATTTGTGTGGTAAGACCTTGTCATCTTTCAGGGCTCTTATCCTCAGAGGGGGTGTCACTGAACACCCTATTAAAGTAAGCATCACTTTTTTATTCTTTATCGAGCATGTCACCAGTTTTTAATTAATATATGTTTATTTGCCTGATTATTCAGTTTGGTCTGTCCACTAGACCATAAGCTCTGCTAGGGTAGGTACATGTTTAATTTATTCTTCACGATATTCTCAGCATCTATGAACATGCCCCGAACATAGTTGTTGTTGAGTTGATTCTGACACATGAAGACCCTGTGTGTTGTACAGTAGAACTGCTTCATAAGGTTTTTTTTTGGCTGTAATTTTAATGGGAGCGTATTGTAAGATCTTATTTCCATGGTACCACTGGGTGGGTTTGAACTTCTAACCTTTATATTAGCAGTCGAGCACAAATCATTTGTGCCACCTATGGACCTTTTTTATGGACCTGGTCCACACATAGTAGGGACTCAATAAATATTCATTGAATGCATGGATATATGGCTGGATGCATTCAGATGAATGAAGCAGCAAATGAGGAACAAGAAGGAAAAGTGAAATACCAACCTGAAAAATAGGAAGTGGAATAGAGTGAATGGATTCAGTGGAATGGCTGCAGGACCCTCACACAGGAAGGCCTGCTGCGCTTATAACACCAGGGGGCGCCCTTTACATAGACTACAATGAGACTGGGGCCCCCTGGAGTTAGTACTGTCTAGACCACACCCTCTGAAAGTATAGAGAAACAGTGATAGGAACAAATATCAATCCTAGAGAACCATAGAGATTTTGGGCTGCCTCAAACTTGAGAGCAGTGCTTTTCAAACCATCTGTGGTAAAGGAACGGTTTTGTACAGTTATTTCCAATTCATTGTGCATCAAAACTTTTGTAAACTCCAATACGAACGAATTGCTAAAAACAATAAAAATAACAAAATAACAAAAAATAACAAAAGGCACACCAAATAAAAGCCCAAAGTCATAAACAGATTGAGCAGATATGAAATCACTCCAACCAATTAGCATAAACACTTTTATAAACACTTTTAACTTCTGTACTTACCTCATTGCAGACCAAAATGATTTACAGACGGAAACTGGCCCACGAACCACACTTTGAGTGTCACCGCTTTAAGGATGACTTAAGTCAGGGTAAAAGGCCAAACACTATGCTAGGCAGCTGTTGACACCCCTTCGTTTAATCCCCACCATGATCCTAGGGCAAGGGGAGGGTGGAGTCAGTGAGCTGAGTTTACAAGTAAAGGATCATTATCTTTATGAAAAATTTTGAAATTTTGTTCATCGTGAGTCTTTTTGCATTAATTTTGATTTTTAAAAAATATTATTTTCTTGATTGCTGAGTTTTTTGGTGCCCCCTTAAGTCTTTTACCCAAGGTGAATCATTCACTTACCCCATCCTAGTTCCAGTCCTGGGAAAGGGCATAATCCCAACCATTATAGTGAGAGAAAATGAAGCTACAAGAGGTTAATTGTTCAATGCCAGTTGATAAGTGAACACATTTCTAACCCTAAGTCCATAACTTTTCCATTGCACCACATTATCTCTCATGCTAAGTGGCTACCACCCATATCCACTCATTCTTTTGCTAGCATCGCCATTGAAGATCAGACATTAAGTGTGTAGCTGGGAATGTGTAAGTTTGGAACAGTAAATAAGATGACAGATGACCTTGAATGTTAAGCCGAGGAGCTGGATTTTATCTGGCATTACTGAGGCTTTGTAGAAGAGACATGGTCAGATTTAAGATTTAGAAAGTTCACTCTGAGTGTAGTGGGGTGAATGGATGAATTGGAGTGGGCAGAACGAGATGCAAATGCCAAGTTAATAGAAAGATGCAGTAATTCAGGGGGAAGACGAAAAGGAAAGTGAAGATACTCGTTACATTTTTAAAGGGTCCTTATCACTTTTTTTTTTTTTTATCACTTACCCTGGTGGCCCAATGGTTAAGAGCTCGGCTGCTAAGCAAAAGGTGATGGTTCAAACCTACCAAATGGCTCTGCAGAAGAAAGACTTGGCAATCTGCAGCTGCAAAAATTACAGCCTAGAAACCCACGGGGCAGTTCTACTCTGCCACATCGGGTTGCCGGAAGTCAGAATCAACTGGAAGGCACCTAACAATATCACTTGCATTGTGCGGGTTCAAGAGAAGAATGAATCGCCCCTGCTGCCCCAGGCTGTCCCCGACCTTGCTCACTGAGAAGCAGGAAGACACAGTCTGTCTATTGGCGAGAGCAAGCAATATGTAACTATGTGTATAGGGGCTAGGGCGGGGGAAGGAGGAAAAAACAGCAATTAGTGAGAAATTGAAGTGAGGAAAATGGGTGCAAGGAGACATGGAAATGCAAGAAACTGGTGAAGGAGAGAGCAGAAGGCAGGCAGCATCTGTGTGTTCAAGGACAGGAGGTAGAAGGAAGGCGGGAGTAGGCGGAAACAGCAGTCAGATTCTCAGCAGCACTAAAATTGTCCCTGCTACTTGGCAGGAGTCAGTTCAGCATCCCAGATCCAAGATCCTGCTCCTTTTCCTCATTCATAGAGCTGTACAAGGGGGCAAACTGATGAGATTCATGGACCGAAGAATCCCTTGGCAGATATCACTTCTACCCCTGGTGGTGTTTTAAGCCCTCAAAGCTTTTCTTATCAAGGTGATCATCTCAAGAAATCAGAAGGAGGGACAGCAATGAGTTATTTTCGCTGGAGTGGGTTATGAGAAATTTAGTCTGGCTGATAAAAAAAAAAAAAAGTTTATGCAGCGCAGTTCAAACATGCGCAATGTCTTTCAAGAAAAATTAATTTAGAATCTATACATAACGGACAATGTCACCCAGTCTTTAGAGACCCCAATCAAATAGAATTCTCTTCATTATTGACTATTATATGATCTTCCATGCACCAAAACGAAATATCGCCGGCATGTTCTAGTGCATCATGGATGCTGTTGTGCCAATTCATGTCACCGTGGGCTTCCCTCCCCCTTGTTGACCTTGTATTTCACCAAACATGATGTCCTCCTGCAGCAATTCATCCCTCCTGATGACATGTCCAAAGAAGTGAGTTAACAATGTTCTGTTGTGGTTCATAAGGTTTACATTGGCTGATTTTTGGCAGTAGATTGCCAGATCTTTCTTCCCAGCTTGTCTTAGTCTGAAAGCTCTGTTAAAACCTCTCCGCCATGGGTGACCCTGCTGGCATTTGAAATACCAGTGGCATCATCACAGCAACACACAAGCCACCGCTGCCACATGAGTGGTGGGTAGTGAAAAAGAGAGACCCCTTGTATTATGGATTACTTTACAATTCATTAAACTTTTTCACCTACACTATGCATTTGATGGAAACCCCGGTGGCTCAGTGGTTAAGTGCTATAGCTGCTAACCAAAATGTCAGCAGTTCAAATCCACTAGGTGCTCCTTGGAAACAATATGGGGAAGCTCTACTCTGTCCTATATGGTCGTTGTGAGTCGGAATCGACTCTAAGGCAATAGGTTTTACGCATTTAATAATGCCAACAATTCTATGAAGCTGAATTCTAAAAGGTTGAAAGGACAAGAATAATTAATCCCATTTTGCAGAAGTGAAAACTGAGGCTCAGAGATTCACGGCTTTTCCCAAGGTCATACATATGCTATAAGTGATAGACCCAGCTCTCTTGACTAACAGTATTTGTTCCACTTATTTCCACTATTGAATCCTGAGCAGCCTGTCATGTGGCTTTTCTGAAAGTGCATCATTAGGATCATTTCATTATCCCCTGCTGAAAGACAATTGTTAAAGAATTACATACTTCTCACAGGAGGCAGCTGCAGAGCAAAGAACTTAGAGTTAAAGGCTTAGAGACTCTCACACAGCTTACCATCCACATGGCCTTTGGAAAGACATTAACCCCTGGGAGTTTCAGTTTTCTTATCTGAAAAATGGGGTCAATTGTCTCTGGTTTTTTTTTTTTTTGTCTTATTCAGTTGCTATAAAATGCTATTGTCCAGCAGAGAGCAGACGGTTAAAAAGATGTGACACGGGATCTAGTAAATGTGACCGGAGGGACAAAAAAGAAAAGAAATCCAGGTATGGAGGACTCCCAGCAGGAGCAGACCCTGTGCCAGTGTGTGAGTGGGAAAGGGGAAGTGAGGGAGGAGAAATAGAGTTTGAAATTTGCAGGAGTGCTGTAGGCATTGGGAGACAGAAGGAAAGTTTACTCCTTGAGTACCTCCTGAGTGCCAGGGACTGTGCTGGACTCTTTTGTGTACATGATTAATTCAACGACTAGCTTTTAATCACTTACTACATGCTGAAGACTGTTGTAGGTGTTGGGGGTACAGTCATAAACAACCCAGAGTGAGAGGAGACACGGTGGGAGCGTTCTGGGCTCACCTCCACCCCCTTCCCACAGCTTAGCAATGAGAGTGAGCCTCCCTGGCACCAGGGCCACTGCAAACAGCCACTGGGGCCTGGAGGCTCCTCCTTTCTAATAAGAAGCTTCTCCAGCCAAGAAGCTTCTATTGTGGCATGGTTGCCCCTCCCAACCCTTATAAACGTGCAGAGCTTCAGAGAAGTGGAGGCTCTCTCTCTCTGCCTGAGGAGCCCTCTTGAGGCTTCAACCAAAACCAAAAACTAAACCTATTGACGTTGAGTTTATTCCGACTCATAGCAACCCTATAGGACAGAGCAGAACTGCCCCATATGGTTTCCAAGGAGCAGCTGGTGGATTCGAACTGCCAACTTTTCAGTTAGCAGCCAAGATCTTAAGCACTGAGAGGCCTAGACACCATTACATGGATAAAGAACCTCAGAGAATCTTGTACACCTGACTGCTCTTCCTGTCATTTTCCCCAATAAGCTCTAGTTTATATTTGTATCACATGGCACTGGTAGCATGTGGGACTATATCTTCATTGTAGAACACAAAGACCCTATTCTCATGAAGCTTACATTCCTGTGGTCAAGACAGACAATATAACAAATATATGCCAAGTCATTTAATCCTCCCAACTTTATCACCCTAACTGTTCGGCTTCGAACCCCTGTAGGTGAGAGACTCGTGATTCTCATAAAAATACGTCTGACTTAAAAGCACAGACCGTCTTTCCCCTGTACCAGGTGATGCCAATGGGCTGGTGTCTTGCAGGGATAATTTGGGGACCTTAGAACAGGCTGTCTAGCTTGATGATTTTGCAGCAGGCTGACCTTGCATGGTATAGCTAGGGACTTAGGAGGATCTCAAAATTGCTCATTACTTTGTGGACGGCATATTTACACACTCCAAGAACTTGGTTCTCAAGTCATCTCAGTGATCAATGGCTCACACACTCTGTGCAACAAAACGATTTAAGACGGGACTGAGTCCCTGCAGAGTTTACAAACCAGTGAAGAGAAAGGAATACATGTGATTTGAATATCTATGTTTTTTATATTTCTGGCTCCAGTCTTCTCACCTGGGGCCTCTCAGCTACTCTTGCTTTTACTATCATCTATAATAAATCTATAGGCTGGATAAATCTCAAAACACTTTATCTCTTCTGAGCTCCAGATCCATACATTTGGCCGTCTTCCAGTCATCTTCATATGCATTCCAGAGGCTCCTCAAATTCCCCTTCTCCTCCATTTTCAGTCTTCACTGACAGAGTCACCATCTACTCTGCTGTCCGGGATAAGATCCAAGAATCAATTATTTCAATCTTTCCCTCATCCTTTCTTCCCACAACCAATCTGTCACCAAGACCTACCAAGTCTTGCTTTCCTGGCCTCTTAATCTTTCTCTCCACATCCCTCTCTCTTAGTTCCAGGTCTAGCCCTCTGAGCTCTTGCTCATAACAGTTTGCTGACCTGGTTCCCCACTCTAACCACCCCTCCATCTATCCTTCCCCCACCAGGCACCACAGTGATCTGCCTAGGGTATTCATATAAGTAGATTTCTCTCCTTTTCCCAAAACCTCGTAGGAAAAAGTGAAACCCCGAGGTATGACTCACTCCTCTCTCTCGTTTTCATCTCCTCTCCCTGTATTTGCCCATTTGCTCTGTTCTCTGGCCCCATTACCCCACTAAGCCTCTCAATGGTCTCCAAATATAACTTGCCATTTTGAGGCTGTTTACCTCTAAACCCTTCCTGGAATGTCCCCACCCTCTTGTCAGCCTGAAGAATCCCTACCTCCACACAGTATGTTGCAAAACAGAGTTTGAAACAAAAAGCAAGAAGTCCTTGTTCTTTAAAAGTAAGCTTTTCTGTGAATATTGGATATGGCTGGCTGACTACGTGAATGATTCAGACACAAGGCAAAGGCTGATGAGGACAATGGGAATGGCTAAAACCAAGAAACTAATCAGGCCTTTTAACAAAAGCATAAAGGTGAGTGACAACAGAGCGCTTGTCTAGAGGAGAAGATGGCGCAGATGGAGGGAGAAGTGTAAACAGACAAGAGTCTGGGAAGATTACCGAACATTTGGGAGAGCACCAAGGAATCAAGTGTGGCTGCAGAACTATAAAGCAATATTTAATCCAAGTGAATGCATTCCAACTTCCCTTGGAAGTTAAAAGTGATTTCGTTACTTGATACTTCTCTCAGGGTTGCCTATAACTTTCGTGGGCTCCTTCCTCCATAAACAGTATTAAAAATTATATTTTACAGCTGCATTGGTATAGAGACAAACATATTAATATTATATGTTACAAGATTTTATTCAACCTTGAAGTTCATTTGTTCTCTCCTGATGTTCAAAGAAATTAAACCATTTTCGTGGACCCTGTTTTTTTGTAAGAGTTGTGGGCCCAAGGTACTGTGCCCTCTGTGCCTAATGAATACTTTGGCCCTGACTTCTCCCTTAATTGTGCCAGTCAACAGGCTCTCGGAATCTCTCAGGGATATACATTAGCGGTAACTCGGGTGGGGTTTACCTCACAGATCATTGTTTATTGTCACTTTTCTTATGTGCAACGTGAGATAAATAAGCTATATCATCTTTAAGGGGCTTTCTGACTAAAAATTATGTTTTAAGTACTGTTTATGAGGTACTTAACAGCTTATAAATCTCTTTTTGGTTTATCATCCAATTTAATTCTCACAAATTCCCATTATTAGTATAAGGAAACTGAGGCTGAAGGAGATTGTCTGCCTAGGTTTCCCAGGTAGTACTTAGGGGAGAATGAGGCAAACCCAAGTCTTCTAACTCTCCATCCACTGCTCAGCGTCAGGGGTTTTGTTCCAGGAGGTAACCCTGGGATGAGTCATTTACATCCAGTGTGCAGTTTTCATAGTCATGTGTACTCAGTCATGAACTGGTCACATGCATAACGAACCTGGACCTGGACTTCGAGTCAGAGATGTGGGGTCTTGACTCAGCTTTTACTGTTTCCTATCAGTGTGCCCTTTAACTATCCTAAGCATCATTTTTTAATCTGTAAAGTGGGCATAATGAGCTTTTAAAAAAATTGAGTTTTTGGAGAAAGTTTACACAGAAAATTAGATTCCCATTTAACAATTTCTATGCATATTGTTCAGTGATATTGATTATATTTCCACATTGTGTCAACCTTCTCATTATTCCTGTTCTGGTTGTTCCATTTCCATTATTCTTGCTTCCCTATCCACCACCCCCCCAACACACACACCTTTCCATCTTTGTTTTAGGGTAAATGTTGATCATTTGGTCTCAAATAGATGATTTTTCAAAAAAAAAATGTTTTTTTTTTAGATAGAAGCAGCACAGTATTCATGAATGATATTGTTTAGTTTATGAACCAGTCTGTTATTTAATTGAAAGTTGACCGCCAGGAGTAGTTTCAGTTCAAAGTTTAAAGGATATCTCAGGGCGATAGTCTTGGCGGCTTTCCAGTTCTCTGCCGGTCCAGTATGTATGGCCTTTTTGTTTTTGTTTTTTTTGAGTTTAGCTCTATAATTTTCTTCTATTCTGTCTGGGACCATCGACTGTGACCTCAGTTAGAAAAGTCTTTAGTGGTCGCCGGGCACCATCTATTTCTTCTGGTCTCTGGATAGGTGAGGCTGTGGCTTATGTAAGCGATTGGTTCTGTGGACTGGTTTTTTCCTTGAGTTTTTGGTTACGTTCTTTCTTTTTTTTTCCAGACAAGTAGAGACCAATTGTTGTATCTTAGATGGCGACTTGTAAGCTTTTAAGACCCCAGATGCTACTTACCAAACTAGGATGTATAACATAAACTTTATAAACTATGTTGTGCCAGTTGACCAAGATGTCTCATGAAGACTATAGTCCTAAGCCTTCAAATCCAGTAAACCAATCCTGCAAAGTGTTTGCTTATGTCTGGGAGATATCCATGACCGTGCCCCTTATGCACTTTATTATATGTATGAATATATGTACAGCACTCATAAACATGTGTACAGATATGCCTACCAAAACAATCGAGTTAATTCCGACTCATAGCAACCCTACAGGAGAGAGTAGAACTGTCCCATAGGTTTTCCAAGGAGCAGCTGGTGGATTCAAACTGCCAACCTTTTGGCTAGCAGCTAAGCTCTTAACCACCATGCCACCATGCCCATTGAGTTGATTCCAACATACACCTACATCTGCTCACATATATACACACATATACCTCCTTGTACACATGTATGCATGCATATCTATCTGTATAAACATTAACATAGTTTTTGGTTGTTACCACTGTTGTTGCCAAATTATACATGTTACAGCATTTACCAATATTGTCCTTTTTCTTGTGTATTTTGTAGTGTTGTCCTTTGCCTTGGTTAAGTTGTACTCACATCACCAACACTTGGTGTCGCTTTCCTGTCACCAAAACTAACAAGTGTCTACTGTCTAGAGAGTAATTTCCCCTCCCTGTGCCTCCCATCCCTGGTAAAATCCCAAAGAATGTTGATTTTTATATGTGTACTTATTTTTGTCTTTTTATAAAAGTGGGATCATCATTTTGTACTTGACTTATTTCACTCAGCATAATGTCCTCCACACTCATCCATGTTATAAGATGTTTTGTGGACTCATCATTATTCTTTGTAGCTGCATAGTATTCCATTGTATGTATATACCACATTTCTTTTATCCACTCATCCATTGATGGGCACTTAGGGTGTTCCCATGTTTTTGCTATTGGGAATAATGTTGCAGTGGACATAGGTGTGCATAAGTCTATTCGCGTTACTGCTATTAGATCTCTAGAGACCCACCAGCCGTCTCCTGCTGCTGGATCTCTCCTGCTACCACTTCTCACTGTCTTCAGGGCAACAGCTCTCTCTCTCTCAGTCTCCAGCTTCCAGGAGCTTCTCAGCACAGGATCCTGGGTCCAAAGGACATGCTCTCCGCTCCAGGCTGTTCTTCCTTAGTGGTGGTGGGATCCTCCTCTCTGCTCTGTATTTGGCACTTTTTTAAGGCAAGACTGACCAATCAGCTTGGTAGGCCACAATTACCCTAACATACACCTGAGTGAGAGTTACAAGACCATGGCTAGAAAGGCCACACACAAAAGTAATTAATCACACTGCACCACTGTTTTGTGGCCAACTAAACCGGTTGCTGCTAAGTTGACCCTGACTCAAGGTGACTCCATGTGTATCAGAGTAGAACTGAGCTCCACAGAGTTTTCAGTGGCTGACTGTTTGGAAATGGATCTCCAGGCCTTTCTTCCGAGGCATCTCCAGGTGAATGTTTATACCATCCAGGGACTCCATGGCCTGTCACTAGCAGGTGATGAGTGGAACTCAGATACCGACTCCTCACCAAGTCCTTTTTTGGGACCAGATGCACAGTTGTAGATCAGTGTGAGGGAACCAGCTTGTTCAAATCCACAGGCATTTTACTTTTAATATCCACAGTGTGTCAGGAACTGTGTGGGATCCAGGTAGACAAAGGAGCATAGTCACCCACTAACACTGGTATGGGAGTCTCAACAGAAAGAAGGCTTTGAATGTGGATGATAGAAAGGCAGTGAGAAGAGAAGTGGGGGATTCTTCCCTTCATTTGGGGGCTTGGTGGCTCTTCCCCTCTTGCTCTTGCACGCCACAAAAAAAGAAATCAAGAATGAAACCCCTTAACCAGCAAAGGGGAGTTCCCAGGGTTGTGCAAACTGCAAATGGTGAACTCACTCGGCTGCTAATGGAATGGTGGGAGGGTCAAGTCCAAGTCCAATCAGAGGTGCCTCAGAAGAAAAGCCTGAAGATCTACTTGCAAAAAATCAGCCATTGCAAACTCTATGGAGCACAGTTCGACTCTGAGACACATGGGATAACCATGTGTCAGGGGTCGACGGCAACTGGTTTAACCAGCAAAGAAAGATTTGATTCTATAATTTCCTAATAAAACTGTAAAAGTTAGCCTGATTCCAATCAGTTGAATGTTTTTCCCCCTCACTGGTGGTCCCGCTAATAAGAAAAGCATTGTATTGAGGAAGTTCAGGCATGGATTTTATCACTCCCTGAACAGTTCTGAACAAGAGAAGGGGAGGCATTACCATGAAGTTTTAAAACTCATACTACTTTGAAATTATCACGTAAGAATTGTCACAGGGGAACGTGGTAAGAATGTGATTTCTCCTTGTTTTACACCACAGGACTGAAAAGGGAGTTGAAGGAGATTAATTACATTCCCTGCTAATCAATGCAAAGATATTTTTCTGCTTCTCCAACTCATAATTTTTATTTCATCTAGTTTGGGCTTTTTTAGGGTTGCCAGATGTCCCAGTTTCAGTGGGACAATCCTGCGTTTTGAAGGTACGTCCCATCTGCTCTTGAAAATATTTCTGTTCACTGCTCTCTCGTCGACTATAGGGTTTTTAGAGCTGCCAGCCAGAGTATGGCTGCTGGAGAGAAGATGATAAATTATTGTAACACTATAAAATAAAATCACTCACTACCACCCCACCCCAGCAAGACTACGAATTAAATCTGCAAGAATTCTCGTCATGAAAGGTGAATCTTCTAGTCTCCAGATGGGAATTTGAAGCTTTTGCCATGGTGGCTTTCAGAAGACGCAGACCGGGCAGAAAAGAACACATAGAATGATCCGTGGATTTGCCATTGTAACACCTGGCTCTTTCATTTTCCACTGGCATAACTTAAGGCAGGTTAGTTAAGAGAAGAACGGATTTTTATGCAGTATGTGGGAGTCTCTGGGTAGTTCAGAAGGTTAACATGTCCTGGTGATCTACTTCCGCCAAATCAGTCATAGGGTATTCAGTTGTGCAAACCATTGAAAACCCTGTGAAACCCAGTTCTACACGGACCCACATGGAGTTACCATGAGTTACAGTGAACTCCATGGCAACTAGCTTTTGCTGGTACCACCTGACTTGATATAAGGCACTTTAGATAAAATATCTAATAAGTTTCTATGATAACGTGGGATAACCTAGGTTTTATGCCCATTTTATGGATAAGCAAGCTGCAGCTTAGATTCACCGAATCCAGAATTCCCTGGTGCCAAAGCCTGTGCTCTTGCCACGACAGATGTTTCACTTTCTTCATCTGGTAAGCAATAATTATAACAGTAATCTGTACTGTGCAAGATTGGAAGCAAAATTTGGTAAACAGATTCTCTAAAGGTCTCGTCCAGGGCTTCTGTAGCAAGGGCTAGAGGAACTTGTCAATTAAGGCCCTATCTGTGGGAGGTTTTAAATGGGCAATTTCCACTAAGAAAGCATTCTTAGTGCTGGTCTGTGTATTTTTTGGAGTCCCTGGGTGGCATAAAAGATTACACTCTCTGCTACTAACTGAAAGGTTGGCAGTTCAAATCTACCCAGAGGCACCTTGGAAGAAAGGCCTGGAAATATGTTTCCAAAAGATTACAGTCACTGACAATCCTATAGAGAGCAGTTCTACTCTGCATGCATGGGTTTGCCATGACTTAGAGTCAACGCCACGGCAATTGGTTTGGATTTTTCTCTTTTTTTATGTACTTTTTAACTTGGCTTCAGACTGTATGTCAAGATCAGTGCTGTCAGCTATAAGCTACCTGATCTTAGGACCATGCAACCAAATTCTTTTCACCCTGGTATTTTTATATTCCTCATTTCTCATATTTAAGGCATCTAAACTGCCTGCTTCCATGGAGCTGTTACTACTGTGAATAGGGTCACTCATTACATTAACAGCCATCCGTATATGTATGGAGAGTGAGCTTATCTTATCTAGTTTAACAGAACAAGGCCCTGACACCAGAGGCCAGCAAACACTGTCCCAGCCATGGGGTACTATCTGGGAGGAAGACATTGCGGGGGGAATCTCTTACATCAAGACGCAAATGAAAATGTCTTGGAATGTCTCAGGGAAAGGCATGGAACTACTTCATTAACATACACTGCCTACTCTTCATCACAGAGCCCTGGTCATGCAGTGCGTAAGCGTTCGGCTGCTGACCAAAAGGTCGGCAGTTCGAGTCCACCAGCCGCTCCTTGGAAACCCTAGGAGGCAGTTCTACTCTGTCCTATAGGGTCGCTACCAGTCGGAATTGACTCGATGACAACGGGTTTGTTTTTTTTTTTTTTTCTTTTACTCTTTATCACACTGACAGCTTGATTAGCTTGATTTCTTTCTTCATTTTTTTTTTTTAATGTTCGAGACCCGTAGCTTTTTTATTGCCACGCCTAAATGGGAAGGCCTCGATGGAAAGAGAGTCCATGATTTCCAATGGGGGCCTTTGTTAGTGTATCTAAGTAACAAATGGGCAAGTCGAGGAGTTATCCTAAAATACTCCTGGCACATCAGCTGTCATCACTTGGGATGTTTTGCTGGCAGTAGCATCACACAGCCTACTTGTTCTGTTGTTTTCCTCTTGCCCTTCGAGAAGGCATTTTCTCAGAGCAAGGATGAAAATCCTTTTCATAGATTCAGTGCCTTTGTGCTCTTACCTTCCCTGCCTTTCCCCGTCCCTTATCGGAGTTTTTTATCCTCCGAACTGCAGAAGGGCTTCCAGTGGTCAATAAACACCTCCCAATTTTTCCCAAAAATGTGTATACATGTGCCTCTGTAGGTTCCATCGGCTTCTCAAAGGGATTTATGACATCAAAAGCGATTAAGAACTTCTGCAGTGAAATATCCCTTTCCGTGGGGGTTACAGGCCCAAATAGCAATGTGGATGGGAGGTGGATACCCCAGGAATCATGATCAGCCCATTCCCTTGCTGTCAAGTCAATTCTGACTCATGGTGACCCCATGTGTTACAGATTAGAACTGCTCCACAGGGTTTTCTTGGCTATAATCTTTATGGAAGTGGATTGCCAGACCTTTCTTCCCTGGTGCCACTGGGTGGGTTCGAACTGCCAACCTTTCAGTTAGGAGCCCAAACCATTTGTACTACCCAGGAACCTTAACCAGTTGCCACCTAGTCAGTTCTGACTCATGGTGACCCCATGTGTGTCAGAGTAGAACTGCACTACGACAAAGAGGTGGAAACAATGATTTCTAATAAACAAATTACAAATCAATAAATAGGCTGTGGTTAAGAGCTCAAATGCTAACCAAAATGTCAGCAGTTCAAATCCACCAGCCGGTACTTGAAAACCCTGTGGGGCAGTTTTACACTACAAATCAGTTTGGATTTTTCTCTTTTTTATGTACTTTTTTAACTTGGCCTCAGACTGTATGTCAAGATCAGTGCTGTCAGCTATGAGCTACCTGATCTTAGGACCATGCAACCAAATTCTTTTCATCCCGGTATTTTTATATTCCTCATTTCTCATTTTTAAAGCATCGAAACTGCCTGCTTCCATGGAGCTGTTACTGTGAATAGGGTCACCCATTACATTAACAGCCATCCGTATATGTATGGAGAGTGAGTTTATTGTATCTAGTTTAACAGAACAAGGCCCTGACACCAGAGGCCAGCAAACACTGCCGGTTGATGCTGTCCTTCCTATACAGTTGCTATGAGTCAGAAATGACTTGAAAGCTACGGGTTTGATTTGGTTTTTTGGTTTAATATCTCTAATAAACATAAACAAATTACTTTAGATCCAAATTCCTCTCTTTTCTCAGCTGTAAAATGGGCCAATCTGTCTCTCCCATTGACTCCAGAGCCCCTTGCTTTCTCTGTAGTCCATGGTGCAAGCACACGGGTTTTCTTATCAATGGTGCTTTTCATCTCATACACAAAAAACACCAAGATCAGAATGACTGGCAGGTTCACTCACTCAGTCACTGTCCTTTTTGACTGTTATTTTTAATTACATAGGTAATGCACGTTCTTGTAGACGATTTAAAAAAAGCATACAAACGAAAATAATTTTTAAAAGTCACCTGAAATCACACCGCCCACAGATAACCACTGTTAACCTTTAGTTCATACCCTTAAAAGGATCCTGTCGTTTAACTCCATGCCCTCGCTGCCTGAGATGACGTCACGCCTTGGTGTTTGTCCCTCCGCTAATAGTTCTATCACATTGTACAGCAACAATGTGTTACTGCCTGCATCCCCACTAGTTGCAATCTCCTGGGGAGTGGTGCCCGAGACTCATTCATTTGTTACCAGTGTCTAGAATGAATGAAGAATTCATAAAGTCCTTGGTGAAAATCAGCTGGTCTGAATAGCCGACAACTCCATCCCCTGAATAGATAAGAGCAGAAATGAGTCCAGCAGGGGGTGAGCTTATAAAGGCGTAGGGAGAGGGGGGCCGTGGGGGGTGACCTAGCTGCGTCCCAACTTTCAGTGTGAATAAAGGTCATGTGAGGAGCTTATTAAAATTCAGATTCCTAGGCACTGCCCTCAGAGATTCTGATTCCATTTGGGAAGGAGCCCGTTAAACTGCACTTCTAGCAAGCCTTCAAAAAAAAAAAAAATTTTTTTTTTTTCCAGGTAGTCCTCCTAGGCTTGGTATGTCATCGTAGGCAAAGGGTTGGGCATTAGTGGACTGAGTGACAACTGCTGCTCTCTTCCTGAGATCAGAAAAGACTCCTCCGAGCACAAAAAAAGCTAAAGAGCTAAAAGAACCATTGAATTTTCTTGGTTGCCCTCTGCGTGGTGCTGTGCAAATGACTCAGCTAATTGGCCCCCAGGTGGGGCTTCTGGTGTGGGCCAACACCAAGGATTTATATGAGGTAATGTCTGGCAAATATGATGTTCCTTCCAGATTTCCCTGCTCATTCTGATTTTGGGAATGAGCCTTGTGTCAAAGTCAGGACGATATGGCTGGTTCCCAATGGCGCTTTTCACCTCATACATAAAAAACACCAAGATCAAAATGACTGGCAGGTTCAGTTACTCAAATAGTCACTGTCCTTTTTGACTGTTATTTTTAATTACATAGGTAATGCACGTTCTTGTAGATGATTTTTAAAAAGCATATAAACGAAAATAATTTTTAAAAGTTACCTGAAATCACACCGCCCACAGATAACCACTGTTAACATTTAGTACATATCCTTAAAAGGATACTATTGGTTAACCTGCTTTTTCGAATTTAGCAATATAACAAGAATATTTTCCATGTTAAACCTGTGGTTGTCGAGTCGA
The DNA here is from genome assembly GCF_024166365.1 of Elephas maximus indicus. Taxonomy (NCBI): domain Eukaryota; kingdom Metazoa; phylum Chordata; class Mammalia; order Proboscidea; family Elephantidae; genus Elephas; species Elephas maximus. The sequence goes on along the minus strand of NC_064826.1, from coordinate 92,907,871 downwards.
TTCTGACTCATAGCGACCCTATGGAACAAGTAGAACTGCCCTATCGGATTTCCAAAGCAGTAATCTTTACAGAAGCAGATGGCCACATCTTTCTGCACAGAGCAGCTGGTGAGTTCAAATCCTGACATTTTGATTAGAAGTCGCGTGGTTAACAACCGCACCACCAGGGATCCTCATTTTCCTGTTAGTAACCGCAGAATCATTTTTTTTAATTGCATGATATTTCATTTATAGATGGACCATGGTTTATATGACCATTCTGTAGTATAAGACATTAAATTTTCTTTTTTTCTCCTTTTCTTTAATTCTTTTTTACTTTTATGGCCAACTCTGCCATAAGCATTCTTACGGTTACTCCTTTGCTCACTTGTCCAATAATTAAAGAATAAATTCCTAGAAGTAGAATGTCATGGGCAAAGTTTTTCTAGAGCATTGTAGTTTTTGATTCCAACTGCTTTCTGGAAAGGTTTCCCATTTTGCTCACACTGTCAGTGAATGAGAGAGATGAGGACCGTCCCAGCTCCTCTGAAGCCTTCTGAGAATGTGTGCTGCTGGCAGCTGGAAGAGTTCTGTGGTAATGAGCTGACCAGCCCTACACCCTAAGGGAGGCTGGTCAGAACATTTTCACAGAGAGGCCATGGATTTTGCCTTATTCTATAACAGAACAGGTCCTGGCTGTAGGGAAAGCCTGCACACCCTCTCCACTCCTACCTCTTGGGTTTGGGAGACAGGGAATTTACTGGAGCTACCCAAGAATTAGGAGTCCCTGAGTGGTGCAAATGGTTGATCGCTCAGCTACTAAGTGAAAGGCTGTCAGCTCTAATCTACCCTGAGACACCTTGGAAGAAAGGCCTGGCAATCTGCTTCTGAAAGGTTATAGTGATGAAAACCCTATAATACAGTTCTACTCTGAAACATATAGGGTAACATGAGTTGAAATTGACTCAACAACAATTGGTTTACCTGAGAATTACTCTAAGTGTTGGTGGCCCTTCAAGCAGTGGCTAATGTAGTCTTCTCTGCACAATGACAGTGGCCATCTTTTCTTCCTGTCACACTGAGTTCCCCAGGTGTGGGCAGCGAGAATGACTGGGCTTCTTGCTTTATCCCAGGGTGGATTATGAGGGTCTCAACAACCTTAACAGAGAAAACATTGGGATCTGCTCCATCGTAATAGGAGGAAGGGGGAAATGGGATTACTCCGGCCAGAACTAAAATTCTGTATAGCCATGAGGTGAGGATGGAGGCCACTTACATGGTAACAGACAACAATTGAAGTCGCAGGCATGAACTGGCCAAAGAACTGGAAGTAAAGACAGGAAAGATGATAAAGGAGACCAGAAGCAGCTTGCCAAGTCAGACACAGAGTCTAGAACCAGAAACCAGGGGCCTAAGAGCCAGGACTAGTGCTTGGAGGGCCTGGGCAGAGCCTGGGGTGTCTTGTTGTCATTAGAGTTTGCTTTTATCAGCCTCCATGGACGTGGTGTCTGGATGGATCCCATGCTATCTCCATGCACACGAGCTTACAGGCACAGTTATACAACCAATATAAAATGGCCAAGTGGTAGAAGTGGCCTGTAGCAGCTGCCTGGGGGGGAGGGGGGGATCTGTCGCAGCTGTGGTGGGGAGTGGTGGAGAGTGGAGTATTTCATAGGAGTTAGACAAAAATATATATATGTGTGTGTGTATATATATACATATATAGGTCATTATGAGCTGCAATGGATTGGACAGCAATGTGTTTGGGTTTTTTTTATACATATACGTACATATATGCATAGACATACATACATACATAATACATATCTAATACATACATACATACATATATATATATATATATATATATATATCAAAGCAGAAATGTCTCTGGCCAGGGAGGGAATCCATTTTAGATCAAGGAAAGCTGTGTACAAGCACTTCCACCCCATTGCAGCAACTCAGAGTATAGTGGCAGCAGGGACAGGCCACAGAGAGAGACAGAGATGAACCCCATTAGCAAAAGGTCCTCTGACCAGAGCAGTAAGGGCCAGTGGGCATGTTGACAAAGTGTGCCGGGAATAAGATGGGGACCAGCACGGGTAGGCAGAAACCATGTTCTTGTGTACTCCTGGCTTGTCTACCGCATGAGTATATTTGTTTCACAAATATAAAAAATGAAATAAATTTGTTCCCTAAATTGTTTTCACAGAATTGCATTCTATAACCATACAATATCGAGTGAAAATAAAACAGGATATCAAATTATGTATACAGTAGAATTTCAACTATGCAAAAATGTTTATACATATCCATTGAAATGAACTGAGACAGTATTTTAACAGTCTAGGGGAAAACGGGAACTATTGGTCTATTTTCTCAGCTAATACTGACCATCCTCTACTGTTGGCAATAAGCATCCAGTTAAACTGAACGCTTCGAAGGCCAGCGTAGCAGGGGCAGGGGCCTGGGGACCATGGTTACAGGGGACATCTAGGTCAATTGGCAGAATAAAATCTATTAAAACACTCTGCATCCCACTTTGAAGAATGGCATCTGGGGTCTTAAACACTAGCAAGCGGCCATCTAAGATGCATCAATTGGTCTCAACCCACTTGGACCAGAGGAGAATGAAGAACACCAAGGACACAGGGTAATTATGAGCCCAAGAGACTGTAAGGGCCACATGAACCAGAGACTACATCAGCCTGAGACCAGAAGAACTAGATGGTGCCCGGCTACAACCGATGACTGCCCTGACAGGGAACCCAACAGAGAACCCCTGAGGGAGCAGGAGAGCAGTGGGATGCAGACCTCAAATTCTCATCAAAAGACCAGACTTAATGGTCTGACTGAGACTGGAAGGACCCCAGTGGTCATGGTCCCCAGACTTTCTGTTGGCCCAGGACAGGAACCATTCCCAAAGCCAGCGCTTCAGATGGGGATTGGACGGGACAATGGGATGGAGAGGGATGCTGGAGAGGAGTGAGCTTCTTGGATCAGGTGGACACTTAAGACTATGTTAGCATCTCCTGTCTGGAGGGGAGATGAGAGGGTAAAGAGGGGGTTAAAAACTGGCAGAATGGATGCGAAAAGACAGAATGGAGGGAGGGAGCAGGGTGTCTCATTTGTTTCATTGGGGGAGGCAATTGGGAGTATGTAGCAAGGTGTATATAAGTTTTTGTGTGAAAGACTGACTTGATTTGTAAACTTTCACTTAAAGCACAATAAAAATTAAAAAAAAAAAAAAAAAGCGTCCAGTTTAAGGAAGCAGGAAGCAACCATCCCTGAACTGACTGCCACTGGGTGTGTGATAAGCACCAGGTGGAACCCAAGCAAGAGTATCCATGGAATTTGGACAATAAAAGAAAAGGCCCAACACCAGACAGAGCAAAACCGCATCCCCAGCCAAGTGTTAACAAGAACCACTGAGTCCCGAGGTGGTATAAACATCTACTGCGCCCCACTGCTGCCCTAAAGGCTGAAGGTTCCAGTCCACCCAGAGGCACCTTGGAAGGAAGGCCTGGGGATTTATTTCCGAAAAATCAGTCCTATGGAGAACAGTTCTCTGACTCCATGGTAACTGGTTTTTAGTGGGCCTTTCTTTAACTTTTTCTCATTTCTTATTTTCATTCCCTCTTATTTCCTCTAAATATTTTTAACTTGCTAAACCATCGTTCTCTTTCTCAACCAAGCTAGATATCAGTCAATTAACTAATTAACTATAATGCAGCAGAAATGGCAAATAATGTCAGCAGGAATATAATGATTACACTTAGGTTAATTGAAGAGCAAATTGCAGATAGCTCTTATCCCGTGACGCAGATTCATTTTCATTGAATCTGTCTTTATGATATCGGTCCCAAGGTGGTGCAAACTGTTTGCGCTCAACTGCTAACCGAAAGGTTGGAGGTTTGAACCCCCCTAGCACTACCACAGGAAAAAAAGGCCTGGCAATCTGCTTCTATTAAGATCACAGCCAAGAAAACCCTATAGAGCACTTCTACTCTGTAACACATGGGGTCACCATGAGTCGGAATTGACTTCACGGCAGTAGGTTCTGTTTTTTTTTTTTTGGTCTTTATAATTCTCTAGTTAAAAAGCATCTCCTGGTATCGTTAGAAAGAGATATCCAGACTGGTGGGCAGCTGAGAGGCAGATTGGATGGAGCAGAAAAGGTCCTGCGTTATGAAGAAAGATTGGGAATTTGATACCAGCCCTCACCCAGCCTTGCCAAATTACCAGCTGTGTGACCTGGGACAAGTCGCATACACACTCTGAGCCTTTGTTTCCTCATTTGTGAAACAGAGATATAATAAATATCTTATGGGTAAATAAAATATATAAAGTGAGTGCTGGAGGATCCAACACACAGGATAAAAGTTACTATTTTCCTACCCCCCCAATCTCAGGTGGTGCAGTGGTTAGGAGATAACACTGCTAACCAAGAGGTCGACAGTTCAAATCCACCAGCTGCTCCTTGGAAAACCTATGGTGCAGTTCTACTCTGTCCTGTAGTGTCACTATGAGTCGGAATCAAACCGACGGCAATGGGTTTGGGTTTTGGTAATCTTCCCCTTTCTAAACAAGTTGCCATCTAGTGTACTCCAACCTCATGTGTGTCAGAGTAGAACTGTGCTCCATAGAGCTTTCAATGGCTGAGTTTTTGAAAGTAGATTGCCAGAGCTGTCTTCTTAGAAACCTCTGGGTGGACTCAAACCTCCAACCTTGAGGTTAGCATATAAGTGTGTTAACTGTTTTTATCACCTAGGAACTATTGTAGTAAATATTATTCCTAAGACTACATACAACTCCCTGTTAAAGTAGAGCTCCCGAGCCCAGAGGCTGGAAATGGGAGCTGTTCTTGTCTTCCTTCACTGCTCATACCTGCACCTACCTGCCTCTGGATTTTTCTCTATGGCATTCACTCTGAACTAGTTTTTCCTCCTCCAATTCCTCACGATAGCCTGAAGCTACAGCTTTGCTAAGCACCATATTTGTTCCCCCGTCAGTCCAGTGCGGATGCCAAGACAGTTGTGTCTTTCGATATTTAGAATGGCTTTTAGAGCTAGCAAGTGGCTATCTAAAGAAAAAGCTGCATCAATTGGTCCCAGCCCACCTGGAGCAAAGGCGAATGAAGAACACCAAAGACATAAGGAAAATATGAGCCCAAGAGACAGAAAGGGCCACATAAACCAGAGACTCCATTAGCCTGAGACCGGAAGAACTAGATGGTGCCCAGCTATCATCAGTGACCACCCTGACAGGGAACACAACAGAGAGTTCCTGATGGAGTGGGAGAAAAGTAGGGTACAAAACTCATTCTAGTAAAAAAGACCAGACTTGATGGTCTGACTGAGACTGGAGGGGCCCCAGAAGACATGGCCCCTGGACTCTCTGTTAGCCCAGAACTAAAATCATTCCTGAAGCCAACTCTTCAAAGATTAGACAGAACTATAAGACCTAAAATGATACTGGTGAAGAGTGTGCTTCTTGGCTCAAGTAGATACTTGAGACTAAATGGGCAACTCCTGTCTAGAGGTAAGACGAGAAGGCAGAAGTGGACAGAAGCTAGTTGAAAGGACACAGGGAATACAGGGTGGAGAGGAGGAGTGTGCTGTCACATTGTAGGGAGAGAAACTAGGGTCATATAACAATGTGTGTATAAGTTTTTGTATGAGAAACTGACTTGAATTGTAAACTTTCACTTAAAGCACAATAAAAAAAATGACGTTTAGAAGAAATTAATTGATGTTCAGAAATAATCATCACTTATTGTGAACATTTCCTTTACTTGACAATATGACAAGGTACCAAATCTGTTGCTGCTCTTAAAATACACAGTCTATGAACTCTGAATTTCCAAAGATTAATTTGTCTGGTTTGAGATAACTATGTCCAATAATCAATCTTTTCTTTCAGCAGTTTTTTTTTCCTATGAAAAATGGGAATTTCTGTCTGACCATCAAGCTAGATCAGGTGAAATCTTTTCCCTATTTTTTCCATAGACTCCAGCCTTCGCCTTCAAACTCTAGGTCTGAACAACTGAAACTTTAATATCCCTTGTGAGCTGCAATTCCATGTGTTGATTTCTGATATAGTAATTCACAAAACAACCCCCAGCAGTCCTGTTTGCCTACAAACATGATAAGAGTTGACCTTACCTACATGGTGAGATGTCTGAAGACACTGTTCCAACCAGTACATATTGTTTGAAAAACAATGACAAGAACGTCAGCACAGATCATTTTATCACCATATTAAGTGCCTTTTAAAGAACGATAAACCAAAAAAAACGTTGCCGTTGAGTTGATTTTCTGACTCCTAGTGACCCTATAGGACAGAGTAGAACTGCTCCAAAGGGTTTCCAAGGAGCGCCTGGTGGATTTGAACTACCAACCTTTTGGTTAGCAGTCGTAGCTCACCTTAGCTCTTAACCACTGCGCCACTAGGGCTCCTAAGGAACAATAGAAGGTCAATATTCAAGAGACCTCTTGCAATTATGAAGACAGAGACAGAATTCTCCATTGCCTCTTCCTCTCACATTCAATATTCATACACAATTCCTGTTTAGTGATTCTTGTCATGTGTTGTGCAGTGGTGGTGAGCAACCACAATCAATAAGATTGTTTTAAAGTTCCAGTATACTAAAAAATACATGTCAAAACAAGGTCATAGAAATTATGGTATATTGAAAATATTGACATTTAAGAAATTAATGTATTTTACACCAGAAATAATGCTGTCCACAAGTGTCTGGTAGTAATAAAATTAAGAACAGCTTACATTTATTGAGGGCTTACTATATGCTAGGTACTTCTCAAAGCACATTTCATATACCATCTCAGTTAATCTCTCCAAAAACCTCATGAAGTAGACTCTATTATCCATGTTTCTCAGTCAAGGAAACTGAGGCACAAACATACCCAGTAGCTTGTTTGTGGTGGTAGGGAATGGAACAGAAAATTTCAGTTTTAGGATGCCTTCTTCCCAATACTGTCAGTGTACTTTTCAGACTCTATTTATTATCTCAGTTAGAGATGGGAACATAAGTCTAAATTTAAGACCTAGACCAAGCAGCCCTGTACTCCCTCCCCATCTTCCATAGACTCAGGTCATTTGCAGTAATCAGGAGCAAAGGACTCTTAACTTTGCACTAATACCAGGACTCTTGCCACAGTGCTCACCAGACACCTGGTGTCCCATGGAGAAATACACCTGCTGAATACCCCCCTTTGGCTCTGTGTTTCAGTGCAGGCATGCAGCTTTGTAAAGCAACATTGCCCAGAATCTCTTTGCTTTCTTAAAAGGAGGAACTGTATCCCACTCACTCAGCTAATTTCCTGACTCCCAACATCACTCTCAGACTAAAATTTGGAGCAGGACTAGAAATTCAGGGATGTCACATTCCTGCCTTACCTTTCCCCTCAAACCCCGAGGAAAATGGACTCTTCCAAGACACCTTGCAGTACATCTCAAGCCTTCTCAGCAGTGAGTGACCAGAATGAAGAATTGCATGACTTTATTCTTTGTATCTTTGAACAAGAGAAGGAGAGAGTGAGAGAAGGAGCAATGGCGAGAGTGTGCCTTTTCACTATTATTACCACATTCTCTTCTCAACCCACCCCAGCTTGATGTCTGCCTCCAAAACAGCTCTTTCAACCATACTGGTGACCTCTATGTTACTCAGTCTAATCAATATGTTTCTGCTCTTCTCATCTTAGATACTTGCTAGTAGCTTTTGGCACCATCGACCATTTCTTCTTCTTAAATAATCTCTTCCTTTGGCTTCTGTGCTTGGTGTTCTTCGGTTTTCTTTCCACCTCTCCCTCTGTCATGGCATAATCAGGTCTACCCATTCTGCAAAGATTGGACCCAGACTTCTTTTCTTCTCTCATGTTTTCTTTGCTCAGGTGATCTCACCCATGGCCAAGAAGTCAATAACTAATTATGCACAGATGGCTTTCAAATTTATATGTCCAGTCCAGACATTTCCTTTGATCTCCAAATGCATGTGTCCAAAAGAACACTTGCTTACATCTTTTAGATATCTCAAAGACATTTTAAACTCAATTTTTCATGTGCTTCTGAAATCAAACTTGTGCTCTTCCCACCATGAAACCAGTCCTTTGTCAGTGAATGGCCAGAATTTATCTTGTTCTTTCCCATTCCAAGATTCTTGGCTCATGATGTTCCTTCTTCTATATTTATATGTGTTTTGTAAATATATACATCCACTAACATGAGTGCATATGTGTGTCTACATACAAAATGGCAAATATGTAGAAATGAGGCCCATTTTATCACTTGTTAAATTTCAGATTCTTAATGACAATTTTAATTCATGTACTGAAGTAGATAAAAATCAGTTATTAGCAAAAAATAAATATGAAATTGGTGTTAAGTTCCACACAAGTAAAACATTTGACTCAGCACATGCTGCAGTTCATTTCATCGTAACCATCATAATTACAGCCTGCACTGTCATCTGTCATTGCAAACAATTGTTGAGTTATGTTTTTCTATTTCTTGTTTCCCCACTCAGTGGAAAACCTCTTATACTGATGTTTATCTGACAGAATGAAATCAATAATTTCACTGCAGCCCTTGGCCAGTTTGTCAGCCCGCTTCCTGGCCTGAAAAAAAAAAAAAAAGGATTCAAAATGACGGTATGTACCAGTTTATATTTAAGGAGAAGCATATGAAAAAAAGATTCCAAAGACTCAGTATCTTACTTTCATCCAGATGTAACCCTCAAGTGCAACTTCATCTTTCCAAACATTTTCTAAATATTTAATTTCCGATTTACTTCCACCATCTATATCCAGGACTGGCCACATAATTTGTAGAGCTCAGTGCAAAATAAAAATGCAGGGCCTTTTGTTAAAAAATTATTAAGAATTTCAAGACAGTGACAGCAGAGCATTAAACTAAGCTTGGGGTCCTTTAAGCACAGGGCCCCGTGTGACTGCACACGCCATACATTCATGAAGCCAGCCTTGCCTGTATCTTTCACACTGAGTTTTCCTTCAATTCCTTGTCCTCCGTTCACCACTGAATTCTGAAATTTTCCTACCTTCACCAGCTTTTCCCTACACTATGGTACCAAGCATTTTTATTCACTCATTAATAAAACACTCAGGGGATGGCTCCCATATGCTAGGATCTGGTCTAAGTACTGGAGATGGAGAGATAAATAAGACGTATCTTATCCTCAGGGACCCAGAGTCATTCAACAGTCATTTTATTGAGCAGCAGAGACCTAGAGTGGACCTGGGAGAAGTCACTGTCTTGAAACTCAGGTTGACCATGTGGATCATGAGATGATTAGAGGAGTTTATCTCATATGTCACTTGAGGTTCTCTCACTTAGTAATTCAAAATAACAAACAGATAAAAAAAAAAAACCAGAACTACAGAGCATCTCAGAATCTCCTCTACATACCCTTGAACAATTTCTGGTCTGGTTTCTACATCAGTGAGTTTCAGACATTTCTGAGAGTCTTTCAGAGTCTTATGATACGAATCATAAGTGAATGGACATTGTTAGGGATTGAACTGTACCCACCCCGCCCGCAAATATGTTGAAGTCCTAGACCTTTACCTGTGAGTGTGATCTTGTTTAGAAACACAATTTTTTTTTTTGTTATCAGTTAAATTAAATGAGGTCGTACTGGAGTATGGTGGGTTCTAATCTTAATCCATTCTGAGTGGTGTCTTATAAAAGGGGAAGAAGAACAGAAAGGGAGTCATACACACACAGGGGGAAGATAGCATGTGAAGACCCATCTATAAGCCAAGGAATGCCAAGAAACGCCTGGGGCTACTGGAACTGAAAGAGACAAGAAAGGATCTTCACCTATTGTTGACAGAGAGAGAGCATAGCCCTGAAGTCGCCCTGGATTTGGACTTCTAACCTTCAGAACTGTGAGAAAATAATTTCATGTTCTTCAAAGCAACCCACTTGTGGTATTTAATTACAGCAGCCCTAGGAATCAAAGAAAGAAACCCCAAGGTTTAAAAAAAAAAATCAACAAAATTGACCTTGAAGTCATCCTATTATCCTCCTCAAATGCCTTTACTTTTTTTTGTCATATATTTAAGTGTTTGTCCCTAAATTTCTTGGAGAGGTGCAAGAAGGCTGTGCCAGATCAGTAAGGAATAGGAACATAACATGACCCACTGCCAGCTGCTTCCCTCCATCATTATTCATCTGCTCAAGGATGGCTTCCCTCCATCTCCACATGAGCTTGTTTTCTACTTCACCTACCTGTCCATATGAGTTAATGTTGACTTCTAATTTTCTATATTATCTAAGAAGCCAAGAAAGTAAGTTCAGAGCTGCACGTATACTGCTTTCATTTTATATAACTATATACAATAGCATCCTACATATGGATCACACTTTACAGGTTTCAAGAATTTCATTTAAAACCTCACTTGAAGATTCAGCATTGATGTGAATAAGAAAGAAAGGAAGATAAAAACTTAAACCATGTTGCCAATAAATAGAAACACTTGTACCAAGAAGTCTTCTAAATCTCAGTCGAGTGCTCTTTCTAATATGTTACCCTGACTCTCCCATGTCAAGTTTCTGCTAAGGCTAATGTGACACTAATCCTATTTAGGTTATAATCAACCCTCATCACAGCGACTTTACTATGTACCCAGGACATTCTGTGATTTGAAGAGTAGCCTTATGGAAAAGTAGGGTATCATTCCATTTCTTCAAAGGTCAGACATCTCACAAGTTCCTTCAACTTCCCAAAACATAGTCCTAAACTCAGAATCAAGAACAAAGAAAAACTCCATTAGATGGTACTGAGCAATGAGTGACTAACTGGCATGTCAGGAGCCCTTATTTCCCAGAATACGTAACAATGGGGGAGTCATTTGCTAACTCAGGTTCCAAGAAGGAAGTCACTCTTCTATCCCAATAGATGCTTTTCCCATTAAAAGAGGATATGAAAGAACAGGGAAGAGGGGTGCAATTAAGGGCAACAAGCTGTCAGCTCATCATTTTATTCTGGTGAGCACTGAGAACTGGATGAGATGAGGTTCCCCACAGGTCATGGGAGGGTCCCATGAGTGGTGACACTGACTATTTAGCCTGCCCTGGTGGCACAGTGTTAAGAGCTATGGCAGCTAACCAAAAAGTCAGCAGTTCAAATTCACCAGCAGCTCCTTGGAAACCCTGTGGGCAGCCCTACCCTATTCTACAGGGTCTCTATGAGTCAGAATCGACTTGATAGCAATGGGTTTTTTTGTTTTTTTCACCCCAACTACAAATACGTGGAGCAAGAAAGCAAAGGAGAAATAACAACAATGTCATTCCCTCATCACAGCCGCTTGAGAAAGTATAAGCCAAAAATCCATCGCCATCGAGTTGACTCTGACTCATAGCCACCCTATAGAAAGAGTAGAACTGTCCCATAGGGTTTCCAAGGAGCGCCTGGTGGAGTTGAACTGCCGACCTTTTGGTTAGCAGCAGTAGCACTTAACCACTATGCCACCAGGGTTTCCTGAGAAAGTATAGACACAGAAATTCAAGTTGGATCAACAGAAAGCTACAGGTTTCTCCAGACATCTCAGGGTAAACTAGCACACTTAACCTTGTGTCAGTAATGTTGACCTTGAAGTAAGAAAGGAATATTATAAGAAAAACTTTGATTATAATAATGTTAACAACATTAATGATGATAATGATTATTATGGGTTGAATTGTGCCCTCCCAAAATGTGTGTCAACTTGGCTAGGCCATGATTCCCAGTATTGTGTGATTATCCACCATTTTGTCTTCTGTTGTGATTTTCCTATATGTTGTAAATCCTGCCTCTATGATGTTAATGCAGTGGGGTTAGGGGCAGTTAGGTTAATGAGGCAGGACTCAGTTTACAAGATAAGATTGTGTCTTAAATCAATCTCTTTTGAGATATAAAAGAGAGAAATGTGCAGAGAGACAGGGAGGCCTCATACCACCAAGAAAACAGTGCCAGGAGCAGAGCGCTTCCTTTGGATCTGGGGTTCCTGTGCTGAGAAGCTCCTAGACCAGGGGAAGATTGATGACAAGGACCTTCGCCTAGAACTGACACAGACAGAAAGCCATCCCCTAGAGCTGGCACCCTGAATTTAGACTTCTAACCTCCTAAACTGTGAGAGAATACATTTCTCTTTGTTAAAACCATCCACTTGTAGTATTTCTATCACAGCAGCTCTAGATAACTAAGACAATGATGTTGGTGATGATGATAACAAAATGATGATTTCATTTCTTCTTTATTTTGTTCACTTATAGTTAGTGAACTAAGAAAGACCTGACAGACAAGGCTTGGGGTGGTTTGTAGAAATTACCCTGGCCTCGACATTGAGGCAGAGTCTTACTCTCACTTCTCCATGGCTGTCTGGCTCTTCTTCAGACATGCCTCTTCTAGCCACTGGATAGGAAATAGAGATGAGATTCTGGTGTGAGCATAAGTGAGAGAGGCAAAGAGGTTGCTCAAGCCTCTTTATTCTAAACCAGACTCTTCTGCATGGTCCAATATAACTCACAAGGAGAGTATATTGTGATTTGAGTCTGTAGTGAATTGTGGAAAAAAAAAAAAAACTGATGCTATTGAGTCAATTCCAATTCAGGGCAACACCACGTGTTACAGAGTAGAACTTCTACATAGGATTTCCTTGCTGTAATCTTTATGGAAGCACATAGCCAGGCTTTTCTTCCATGGTGCTGCTAGGTAGCTTCTAACTGCCAACCTTAGGAGAGTAGTCGAGCGCAAACCATTTGCACCATCCAGGGACCTGTTAGTGGGTTGAACAGGACCCCTCTCCCAAAAAAAGCCATATGTTTATGTGGAACCTATGAGTGTGACCTTATTTGGAAAAAAGGTTGTTGCAGGTGTAATTAAGAATCTTGAGATGAGATCATCCTGGACTATCTGTGTGGTCCCTCAATCCAATGACAGGCGCCCTTAGAAGAAGAAAAGGCACAGACAAGAAGGCCAAGTGAGAGATGCAGAGGAGAAAGCCATGTGAAGACAAACAGAGAAGAAGGCTGTGGCAAGATGAAGGCAGAGATTGGAGAGATATAGCTACATGCTGAGGAATGCGGGCAACTACCAGAAGCTAGGAGAGAAGCATGGAATAGATTCTCCCTGAGAGCCTCCAGAAGGAACCCACCCTGCCAACACCTTAATTTCAGACTTCTGGCTTCCAGAACTGTGAAAGAACAAATTTCTGTTGTTTCAAGACTCCTAGTTTTGTGATAATTTGTTATGGAAGTCCTAGGAAACTAATACAGTGTCCCCAACAAGTCGCCGTACAACATAATTCCCAATGCCAGTTGCTTGAGTTTCCTGGTCTTGTCCTTTGTAGAGATGGTGCTCTTGGGAGCAGTGCTGTGGCAGAACAGACCTTGGTGTGGGGTTCTGGAACTTTTGGTGACCCTTCAGTAGACCAAGGTAGTGTTTGCACAAAGAACTACGGGACAGCTAAGTCTCACAGGGCTGTGGATGTAGCTGATGTTAGGAGAGGCCTCCAGCTCCCTGTTTCCAAACCATCCTCCACAGATCTTAGTCTGAAGGCACTACTGAAACCCGCCCACCCTAGCTGACCCTGCTGGTATTTGAAAAACTGGTGGCATAGCTTCCTTTCTTCCTAGATTAAGACAGACTGTGAAAAAAGCCCTGCCTATCTGTCCCCCAAAGTTATCCAGTGAAACCCTAAGGATTACAACAGAATATTGTCTGATATAGTACTGGACAAGGAGCCCCCTAAGTTGGAAGGTAGTACAAATACACAGTGGCCGCAACAATGGCCTTGAGCATATCAACTATCATGAAGATGGCACAGAATCAGACAACGTTTTGCTCTGTTGTACGTGCAGTTGCCATGAGTCAGAGCCAACTGAACAATTAACAACAACAAGAGGCTCTTTACTCCCCCAAGATTTTTGATAACCTATCATAAATCATAAAGTCAGAGGTCTTTTATCTATTTATGTGAAAAATGAATGACTCTTCTGTAAAAGAAGAACCAGAATGGCAATAAAGGAAGAGCAAGCCCTATCTTTGCCTGACCTAGAAAGGCCTCCAACTAAAATACCAGCCTGGAGGCCTTCTTCCCCGAGGATGTGTTACGGGCTCTTGTTTCCAACCTGGCACCGATGTAGTTAAAGCTGCACCATTTGCTGTGTGAGGCTTTGATTCTGCTGACTTTATTTCAAGCAATCAAAACTATCTCATTTGCATTCACATTCACATCAGTGGCCCATATGTTAGCCCTGTTTAAAAGCTATAGGCTTGCATTCATTATGAAAGACTTGGCTCCCCTTCCTTATCTTTTCACTTGAAAATTATGGAGATACTGTCGCCACAAACGGTTATATTTAGCAAAGACACAGCGTCTCTGTGTGTGCGGATGTGTCTCTGCCCCTGTCTGTGCGTCTAAAAGGGATCTGATATTTGCATCTTCCTCCAAAAGATTTGATAACTTTCAAAATGGGAAGAGGAAGAGCCGCCTCAATCTCTAGCCATTTCCTATGTGACAGTGCAGCCTTCTACCCAAGACATCATTAAACACTGCGTTGCAATATGTCTGTACACATGATTCTAGACCACACACTGAGCCCCAATAAGCAGGCCGCTCTGGAGAGCCACAGTGAGAAATTCAGTTTTTTGAGAAGGGCCCCTGGTCAGGGTTTGCTCCTGGGATTCAATCACATCTCAGTGACATTCCACTCATCAGTGGGAAGGGCTTGTCCATGTCGTATTCTTTTATTTGTCAGAAACTGATAGAGCCACAACTATGGGATAAGCATTCTTCTATGTAAAGTCACCGAGATTTGCAGAGAGGGATTCCACTTACAGGGGACAGGGAGGAATATGAGGTGAGTGTTCCAACAATTATGACTCTGTTGAAAAATGCTAGAATGCAGGTATGGCCCATCACCCATCAATTGTCATACTGTGGTGGCTTGTGTGTTACTATGGTGTTGGAACCTAAGCCACTGGTATTTCAAATACCAGCCAAATTCATCCACGGTGGATAGGTTTCAGTGGAACTTCCAGACTAAGGCAGACTAGGAAGAAAGGCCTGGTGATCTACTTCTGAAAATTACCCAATGAAAACATTATGGATCACAATAGAACACTGTCCAATATAGTGCTGGAAGATGAGCCCCCTAGGCTAAAAGTCAACCAGACACAAAGCGACCATAACAAAGGACTCAAGCACACCAACGAATGCACAGGACCTGGCAAAGTTTTGTGCTTTTGTACATGAGGTCTTTATGAGTTGGAGCTGGCTGGTTGGCAGCTAACAACACAAGTATGTGCAAAGTGCTAGGGCTGCACTTAAGGGGAATGATGCCTTCTTCCTGGAGATTTGGACAGGCAGACAGGGCTTGGTGGCAGGGAGATGTCACAGAGCCAGGTGCCTTTGACCTGGGCATTGAGAAAGGAACTCATGGTGTTGGAGAATCAGAGAAAGGATGGAACCACAGGGGCAAGGATATGAGTTCAGAAAACACCTTCGTTTTACTCCAGAGCTGAGGCTGTTCCCATAGGCACCTTCTTCCCTCCAACTGAGGCAGAGATATAAGAGGCAATGTCTGGGGTGTGTACAGCCAAAAACAATAGTCTCTTTGTACTCCAGAAGAATATACAAGTAACTGGCAAAAGTGGCCGCCTAATCAAGTGAAAACCTGGGGACCGAGGACAGAAGTTGGGAGAAGTCTTCTTTTCACTCTACATCCTTTGGTCCTGCTTGGATTTTTTTTTTTTCCCTACTCTGAGTAGGCATTACTATTTAAAGAAAAAAATGGCAAGATATTTTGAATTGATGAATTCTAAATAACATTCTATTTTAAACATTTTATCATTAGAGGAGCTATATCATGATAAAAACCCAACCCAGGGCCTTTGAGTCGATTCTGATATCAAGTTAAAAAGATCAAATCAAGTAAAGGGATTCAGTAATATGTACGGGTATTCCATACTTTAATTATTTAATTATTGGTAGCAACAAATTCATCCAGTGATGGAGACCCCCCAGTGAGTTGGGAAAAATGGCTGAGAAGTCCAGGGATGGAGAATGTGGTTCAGAGGAGGGTGTGGTGTAGGAAGTGATGACAGATTAGGGTGGAGGGATGACGAAGGGAGGGCATCTTGGTTACAGTGTGATGACGGGAGGCACCCTTGCTCAAGAGTCAATCCATAAAAACCTACTCTCCCAAGGTTGGATCAGAAACATTCACACTGTCATGTAAATTGGCCAGAATTTCTAATTTTAGTATAATATTAACTTTTTAATATTTAATAAATTTAATACAATTTGAAAGAGAGGAATGAGCTGGGCCATTGCTGGGCCTGGTCTGGGATGCCATTCACATCACAGTATTGGGGAATGAAGTCCCCTCTAGTTGTGCTGGGAAAACCTGTGCAAATGGCCCTAAAAGAGAGTACTGGGATGTGGGGGTGTTCTAACATTATTGAGAGGGTGGAGATTTGCAGGAGGGAGTAGGACAGAATTCCCTTTTCAGAAGCCCTAATAATCATGCTTCCTAAGTGACCAGCTATACACAGCTGTCCACTAGTGATCACTAGCCCTTTCGTCCTTATAGAAATATTTTGATCAGATATATGGCCATACAACTAGAAACTACACTTCCCAGCCGCCCTTGCCAGCACTGGACCAAGGAGAATGAAAGTAGCTGTGCAACTTCTGGATCCTCTCCTTAAAGACAAAGCTGCTTGTCCTGGATTCATTTTTTCTCCTTCACATGGCTTGGGAAGCGTAGTGCTTGAGACAACCTTGGAGGTTATGTGTTGAGAATGACAAATCCACCTGTCAGTCCCAGATCACTCAACCACTCACCTCTGAACTGTTATATGAGAGTCACTGCATTTTGGAGTCTCTGTGTTATAGCAGCCTAACCTGTACTGTTATCAACACAACAATGAAGTTTAATAATTACACAGATGATTCATGCTCATTATAAAAACTGAAAAATAAAGGCAAGCAAAAAAAAAGTATACGTGTGTCTGTATATGTACGTGTGTGTGTGTGTGTGTATGTGTGCATATTCCTAAGTCCCATATCCCCCATAACCAATACCAAAATCAAACCCATTGCCAGTGAGTCAATTCTAACTCATGGCAATCCCAGAGTAGAACTGATCCATAGGGTCTTCTTGGCTTATGGAAGCACATCTTGGCTTATTCAAGCATATTGCCAGGCCTTTCTTCTGCAGCGCTGCTGGATAGGTTCAAACCACAGATCTCCCATACTAAGAGAAAATTATACATCCATTTATTTTTCACATATAAGCATCATACATATATTTCTAATAAATAAATTTGTATTTATTTGTTTATACCATACAGGCTATGCTGCAACTTAGTGTTCTCATCAAACAATTAATCACGACTTTCCACATCAGTAAATAAAGCACTACAGCATCACTTAACGTCTGCATGATATACTATGATACGGGTGTTTCATAAACACTTTAACCAAACCTCTCTTGCAGTACATTTGTATATTATAAACCAATGACCAAGATAATTGCCTTTGGAGTCAGAGCGATGTGGGATTCACCAAGTTGTCTTTGAATATGAACAAGTCACTCTAAGTCACCGTTTTCAATTTTGTCAAATAGGGATAATAAAAGGAGCCCTGGTAGCACAGTGGTTAAGAGTTCAGCTGCTAATCAAAAGGTCGGTAGGTAGAATCCACCAGCCACTCCTTGAAAACCCTATGGGGCAGTTCTACTCTGTCCTGTAGGGTAGCTATGAGACTCGACAGCAACGGGTTTGACGGGGGAATAATAATATGACCTGTCTCATGGGGCTGTCATGAAATTACATGATCTAATGTATATAAGGAGCCCTGATGGTGTAGTGGTTAAGAGCTCATCTGTCAACCAAAAGGTCAGCAGTTCAAATCCACCAGCTGCTCCTTGGAAACTGTGTGGAGCAGTTCTACTCTGTCATATAGGGTCGCTTGAAGGCAATGGATTTGGCCTCTTTATTTTTTTTTAATGTATATAAAGTGCTAAGCTGGTGCCTGGTATATAGTGAACACCCAGTAAATGTTAGCTTTCACCATCAATACTATCTACCATATGTGCTATTATGGAAAACACCGTGCTATTATTCATCTTCGCACACCTATTACTCATTCAAAGCTCTTAAAAATAAAAATAAAACACCCTGTCCCCTTGTATTTTCTCATTCAGTAACTTTACAAAGGCCTGACAGCTTGTATGTCAGGTGACTTATGGTGAGGTTGTCATCAGGGGGCCAATTCAACCCTCACAGGTGAAGGATGTTGCTGGTGTATTTTCTCCGTTTCTTCCTACTTACATGTTCTCAGTTCAGGGATCCATTCAGGGTTTCTCAGCTTGCTTTGCTATTTTCCTGCCTTTGTGTCCACTGTTCTCTTTTAAGAAGTCCTACAGACCCTTTTGGAGTCCCTGGCTGGTGCAGACAGTTAACATGCCCAGCTGCTAACCAAAAGGTTGGATGTTTGAGTCCACCCAGAGGAGTCTCAAAACAAAGGCCTGGTGACCTACTTCTGAAAAATCAGCCATTGAAAACCCTATGGAGCACAGTTCTACTCTGACTTGCCTGGAGTCACCATGAGTTGGACTCGACCTAACAGCAATTGCTTTACTCAATCTTCAGTGCTCTGTTCAATGCTTCTTTCTTTCCTCCCCCTGCACTCTGTGTCTCTGCGAAAACACCCACCGCAGACTGCTCTGGCTGAAGTGAAGGGCAAGACGTGCTAGTCAATTTGTCAACCATGCTCACACTGTCCTGGAACCTTGTCATCACTATTTACAGTATGACCTTGTAAGTTACTTAACTTCTCTCTGCTTCACTTTTCTCATCTGTAAAACGAATAAGAGAGTATTACCTCATGGGGTTGCTGTAAGAAGCAAATGGGATGATGTACTTAGGGCTTAGTGTAGCGCTTAGAACACAGTAAGCACTAAATAAGAGCTAACTACTACAGTATATTTTTTTACTATAGTTATTACCACTATTATTATTCATTGTTACCTCCCACAGGCAATACAGAAACAAGGAAACAGCTCCGGGCTGCTCTTTGCATTGCGACGGCCACTAAGATCGAACAGGAGATTGTGGATGGGAACCGGCCTATGCGCTGGGCTCTACGAACTGGTTTAAAATGATGGTGTGTATGAATTGTATGCTCTCTTTTTGAATCTGAACAAAGTCACAAAAGAAAGTTGCCAGTGACAGAAGGGTAACTTCATCTTACATCTTATAGATAAATCAGGGAAGTAAAGAGGAAGTAGAGAGCTGAGACTGAGGCAGATGCCCAGAGAATAACAGAGAGACCTGCAGACTCTGTGAACGGTAGCCCAGGTTCCTGGCCACTTTCCAGTCGCCAGTTCCAGTCCCCAGGAATCCTGGCTGTACTTTGGTTTCTGTCCTTTGATTTCAGTAACTGTACTTTGTGTGACTTTATAATATATGCCCGTTTTGAAGCTGGCCTGAGGGACTCTCTGTTCTAGTCATCAAAAAATGTCCAAATACAAATTTGTTGTAGGCGTGTCTCTCTCTGCCTCTAACCTGTAGACTGTGAACTCCTTAAAGAGAAAGACAAAATCATTGTTTTCAGTTATAAAATATTTAAGCATATGTCACTGTTCATTGTTGTTAGGTGCCTTAGAGCCGATTTCGACTCATAGTGACCCTATGTACAACAGAATGAAACACTGCCCTGTCTTGCCCTAAGCTCACAATCATTGTTATGCTTGAGCCCATTGTTGCAGCCACTGTGTCAGTCCATCTCATTGAGGGTCTTCTACTTTTCTGCTGACCCTGTACTTTACCAAGCATGATGTCCTTCTCCACGGACTGATTCGTCTTGATAACATATTCAAAGTATGTGAGACATAGTCTTGCCATCCTTGCTTCTAAGGAGCGTTCTAATTGTACTTCTTCCAATACAAATTTTTTCGTTCTTCTGGCAGTCCATGGTATAGTCAATATTCTTCCCCAACACCAGGCATCAATTCTTCTTCGGTCTTCCTTATTCACCGTCCAGCTTTCACATGCATGTGATGCAATTGAAAATTGCTTGGGTCAGGCACACTTTAGTCTTCAACACGACATCTTTGCTTTTCAACACTTTAAAGAGGTCTTTTGCAGCAGATTTGCTCAATGCAATGCATCTTTTGATACCTTGACTGCTGCTTCCATGGGTGTTGATTGTGGATCCAAGTAAAATAAAATCCTTGACAACTTCAATCTTTTCTCCATTTATCATGATGTTGCTTATTGGTCCAGTTGTGAGGATTTTTGTTTTCTTTATGTTGAGGTCCAAGCCATATTCAAGCATGTAGAACCATAAAATGATTAATGTGCATCTGTGCACCCAATACTTAGTTTTAATGATCGTTAAGTTAAATACATCTGCCATATCTTCTTCACAATTTTTAAAGAAATAAAACATTTCAGGACAGATGAGACCCCCCAGGAGCTCCCCAGTCTCATTCCTCATCCTCCCCAAAAGGATTTAGTATTTGTCATTCATATGTGTATATAGTATTTTAATATCCTAATTTTTTTTTTAAGTGTATACACGGTATTACCTTACTTTGCTTAAACTTTACAAAAACGATATCATTCTACAACATCATTATTTCACTCAACGTTGCGTTTTTGAAAGTTATCCATGTAGATATATAAAACTTAATTCCACTGTATGACTAAATTATAATTTATTTATTTCCTGATAATCATTTGGGTTCTTCCTAATTTTTTTATTTTTTGCTATTTTAAGCAATGCAGCAGTAGACATTCTAACACCATGTCTTCTCATACATTAAAATTTTCTCTGGATTGGTTCCTCAAGGGTGAATATCAGGCCCTCCTATCCACGAACATGACATACATCATGATTTATTTAGATCTTTCATGTCCTTCAGAAGTATGTTATCATTTCTGCAAAGATTTGGCACACTGTGGCAGTACATGGATGCCTGACCTACCCGTTCCTTTGTGTCAATTCTGACTCATTGCAACCCTACAGGACAGGGTAGAACTGCCCCATAGGGTTTCCAAGGCTGTAAATCCTTAAGGAAGCAGACTGTCACATCTTTCTTCCAGGGATTGGCTGGTGAGTTCGAACAGTCCAACTTTTGGTTAGCAGCTGAGCATAGTACTTAACCACTGTGCCACCAGGGCTCCTCCAGTACACGGATAAACAAACAAACAAAAAAACCCAAACCCGTTGTTATTGAGTTCAACTCATAACAATCCTATAGGACAGGATAGAACTGCCCCATATGGTTTCCAAGGAGCATGTGGTGGACTGAATTGCCATCCTGCTGGTTAGCAGCTGAGCTCTTTAACTGCTGTGCCACCAGGGCTACAGTACATGGATGTTGTTGTTGTTAGGTGCCGTCGAGTTGTTTCTGACTCATAGCGACCCTATGCACAACACAACGAAACGCTGCCTGGTCCTGCGCCATCCTTACAATCGTTGTTATGCTTGAGCCCATTGTTGCAGCCACTGTGTCAATCCACCTCGTTGAGGGTCTTCCTCTTTTCCGCTGACCCTGTACTTTGCCAAGCATGATGTCCTTCTCCAGAGACTGATCCCTCCTGACAACATGTCCAAAGTATGCAAGACGCAGTCTCACCATCCTTGCTTCTAAGGAGTATTCTGGTTGGGCTTCTTCCAAGACAGGTTTATTCGTTCTTCTGGCAGACCACGGCAGGTCAATATTCTTCACCAACACCACAATTCAAAGGCATCAATTTTTCTTTGGTCTTCCGTATTCATTCTCCAGCTTTCACATACATATGATGTAATTGAAAATACCATGGCTTGGGTCAGGCGCACCTTAGTCTTCAAGGTGACATCTTTGCTCTTCAACACTTTAAAGAGGTCCTTTGCAGCAGATTTACCCAATACAGGGCGTCTTTTGATTTCTTGACTGCTGCTTCCATGGCTGTTGCTTATGGATCCAAGTAAAATGAAATCCTTGACAACTTCAATCTTTTCTCCATTTATCGTGATGTTGCTCATTGGTCCAGTTGTGAGGATTTTTGTGTTTTTTTATGTTGAGGTGTAATCCATACTGAAGGCTGTGGTCTTTGATCTTCATTAATAAGTGCTTCAAGTCCTCTTCACTTTCAGCAAGCAAGGTTGTGTCATCTGCATAACGCAGGTTGTTAATGAGTCTTCCTCCAATCCTGTTGCCCCATTCTTCTTCATATAGTCCAGTTTCTCAGATTATTTGCTCAGCATACAGATTGAATATGTATACTGAAAGAATACAACCCTGGCGTACACCGTTCCTGACTTTAAACCAATCAGTATCCCCTTGTTCTGTCCGAACAACTGCCTCTTGATCTATGTAAAGGTTCCTCATGAGCACGATTTAGTGTTCTGGAATTCCCATTCTTCACAATGTTATCCATAATTTGTTATGATCCACACAGCCGAATGCCTTTGCATAGTCAATAAAACACAGGTAAACATCCTTCTAGTATTCTCTGCTTTCAGCCAAGATCCATCTGACAGCAATGATATCCCTGGTTCCACATCCTCTTCTGAAATTGGTCTGAATTTCTGGCAGTTCCCTGTCTGTATACTGCTGCAGCTGTTTTTGAATGATCTTCAGCAAAATTTTGCTTGCATGTGATATTAGTGATATTGTTCTATGATTTCCACATTTGGTTGGATCACCTTTCCTGGGAATAGGCATAAATATGAATCTCTTCCAGTCAGTTGGCCAGGAAGCTGTCTTCCATTTTCTTGGCATAGACGAGTGAGCACCTCCAGTGCTGCATCCGTTTGTTGAAACATCTTAATTGATATTCCATCAATTCCTGGGGCCTTGTTTTTCACCAATGCCTTCAGAGCAGCTTGGACTTCTTCCTTCAGTACCATCGGTTCCTGATCATATGCTACCTCTTGAAATGGTTGAACATCGACTAATTCTTTTTGGTATAATGACTCTGTATATTCCTTCCATTTTCTTTTGATGCTTCCTGCATCATTTAATATTTTCCCCATAGAATCCTTCACTGTTGCAACTCGAGGCTTGAATTTTTTCTTCAGTTCTTTCAGCTTGAGAAACACTGAGCGTGTTCTTCCCTTTTGGTTTTCCATCTCCAGCTCTTTGCACGTGTCATTATAATACTTTATTTTGTCTTCTCGAGCCGCCCTTTGAAATCTTCTGTTCAGTTCTTTTACTTCATCAAATCTTCCTTTTGCTTTAGCTGTTCGACGGTTGAGAGTAAGTTTCAGAGTCTCCTCCGACATCCATCTTGGTCTTTCCTTTCCTTCCTGTCTTTTCAATGATCTCTTGCTTTCTTCATGGATAATGTCCTTGATGTCATTCCACAACTCTTCCGGTCTTCGGTCACCAGTGTTCAATGCATCAAATCTATTCTTGAGATGGCCTCTAAATTCAGGTGGGATATACTCAAGGTCACATTTTGGTTCTCGTGGACTTGCTCTGATTTTCTTCAGTTTCAGCTTGATCTTGTATATGACCAATTGATGGTCTGTTCCACAGTCGGCCCCTGGCCTTGTTCTGACTGATGATATTGAGCTTTTCCATTGTTTCTTTCCATAGATGTAGTCAACTTGATTTCTGTGTGTTCCATCTGGCAAGGTCCATGTGTATAGTTGCCGTTTATGTTGGTGAAAGAAGGTATTTGTGATGAAGAAGTCGTTGGTCTTGCAAAATTCTATCATTCAATCTCCGGCATTGTTTCTATCACCAAGGACATATTTTCCAATTACTGATCTTTCTTCTTTGTTTCCAACTTTTGCAGTAAACTCACCAGTAATTATCAATGCATCTTGATTGAATGTTCGATCAATTTCAAACTGCAGCAGCTGATAAAAATCTTCTGTTTTTTCATCTTTGGCCCTAGTGGTTGGCGCATAAATTTGAATAATAGTCGTATTAACTGGTCTTCCTTGTAGGCATATGGATATTATCCTATCACTGACAGCATTGTACTTCAGGATAGATCTTGAAATGTTCTTTTTGACGATGAATGCAACACCATTTCTCTTCAAGTTGTCATTCCCAGCATAGTAGACTATATGATTGTCCAATTCAAAATGGCCAATACCGTTAGTACATGGATAGGCTACTAAAAATTATTCAAAGCCTCTTTCTTTATACTTTTCCTGTATCCTAGAGGATGGAAACTGAAAATACGGAACTACCCAGACTCCCTTATCTACAATATTCAAGTGACATAATTTTGGTCCTTGAAATGGGATTCGAGTAGAAGTTTTAAAAAGAGAAGTGACATGGTCTAACTTGTATTTTTAAAGGTTTACTATGGCTGCTGTGTTGAGCATAGTCTGTAGGTCAGGGATAAGGCATAGAAGAGGAAGAATACTTCAGAGTCTTTGTCTTGAGTAGAGGGAAGGATGGAGTCATAATTTATTAGAATGGGGAAAACTGTAAGGGGAACCAATTTGAGGGGTGGTGGTTAGTTTTGTTTTGGACATATTATGCTTGTGGTACATCTTGGACATCTAAATGGAGAGGTTAATTAGAAAATTGGGTTCACGGGTTTAGAAATCAGGGAAGAAATCCAGAATAGAGCTACAAATTTAAGAATTTGTAAGTATATAAATGACTTTTAAAGTCACAATACTAGGTGGCATCAGTTGGGGCATGGGTGTAGACAGAGAGGAAAAGAGGTCCCTGGACTGAGTGTTGGGGCACTCCCAAATTAAAAGGCTAGGGAGATGAAGAAGAACCAACAATGCAACTTATTTACAGGATTTTCCAGTGAGCTGGGAAGAAAAGCAAGAGAGTTAGGTGGCCTGGAAGTAAAGTGAAGACGTGAAGAAATTATCTCCAGGAAGAGGGAGTGATTGTGTCAAAAGCTGCTGCTGGGACAAGTACAATGGGAATGGAGAATAGACCATTGGATTGAGCAATGTGGAAGTCATCAGTGAGCTTGTCAAAAGCAGTTTGGAGGAGTCGGGGGGGGGAGTCTGATTGGAGTGAATTCAAGAAAAAATGAATGGTGGAAACTGAAAAGAGTGAGTAGAGACAAGTCTTTCAGGTGTTTTGTTGAAAAGCGAAGCAGAGAAATGTACTGGTAGCTGAAAAAAAAGATGTGTATTTAACAGAATTCTTTTGACATAGTGAAAATAACAGCACACTGAAAATAACAGCTAGCGGAGTTGATCCAGGAGACAGAAAACAGGATGATGGAGAAGTGGAAAGATTTCTGGAGCAAGGAAATGGAGGGAATCTAACGTGTAAGTGAAGGGGTTGGTGTTGGCTGAAAGCATGGGTAGAAGAGGCAGATAATATGGGCACTGTGGAGACAGATGAGTAGATGTGTGAATGGAATTTCTCTTCTGATTAGGTACTTTTGTTTTCTCTGTGGAACAAGAAGTCACCAATTAAGACAGTGAGGGGTGATGTTTTAGAGTTTTAAAGAATGGGCCCTCTTAGTGTCTTGAATAATTGATACAAATGAATTTCCACCCCCTTCTTTGATCTGAGGAACCCTGGTGGTACAGTGATTAAGAGCTCAGCTGCTATCCAAAAGTTCTGCAGTTCGAATCCGTCAGCTGCTCTTTGGAAACCTTATGGGGCAGTTCTACTCTGTCTTGTAGGGTCGCTATGAGTCAGAATCAACTAGATGGCAATGGGTTTGGCTTTGGTTTTATAGCCACTTAAAAGCACTCTACTGCTAACTGAAAGGCTGGTGGCTTGGAACCACCAGCAGCTCCATGGGAGAGAGATGTGGCAGTCTGCTTCAGTAGAGATTTTCAGCTTTGGAAACCTATGGGGTCACTATGAGTCAGAACCGACTAGATGGCAGTGGGTTTGGTTTGGGTTTTATAGCTACTTACCAGCTGTATGAATTTTAAAAAATTTACTCAAATTTAATGAGGCTCAGTTTTCTTATCTGAAAAAATGGGAAGAATAATGCCCGCCTCATAATGTGGAACGGCCTTAGCACAGTGCCTGACACAAAGCCTAAAAAAAAAAAAACCAAAGTTGTTGCTGTTGAGTTGACTCTGACTCACTGCAACCCTATAGGACAGAGCAGAACTGCCCAATAGGGTTTCCAAGGAGTGGGTAGTGGATCTGAGCTGCTATCTTTTGGTTAGCAGTAGTATGCTGTAGCTCTGAACCACTGCACCACCAGGGCTCCAGTGACACAAAGTCGGTGTCAGTAAATGGTGGCTGTTTTTCTTCTCTTGATTCATCATACACTTCAGTCCACACCTATTTGCCCAGTAGGTGCTCTAGTCACAGAGACCTATTTGCCCATTTTGAAATGTGCTCCTTTTTAAACTCCCCGCCTTTGATCATGGCCTAAACTTGAGAGTATATACTTTTTCCTAGCTGGTAGGCAATCATTGGGCAAGACTGGGCTTCAATGTCACCTCTGTGAAGTGTTCACGAACCAAGCCTCCACCTCCCCCAGCCTCAGTTAGTTTTGTCTTCTTCTGTGCTGCCTGGGTACTTGGTGCATACAGCCATAGTGGAGTGATCAGGTGGCACTTAAAGGATTTGTTTGTATGTCTGTTTCACAGACTAGACACTGAGATGTTCACGAGCAGCTGTTCACAGGGTCTGGCACATGGTATATGTGAAATGAATGTTTGTTGAATGAATAATGACTTTACAGAGCTCCTAGGCAGAATATGCAAGAATCATGCTGGATTCTAATAAAGCATGTATAGATTTAAGGTGGGTAGGCCCAATATGGAAACCCTGGTGGCATAGTGATTAAGTGCTACAGCTGTTAACCAAAAGGTCAGCAGTTCGAATCGGCCAGGCGCTCCTTGGAAACTCTACAGGGCAGTTCTACTGCGTCCTATAG
This sequence comes from Elephas maximus indicus, assembly GCF_024166365.1. NCBI lineage: Eukaryota > Metazoa > Chordata > Mammalia > Proboscidea > Elephantidae > Elephas > Elephas maximus. Next base: position 92,881,026 of record NC_064826.1, on the reverse strand, counting down.
GGTCGCTATGAGTCGGAATTGACTCGATGGCAGTGGGTTTGGTTTTTTGGTTTGGGGCTCAATATGTGGCCAGGTGGCACCCCTTGAAGAGTCCAGAAGGGAATGAAGCCCCAGTTAATGAAAGCTAGTTTCCCCTCTCTTTGGTGCTTTCAAAACAAAGCAACAAAGCCTGCACTACTGCTGTCTTGAAGAAAAGCTCAAGGCTAAAGTTCCTATTGGCTGACAACAGACTGAGTCAGCATCCCATTTCACTTTAACATTCTCTCCAGCAGCACCCCAAGAGGAGAGGAGGAACAACTACTGTCAAAATTAGGCCATTTCAGAATTCAGTTATACAAGTGATTTTTTATTCAATAATATCACAATATAATATAATAATTATATAATAGTCAATAATATATATTGAGCACCTTTCTTGTGCCCAAAACAATGACAGGTACAAAGATAAGGCCCTTTGGCCACTGCACGTGCTGTGGGGTGATGTTTAAACATACAGGCATTGCAGTAAGGCAGACCTTGGTTCAAAGCTTAGTTCTGTTCTTGAATAGCTATGTGAACTTCATCCAGGGCCTTAAGTTCTTTCAGTATTAGTTCTCTCACCTGTGAAATGGGATGTTGTGAGGTGCAAATGATAGAATGTGTGTAAGGGAACTTGCAGAGTGAATGGCACTCAATAAGCAATAGCAAGAGAAGAAAAGTTAAGAAAGAAAACACTTAAAACCCTTGATGAAGTTTGAAAGGCAACAGTGAACCCAGAGTGCCACCATCGAGAGACTTACAAGGTGGAATATATTATCTTGGTGGCTATATATAATCCAGAAACCTGCTTTTGTCAGCACACTGAAAGTGTACCTATATCTCAGGGAAGAATTTGCATTGTCACAACTCACAAGAGTCTAAATAAACCATTATGCAATTTGTTAATTTATACCAAGAAATACAACCTTAGAAGCCAAGACTCTTATCCTGAGGAGTTATCAGAATTTAAACAAATGGTTAAGTACTTGGAAACTGACTGAAGAGTTGGTGGTCGAATTCACCCATAGGGGTCTTGGAAGAACAGTTTGGTGATGTACTTCCAAAAGGTCGCAGCCATCAAAAACCCTATGGAATACAATTCTACTCTGAGACACATGGGGTTGCCATGAATCAGAATTGACCCTATGGCAACTGTTTTATATGTACTATGTATACACACACACACACTCACACACATACATACACACAAATTCTGGCTTTCTTCTCAGCAAGGCCAATGGAATCACTGAACACATTCAGAGCCAGGTTACCCTTCCCAAAGGAGTCAAAACAAGAAAGCAAGGCCAAGCTGTGGAGCTGAGCAGGATGGAGAAGGAGGGGAAGGAGGGGAGCCCAGGGAAGCTGGGGGTAAGTTGGTTCAGAGAGATCCACTGGAAGGTTAAGCCTGGGAGGTTAATCTACTGCATCAGCAGCTGCCAGGGCCGTTCTTTCTTTCCTTACAGCTGTAGGCAGTGGTGTCCTGAGTCCTTGGGAGAGCATCATGGGAGATGAGGCTTATGTGAAATGACAGGAAGAGTCATTGTAGCAGAGGAATGGGGCAGAGTAGGAAAACATGTGAAATGGCTGACGTGCCAATTTGAAGGGAGTTTCACAAACCAGGCAGAGAGTGTTAGACATAAAATATGATCAGAGAGTCAGAGCCGTGAACGTTTTTATTGGGATGGGGATAGCATTTAAGGAAGTTTTGATGCCATTTATAGGATTGAGAGAGACAGAAGTGAAAAAAAGAAAAAAAAAGTTAGAAGTCTCAAATAAATTCAGATGTGAAAAGATGAAGATCTGCCAAAGAAATGAGGGGAAAAAATAGTTTTAAGAGACACTTCAAAGGAACAACCTTGAAGACTGTGCATAGCCTCAGTGGGGGGAGATGATGTCAAGATCTTATGTGTATCACTGAGGAATGCGTACCTCCTTTCTCAAAAGGGACAGGGGCTAGAGAAGAACAAGGAAACACTTTCAAGTTTTGGTTTTCACCAGTAGAGCCTGAGATGGCCATAATAAATTCAAATAGTGACGTCAATCAGCTTGAAAGCTAGAACTTGAACTTGAAAGAGGTACAGGGGTGTATGATAAATGTTTATCAACAGGCTTTCTGGAGAAAAACAGAACAAAACAATCTCTCCCCCGAATCCCACAAAAGAAAAACAAAACGTGATTTCTAGCGTTTGCAAATTTTTATGGTGTAACGCACCCCTGTTGGCTGATTTTAAACTACCAATCTGATGTCACTGAGTAAAGAGTTTAGAAGGAGAGGAAAAAAAAAAAAAAAAAGCCAAAACCCACTTCCACGGAGTCGATTCCGACTCATAATGACCTTGTGGGACAGAGTAGAACTGCTCCGTAGAGTTTCCAAATCTGTAATCTTTACGGAAGCTAATTTGTTTCGCACAGCGGCAGTGTTCAAACCGCCGACCTGTTGGTTAGCAGTCGAGCACTTAACCACTGAGCCATCAGGGCTCCTAGAGTTCACACAATCAGTTCTCAGGAGCCAGTGAGGGTTGGTGGGAGCCGACTCCAGCTCACCACTGGAAGATGATAGGAATGGACAATTTAAAAATCAAATAATAATAATAAAAAGCTCTATTAAAGTTTAGAAATCCTCTGGTCAGGACCCTTCATTTTACAATGATGAAACAGACTAGGAATAGGATGCAGAGGATAGCTAAAGTCTTGAAGTTAGTAGGACAGCTTAGAAACAGAAGAACAAAGTCTCAGGGATTTAGACTTTACCTGCATGGACGGAGCTTGGTGCTGGAAGAACACGCCGTTGGAGATCAAGAAGATCATGACATCTAAGGTATGAGTAATGTAGTTTCCAGTGACTCTTCAGTAGACAGAAAAAGGATAATACTCATAGAGCTGGCCTCCATTTTCCCTTCTACCTAAATCCTGATTTGCCTTCTGTCTGTTCTCAGCTACCAGCACAAACTACTTCCGGTGCTAAGGCTCTAAGATCACGAGAACATTCTATTTGATTCAGTCCTATAAGAAATCAAAAGAAGGAAATGATCCTTGTGGGTGTTTACATGGTGTCCTGTGAAAAAGCTACAAACCTACCACCTCTCAGATTCCATTCAGATCACTGGAAGAGAGTACGTACTAGGGAACACCCAGCAGCATGTTGAGAGGTCATCTATTGTTTTGAGGGTGGCGGGTCATCTTTTTACTTCCTCACCATTGTTGTTGTTGTGTAGCCCATAAACCCTTACTTTTGAGACTGCCCTAGGAACACTGGAGTCTTATACTGCCCCCTAGTGGAGATCACACACACTATTTCATCTTGCACAGCTTCAGCTGCTCGAGAAACCAGGGGTCCCTTAGACATGGCAGGGCGTTAGAGGTTCCAGCAGGCTGCCTGAGTTCAAGGAGAGCCCAACAAATATTTTTCTTTTGTATTTAACCCTCAGCGATAGTGCAGTTCTGAATAATCTCAACCCTCTGAGTTTGCCCAGCTCTGGTCTTGGGAAATAGAGGCTTCTTCAATTTCACAGTGTGTTGCTGAATCACCTCCCCAAAATGTCTCATTCAAATACTGCTTCAGCCTCCCTTCTTACCCTAAAGCTTTCTTTCATGGGGCCAACTCTGACTTTGCTGAGAAAATATTTATGAGGATACGCTTGCAATCTTACGTGCAAATACTTAGGTCTACAAATCAAGTCTATAGATAATGTCTTAGTAACCCACTTATTTTTCTTTATTGGGTGTCCCTCCCAATTGCTCCATCAGTAAAGTCAACTTATCAGGTTATTATTGTTTTTCCTTATGTAATCCAAATTAAACTGGCACACGCACACGTTAGTCTACAAAAACTTTAAAGGATAATACAGCTCTTTTCTGAAGGTTTTCTTAAAGGTGAGTAGGGTATCATTTCACACATCCGACTTTTATGAAAATCTTAACTGCACAGCAGGTGTCTCGGTTATCTAGGGCTGCTGTAAGAAAAATACAAGCGGGTGTCTTTAAAGAACGGAAATTAATTTTCTCACAGTTCAGGAGGCTAGGAGCCTGAATTCAGGGCATCGGCCTTAAGGGAATGTTTGTGGGTAGTCAGTGCGTTCTTTGGTTGCATATTTCTTCCTCCATTTTTGCTTGCTTCTTGTGTCTAATCTGCTCTGTTTATTGCTCAGAAATGATGAAATTTAGGACGTATTCTATGCTGATGTGGCCTCATTAACATAACAAAGAAAATCTTATTCCCAAATGGGATTATATCCACAAGTATAGGGGTTAGGATTCTAATGCCTAATTTTGGGGGATGCACGTCAACCCATACCAGCAGGTTTCCCTATCTCTTTTAGTTATTAACTGTGGTTAAGCACTCAGCTGCTAACCGAAAGTCTAGCGATTTGAACCCACCAGCCGCTCCATAGGAGAAAGATTTAACAATCTGCTTACGTAAAGATTACAGCCTAGAAAACCCTATGGAGCAATTCTATTCTGTCCTATAGGGTTGCTATGAGTTGGGATTCACTCGACAGCAACTGGGTTGTTTTGGTTCTGTCCACTCCTCCTCTCCCCTCACCCAGGTAGGTCCTTCTGGCCTCCTTTCTGTTCATGTCCCTCTCGCCCCATCTTTTTTGCTAAGGAAAGCTATCTGGTCCTTCCTTGGATCCTCTCTTTTTCCACTTCACCAATACTCCAGTAGCGGGTTTCACAAACAAAACCTTCTTCATATAAACCTCATGTGAGAGAAAATGTGGTAAATATTATTCTATTTTTTATTTGGCTATAGAGTTCCTTGTCATGCCTATTGCACGAACATCACAGCCTGCCCTTATACCTCATCACTGATAAAACCTGTGTGAAAGAGGCAACTACTGCTGCGGTTCCCTCCCACCCTCCTTCTGGCTTCTTCTCTCCCAAAGGATGTGTCTGTAGATGCTCCCTAAGAGCAGGAGACCAGGATCACTGTCTTATCTGTGGGGTCTTGTCTGCAGGCCCATCGAGTGTCTACTCTAAGGATAAACAGTCCTGACCTCATTGAAGACCAGAGAGGAAGGACTACCTCTTCTCTACTTGTTTCTCATGCCACTCACCCCACTTTCCTCCAACTGAAAACAGACTGCATCAGTGCATTCTAACAGTGGGCCATGACTCACTGACAAACCAAGAAAAAAAAAACCTGCTGTCGAGTCGATTCCAACTCATGGTGAGCCCATGAGTTTCAAAATACAACTGAGTTCCGTAGGGTTTCCTTGACTATAATCTTTATGGAAGTAGATTGCCAAGCTTTTCTTTCAAGGGGTCACTGGTTGAATTTGAACTGCCAACCTTTAGTTGGTAGCCAAGAGCAAACTCTTTTTGCCACCCAGGGACCTTGACTCATTGATAGATCATTAAATCATTTCAGCAGTCACACTGGGATTAAAAAAAAAAAACTATAGAAAAGAATAAAATATTACAGTGATCATGTAGGAAAGGTGGGTATTGATTTATGAAAATTTGTTTCAGTTAAAACTAAAGTAAAAAGTATTTCTTGCTGTGCAAATCAAAAACATTTGAAAGCCACTTCTTTAGGCAATGCTTTACTTAAGGGTTCAAAGATTATTTCCAACTCTTCAGAGTAGCCTGGGATGGGAGGTTTAGACATTATCCTGGTCTGGCTCTTTTGTACCCTATACTAAAGCAAAACCTCCCCCTGGGTCTTTGGGGTGGGGAATTCTCAAATGTTCTCCTGCTAGGCTTTCAGATGGTGCTCTGCTTGGATTTCTCTCACGGCAGAGGTTTCTGTCCCTTTAAGCCCTTCCCCATATGGAGTCCAGTCCTCCTGCCAACACTGTAAAAGCAGGACTCACCATTCCTCCTTGCAAAAACGATTCAACCTCAGCCATCATTAAAATCTTCAAACATACTGCACATCCTAATAGCCTCGGGTGTTGATATTTGCTCCTCAGAGGTTGATGAGCTCTGTCTGGTTTCACTGATGGTATGAGCGAGTTTCTGCCTGGAGGGCAAAAACTTTACCCTAGACAGTGCTTCTCAGGTTTTCACAGCGATGTTGCTAAAATGCAGATTCTGATTCTGTAGGTCTAGGTTGGGGCCTGAGATTCTGCATTTCTAACATGCTCCCAGGTAACACTGTAGCTGGTACCCATGGACCACACTTCGAATAGCAAGGCTTAGAGTATGTGAAATCAAACACAATGGGCCACTATTAGAAGTAGCTTTCCATTAACCCCGCCCCCTTCTTCTCTAGCATACATAAGAGGTCCACATCCCCTGAGTTAACATACTTTGACTCATTCTTAAGAACTAATACTTTAGCCAGCCTTATTATACTAAGAAAACACTGATATCCTCCCTATCTGGAGTTACATTGCACAGGATGGGTACATGGTCAGTAACTAGTGGTCAAGAGCGTGTACTCAATCCTCTTCCTACTCCCTAGGGATGGAAGCTGGAGAGAAGTCTGGGTTTACCATGTTGTATTTGTAACTGCCATTCCAATTAGTTCTACTAGGTTAGAGTGGCTTGTTGGGCTATCTCCTATATCATTGTTTACAATACGAACTGCCCCATCCTCCCACACATGCATTTTAACATCTGTGAAAACCAGGTGTTGTCCAATGGTTGTCATCCATGTGGCAGGCTTGAAATGGACGTGATTGCCTTTGCATGAGAAAACTTGCTATTACAGGTGAAACAATTAAACAGCTTCAAGTCTTGGACGTTTTGGTCAACAAAGCATTCAAATAAATTCTGGTGGGTTGGTAGTTACCTAAAAATCACTCATTGACATATTCTGGTAAGACCAAAAAGCTGCTGGTGTCAAAATTTGCAGAATGGACATCAGAAGCTTAGAAAGCCACCAACTGCCTGTCAGTTTGTCTACTGTGGTTGCTTCCATGTTGCTATGATGCTGGAAGCTGTGCCATTCGTATTTCAAATATCAGCAGGGTCACCCATGGTCGACAGGTCTCAGCAGAGCTTCCAGACTAAGACAAACTGGAAGAAAGGCCTAGTGGCCTACTTCTGAAAATTAACCAATGAAAACCCTATGGATCACAAGAGAACATTGACTGATACAGTGCTGGAAGATAAGCTTCCTAGGTTGGAAGGGACTCAAATTAACAGACCATCAGTTGCTCATGTGCTGCAACAATGGACTTAAGCAAGTCAATGATCATGAAGATGATGCGGGACTGGGCAACATTTGTTCTGTTACACATGGGGTTGCCAAGAGTTGGAGCCGACTCGACAGCAACTAACAACAGCAACACCCTTGAAAGAAAAGACCAGAAACAAATGTGTCACACTTTCAAAGAAACACACATCACCATCATTCCAGTTGATGCAGACAAAGATGGTGAGGGGAAAAACATGGGCATCGGCAGCACCAAATGGAAAAATAACTCAGAAAACTCTGTTTCTGACTGTGAGGAAGCTTTATTTTATTTGCATTTTTTTCGTTGATGTATACCAAAAAAAAAAAAAAAAAAAAGATGTACACTCTGAGTGAAAAAATTTGTTTAATTAATCAACGATGAACCCATGAAACATCTTGTAACATGGAGGAATCTGGAAGGCATTATGCTGAGTGAAATTAGTCAGTTGCAAAAAGACAAATATTATATGAGACAGCTATTATAAGAACTCAAGAAATAGTTTAAACGGAGAAGAAATATTCTTTGATGGATACAAGGGTAAGGAGGGAGGGAGAAGGGTATTCACTAATGAGGTAGTAGACAAGAACTATTTTAGGTGATGGGAAACACAACACACAATACAGGGGAGGTCAGCTCGACCAGACTAAACCAAAAGCAAAGAAATTTCCTGAATACAACCAAATGCTTCAAAGGCCAGAGTAGCAGGGACCGAGATCTGGAGATTGTAGTTTCAGGGGACTTCTGGGTCAATTGGCATAACAAAATGTGTTAAGAAAATATTCTGCATCCCCATTTGATGAGTGGCTTGGGGGTCTTAAATGCTAACATGTGGCCATCTAAGATGCATCAATTGGCCTCAACCCACCAGGAACAAAGGAGAATGAAGAACACCAAAGACACAAGGTAAATATAAGTCCAAGAGACAGAAAGGACCACATAACTATAGGCTACATCAGCCTGAGACTAGAAGAACTAAAAGGTGCCCCGCTGCCGTCCACAAATGGCTGCCCTGACAGGGAACACAACAGAGATTCCCTGATGGAGCAGGAGAACAGTGGGATGCAAACTTCAAATTCTTATAAAAAGACCAGACTTAACGGTCTGAGACTGACTTACTTGATTTGTAAACCTTTACTTAAAGCACCAAAAAAAAAAAAAAAAATTGTTTAAGTAAGCCTAAAAGAGCTCTTTCAGTATATAGAAAATAAAAATTCCAATTGAATAAGAAAGCATTTTATCAAGGTTTAGTTAAAAATTTTTGGTTTTTCCTTAGTGGTACATTAAAAAGGGTGCATTTTGCATTCAATGGCATCTTAAATTGATGAAACATGGAATTATTGTTTCCTTACTGGTGACAAGTCTAAGGTTCCAAAATATGACAAATCCAGGGCCATATTCCGTATTTCCTAATTATTAGAAAACTATTTTCTTCCCCTGCTATATCAGAGTACTTGTGTCAAACCATCAAGGCCTTACTGGTAGACACTCTGTCTTTTATTAGAATCCAGCATGGTGCCTAACATGTACAGTCATTCAATTTGTATTTGTTACTGAATAAAGAAATGAACGAATAACATCATAAGCTTTCAAAGTGGTGTGCTTTTTGCTTTACAAAAAGAAGCGGTGATCACTAAGAATCAAACTCAATTTCAGGGAAAGGTGAACAACTCTTTTCTTCCATAACAAATAGAATGTGACAAAAATGAAGGTCTAGAAGGGTTGGCAGTTTGAATCCGCCAGGCGCTCCTTGGAAACTCTATGGGGCAGTTCTACTCTGTCCTATAGGGTCGCTATGAGTTGGAATCGACTCGTCGTCACTGGGTTTTTTGGTTTAGAGGTGGAGTGACTCATCTTTCATGGAGACACCATTGCTTAACAGTGTCTTGAATAGTAAGGACGGAGAGAAAAAGATGCTCTCTCTTTACCATATCCATCTAAATTCAATGAGCATACCAAAAAGAAAGGAACTGTATTTGTGAATGACTATCATTTCTTTCGACATGGAGGAATGCATTCTTGCTTTAATTTGTGCAAGGCATCTCTAAAGATAAGAAGAGGTACAACCCCAACTCCAGATAAATTCAAACCAATTCCCAAGGCACTCTTTGTGCCTTTCAGAAAGCTCATCAGTGATGGAAATTTGTCACTTTTGCCTAAGGCAATGTCATCGCTCAGGGGGAAAGCAAAGTGTAAGTGTTAGGTCAAGGGAGTTGTATACACAGAACAACCACGGGCATAAGAGGTTTCTTCAAAGAAAAGTGCAAGGAGAGCTATAAGTGAAAGTATGCAAATTGTCTTGAAAATGAGATTATAAAGTCTTTGAGAACTATGTGAAGCCCTTGATACACCCATAGCTCTGATGCCTCATTTACATGCCTATTAACTAGAGAACCCCTCTAAGGAAGATAGAAGCCTTGGATTGAAAACAAAAACTCTAGCAATACCTGGACTCCAAACTGTAAATAATCAATAGGATGTCTGGTGGACCAACATTCTGCAAAGAAATTTTGGCCTCAGATTTGGGGAAAATCCCTTTTATAAAAAAAGAGAAAACACTGCAAATCATCACTTGACCACCAAGAAGAAAACAGAATACCCAACCCATAGAATATCTAACTCAAAAAGCAGGCTTAGCTTCCCACTGGCTATTTGCTTAATCAAATTTGATAACTGTCTTGTCCTTGAGTCCTGGAGTGGGGGTAAGGAGATGATTTTTATCCCTTTATCATACCTCCTTTCCCAAATGGCTGAATCATCACCAAAGTGAGGGTTAAGAAGCTGATAGGGTTGAGGGTAGAATCAAGAGTTTACTGACTTGCAATAATTATATGGCCTAAGAAAGACTCCCACCACCTGTTGATCAGTTTGTTGTGCTGTGGCGCCTTATGTGCCACCATGATTCTGAAAGCTACAACACTGGTATTTCAAAAGCTATAAGGGTCGCCCATGGTGGGCAGGTTTCAGTGGAGCTTCCAGACTAATACAGAATAGGAAGAAAGGCCTAGCAATCTACTTCTGAAAATTTGCCAATGAAAACCCTATGCATGACAATGTATTGTCTGATATAGTGCTGGAAGAGGAACCTCCTAGGTTGGAAGGCACTCAAAATATGCAGTGGCCACAACAATGGACTCCAGCATATCAAATATCTTGAAGATGGCACAGAACTGGACAATGTTTCATTCTGCTGTGCATGGGATTGTCATGAGTCTGAGCTGACTTGATGGTAACTAATAACAACATAATTGTGCAGGGGAAGAAGAAAATCTCAGAGAGGAAATTCTTGGGAAGTTTTCTAGACTGAGTGTCTTGTAAAATTTGAACCTTTAGAGAAGTAGGGAAAAGATTTCAGGCAGAAGGTAACAGCAAAGCAATTCAGAAAAAGGGAGAGATTTCTGTGGGAAAAAGGAAGGAAAAAAGGGAGAAAAAGTAAGGGCAGGAGAAAGATTTATTGATCTCCTCCTGTGTTAGAAACATTATATATGTTAACTCATTTAAGTAGTGCCAGAAGATGAACGCTTCAGGTTGGAAAGCACTCAAAAGATGACTGGGAAAGAGCTCAAAGTAGAGTCGACCTCAATGACAAGGATGGAACCAAACTCCCAGGACCTTCATTTGCTGATGTGGCACAACTCAAAATGTGAAGAAACAGCTGCAAACATCCATTACTAATAGGAACGTGGAATGTACTTAATCCATGGAAGCATAAATAGTAGCTATTATTAGGCTTGCTTTCTCAATGAAAAAAAATTAAGCCTCAGAAAAGTTAACAATATGCCTGAAGTCACACAGCAAGTAAGTATTAGGGTAATGATATGTACACATGTCTGCTTGGTTCAACCATTCAAAGATGAGCTGGAAGCTGAGGGGGTGTAAAGAGTGCCTAGAATTTGGATGGGTGGACAAAGAATAGAAATGGTTAACTGTGGTGACATTAACTTTATAAGTAAGATCTTGGAGTTGGTGATGCACCAATTCAGAGACCATGAGTTGGGCCTCATTGGAGGAGGGTCATGTCTGCCTTGCCATGACACCCACCTGGGAAGTCCCAAATCCCCAGGGCTTCTGCCATATGAGGGAATGGAGTATGTGTGTATGTGTTGGGGAGGGAGGTCAAGGGGAAGGCCCTATGTGAAAATAATGCCTGTCTGCATGTGCACTGGGCTTTTTTTCACATGTGCTTGTGTTTTTCACTTCTTTTTGCCTGTCCTGGGGACAGAACCAGACTCTGTTACAATCTCTTTGATGGAGGAGAGTCTTTGGGACAGGTCAGGGCCACACCTATAGTTAGTGATGGAGCTAGGCACTCTCAGGCCCCTTTCTTCTCTCTCCTTTCCTGCTCTCTCTGATAATCCTCTCTTGAGCATCCAGGCTTTCAAATTTTTGCAGTGCTTAGGTTATAAAGTCAAGCCCTGATGGTGCAGTGGTTAAGTGTTTGGCTGCTAACCTAAAGATTGGCAGTTCGAATCCACCAGCTGCTCCTTGAAAGCCAATGGGGCAGTTCTACTCTGTCCTATAGGGTCACTATGAGTCAGAACTAACTCGATGGCAATGGGTTTAGTTTTTTTTTTTTTTTCGTTAGGTTATAAAGTCATTTATATCCAGTAAAAAAAAAAAAGAAAATATCCAGTACACCCACTAAATTCAGCCTTCCTAACAATGTATTCCCACATTACATGTGGGAAAACTGTACTTTAGAGAGACTAATCACAGAGCAAGTGGTAAGCTATATAGAAGAGCCTTTATTAGGCGCTATGAGGGTCACTGCTGGTTCCTTTCTGAAGGGTCATGATAGGCAATGGGACAAGGAATCACAAACTTGTGCCCAACAGCTCTCTTCATATGTTTGAAAGCTGTCACATGTAACACAGGGTAGATTCTCTCACTGTTTCACCTCTGTGAAGGGACAACAAAAACTAGTAGACTTAGAAAAAGGAGAGACAAATCTCAACTCAATATAGAAAGATATATATATTTTTTAATGTTTTCTGCTTATAGATGAAAAACATGATGATTCCTGGAAAATTTAAAAAACAAAGAAAAACAATAATAACTATTCTTAACCCTATAACACAAAGGAAACAACGCTTAATTAATATTCCAGCATAGTTCTATCCAGCGTTTTTCAATGGACGTGTATGACTAAATAATTGAGATCATACTATATATAAAATTTTGCATGCTTCTTTTTCACTCAACATTGTAACATTTTATAAGCTTTTTTTTTTTAGCTCATTAAAAGCTCTTCATAAACATAATTTAATGGCTCCATAATATTCATTTGTGTGGCCATACCATAATTTATTTAACTAATCCCCTATTTTGGGGCATTTATGTTATACATCATTTTTGGCTATTATGACATAATTCTTCAGTGAAAATCCCTTATGCTTAAATCTTGTTCGACAGTTTCTAGAATTTTATAGCTAGATTTCTAGGAGTTGAATTACCAAATAAAAAGTGTGATTATCTTTAAGACTTTGATACATATTGCCATTTTACCTTCATAAAATGTATATTAGTTAATATCTGCATCCTCACTTTTTTTCCTAATTTTCAAGACTCTCCACTCCTCTGCTTTTATTTTCTTTCTTCACTGGGGGCTCCTCCTCAATCTATTTTGCTTGCTTTTACTCCTTTGCTTGGCCTCTAAATGCTGGACGATCATGGGACTCTCTCTCTATCAATATATTTTCCCTACATAAATTAAAACACTCCCTTGGTTTGAAAAAGCATATGTAACTCGCAAATCTACATCTCTATCCATGACCTTTCCCTGCAAATCCAACCTAAAAAACCACTGCCATCAAATCCAACTTAGTATGTGCAATTGCAGGAGTCCCTGGGTGGCACACAGTATTAAATGCTGGACTACTAGTCAAAGTTTGCTGGTTCAAACATGCCCAGAGGTGCCTGGGAAGACAGGCTGGCAACCTATGGAGCTGTTTTACTCTATACACAGGGGGTCGCCATGAATAATTGACTCAGCAGCAACTAACAACAACAAATATCCAATTGCTTACTTGATATCTGCACTTGGATGTGTAATTGGTGTCTCAAACATGACATGGCGAAACTCTTATATTTCCCCATCAACCCAGCCCGCTTCTCTGTAAGTTGTTCCCACCTCAGTAAATGGAAATCCAATCCACCCAGTTGTTCACAGTGGATTTATCCTTAACTGTTTCTCTCTTTCTCCCACCAAATCTAATCCAACTAATCCTTCAGACTTCTCTCCAAAACATATCCTAATATGATTCTCTCCAATCCCATTTCTACCAACTTAATTCAAGTTACTGTGATCTCGTGCTCCTCACCGACCAAGCGTCCTAAATGAAGTCTTAGTTTTCATCCTGGCTATGACTACAATTCATTGCCTATTTAATATCCATCTTTTTTTGTTTGCATATTTTTTCAACGAATATTTTTGAGCACTTACTGCATACTGGGTTATCTTCTAGGCACTGAGGATATAGCAGGAAACAGGATAAAGGGCCTGACCTCAAGTAACTTTCATTCTAGTGGGGGAAGACAGACAACAAATGAGTTAAATCAAAATATTATAGGAGGCAGGGGCAAGATGGCGGAATAGACAGACTCTTCTGGCAAGCCCTCTTATAACAAAGACCCAAAAAAACAGGTGAAACAAGTATATTTATGACAAGCTAGGAGTCCTGAACATCAAAGGGAAGGTTAGAAAATAAACTGAGGGGTGGGAGAGGAAGAGATGGTTCAGAAGTGGAAAGGAGTTACTGGACTTGAATTGCCAGGAGCCCTCAAGAACCACTCCTGGGAGTGGCTGTGGTGGGCTGGTTCTAGCGTTTGGCTGCAGTTTCCTCAGGGAGAAGCAGCCAGCCACACAACCTACTCACAGCTCTGGAAACAGAGAATAGCAGCGCTCTCGGCAAAAGCTAAGTACTTGTGTATATTTTACTGCATCCTCCACCCCCAAGCCAGCTTCAGCAGCTGTTGATTATCCTGGGCCTTAGATAGTCTCTGTTGAGCACCTAGAGCCATCCTCCTGGCCTGGGAGAAGGAATGAATTTGCAATTAGGGGGAAAGATAATTTGCCAGCTCCACTAACCGGGGGAGCTCAGGACAGAAGTGGCTCCTGTCCAGGCAAAAACTGTCCTTGGACTTTGAGTAACTTTCCCCTCTGCGTGGACCTGCGTGGACCTATTTCAGGAGAATAGGCCCTTGTTGGCAGACTACAACTGTTTCAGTTGTGCAGTGGAGAGGTGGGTGTTTGATATTTGACATTGCTTTACTATTAAACAGGGTCCTCACCTACTCACATCAGGGGCCTAAGGACTGGTGGCTCCACTCAGGACACCCAGCCACCCACAACAGGGGTCCAAGGATAACTGGTACCTCCCACTCCCTACAACCAGAAATGTTGGGTGCCCATGGTGCATCTGCAGAACCCACCCACCTGTATGCTCTAGGGAACAGGGACACACTTTCCTCAGAGACACTTGGGGGATGATTCTTAGCCCCCTGCCTTGTTCAGTGTGACCGCCTGCTGCAACCAGATACTGGTAGCTACAGCAATCACCCCTGCCCCTCTAAGACTGTAGGACACAGCCTGTACCACACACTTGATGATCGGCTACCTGGACACCTGAGCTGAATTCATACAAGAAAAGTGAATGGACTCCTAGACTGATATACCTGATAACAGCTCCAGCCATCTGGGGACAGGACGTCAGAGCTCTGAAGGTGAAAATAATCAAGCTAGCTCACTTGAGCAACCCATCTGGGCATATCAAAACATAACAAAGAAAGAAGCTAGGATACAGTAAGCAAACATAAAATAAACTAATACAATAACTGATACATGGCTTGGAGACAACAGTCAATATCAAGTTACATAAAGAAACAGACCACGATCGCCTCAACAAGTTCTCAAAACAAACTCAAGGGATCTTCTAGATGAAAGTGGCTCCCTGGAATTACTGGAGGCAGAATAAAAAAGATTAATATACAGAACCCTTAAATACAGAACCCTTGAAGACATAAGGAAGGAAATTAGGCAATATGCAGAACAAGCCAAGGAACAAACAAATAAAGAAATTGAAGAAATTAAAAAGGTTATCCAGGAAAACAATGAAGAATTTAATAAGCTAGGGAATTCATAGATAGACAGCAATCGGAAATTCAGAAGATTAACAATAAAGTTACAGAATTAGACAACTCAATAGAAAGTCACAGGAGCAGAATGGAGCAAGCAGAAGGCAGAACTGGTGAGTTTGAAGATAAAGTACTTGGCACCAATATATTTGAAGAAAAATCAGATAAAAGAATTTTTAAAAATGAAGAAATCCTAAGAATCATATGGGATTCTATCAAGAGAAATAACTTACAAGTGATTGGAGTACCATAACAGGGAGGGATAACAGAAAATACAGAGAAAATTCTTGCAGATTTGTTGGCTGAAAACTTCCCTCATATCATGAAACATGAGAAGATATCTATCCAAGATGCTCATCGAACTCCACATAAAGTAGATTTTAAAAGAAATTCACCAAGAGATATTATACTCAAACTTGCCAAAACCAAAGATAAAGAGAGAATTTTAAGAGCAGCTAGGGATAAACGAAAAGTCACCTACAAAGGAAAGTCAATAACAATAAGCTCAGGCTACTCGGCAGAAACCATGCATGCAAGAAGGCACTGGGATGACTTATATAAAAAAATTGAAGGAGAAAAATTGCCAGCCAAGAATCATATATCCAGCAAAACTCTCTTTCAAATATGAAGGTGAAATTAGGACACTTCCAGATAAACAGAAGTTTAGGGAATTTGTAAAAACCAAACCTATAAGAAATACTAAAGGGAGATCTTTGGTTAGAAAATCAATGATATCAGCTATCAACCCAAGACTAGAACACTGGGAAGAGCAACCAGAATTCAAACCAGACAGGGAAATCTGAAAAAACAAAGCAAGATTATATAAAAAAAAAAAAAACCTCAAAACAGGGTAACAACAATGTTATTATATAAAAGAAGGCAACATTAGGATAATAAAGAGGAACTAAAAAATGTAATCATACACCTTCCATATGGAGAGGAAGATACGGTGACACAAAGAAATAAAAGTTAGGTTTAAATTTAGAAAAATAGGGGGTAAATAATAAGGTAACCACAAAGAAGACAAACTATCCTACTCATCAAAATAAAATACTAGGAAAAAATAGAGACTGAGCACAAACAAAATCAACAACAACAAATATGAGGAAAAGACAATATATAAAGACAATCTACTCAGCACATAAAATTGAGCGGGAAAAAGAAACTGTCAACAACACACAAAAAAAGACATCAAAATGACAGCACTAAATTCATACCTATGCATAATTATGCTGAATGTAAATGAACTAAATGAACAGAGAGTGGCAGAATGGATTAAAAAACAAGATCTGTTTATATGCTCCTACAAGAGATACACCTTAGACTTAGAGACACAAACAAACTAAAACTCAAAAGATGGAAAAAAATATATCGAGTAAACAACAATCAAAAAAGAGCAGGAGTGGCAATATTAATTTCTGACAAAATAGACTTTAAAGTTAAATCCACCACAAAGGAAAAGGAGGGACACTATATAGTGATTAAAGGGACAATATACCAGCAGGATATAACCATATTAAATATTTATGCACTCAATGACAGGGTTGCAAGATACACATAACAATCAGCATTGAAAAGTGAGATAACTCCACAATAATAGTAGGAGACTTCAACACACCACTTTCGGTAAAGGACAGGACACCAAGAAAGACGCTCAATAAAGACACAGAAGATCTAAATGCTACAGTCAACCAGCTTGACCTCATAGACATATAGAGAACACTCCACCCAACAGCAATCAATTATACTTTCTTTTCTAGTGTACATGGAACAGTCTCTAGAATAGACCACATATTAGGTCATAAAGCAAGCCTTAGCAGAATCCAAAACATCAAAATATTACAAAGCATCTTCTCTGAACATAAGGCCATAAAAGTAGAAATCAATAACAGAAAAAGCAGGGAAAAGAAATCAAATACTTGGAAACTGAACAACATCCTGCTCAAAAAAGACTGGACTATAGAAGACATTAAGGATGGAATAAAGAAATTCATAGAATCCAATGAGAATGAAAACACTTCCTATCAGAACCTTTGGTTTTGCAGTGAAAGCAGCGCTCAGAGGCCAATTTATAACAATAAATGCACACATACAAAAAGAAGAAAGGGCCCAAATCAAAGAATTATCCCTACAACTTGAACAAATAGAAAGAGAGCAACAAAAGAAACCCAGAGGCACCAGAAGAAAACAAATAATAAAAATTAGAACAGAACTAAACGAAATAGGAAACAGAAAAACAATTGAAAGAATTAACAAGACCAAAAGCTGGTTCTTTTGAAAAAATCAACAAAATTAATAAACCATTGGCCAAACTGACAAAAGAAAGACAGGAGAGGAAGCAAATAACCCGAGTAAGAAATAAGATGGGTGATATTACAACAGACTCAACTGAAATTAAAAGAACCATATCAGATTACTTTGAAAAATTGTACTCTAACAAATTTGAAAACCTAGAAGAAATGCATGAATTCCTAGAAACACACTACCTACCTAAATTAACACAAACAGAGGTAGAACAACTAAATAGACCCATAACAAAAGAAGAGATTGAAAAGGTAATCAAAAAACTCCTAACAAAAAAAAGCCCTGGCCCGGGTGCCTTCACTGCAGAGTTCTACCAAACTTTCAGAGAAGAGTTAACACCACTACTACTAAAGGTATTTCAGAGCATAGAAAAGGACGGAATACTCCCAAACTCATTCTATGAAGCCACCATATCCCTGATACCAAAACCAGGTAAAGACACCACAAGAAAAGAAAATTATAGATCTATACCCCTCATGAACACAGATGCAAAAATCCTCAACAAAGTTCTAGCCAATAGAATTCAACAATATATCAAAAAAATAATTCACCATGACCAAGTGGGATTCGTACCAGGTATGCAAGGATGGTTCAACATTAGAAAAACAATGTAATCCATCATATAAATAAAACAAAAAAATCACATGGTTTTATCAATTGATGCAGAAAAGGCATTTGACAAAGTTCAACACTCATTCATGATAAAAACTCTCAGCAAAATAGGAATAGAAGGAAAATTCCTCAACACAATAAAAGGCGTTTATACAAAGCCAATAGCCAACATCACCCTAAATGGAGAGAGCCTGAAAGCATTCCCCTTGAGATTGGGAACCACACAAGGATGGCCTTTATCACCACTTTTATTCAACATTGTGCTGGCGGTACTAGCCTGAGCAATTAGGCTAGATAAAGAAATAAAGGGCATCCAGATTGGCAAGGAAGAAGTACAAGTATCCCTGTTTGCAGACAACATGATCTTATACACAGAAAACCCTAAGGAATCCTCCAGAAAACTACTGAAACTAATAGAAGAGTTCAGCAGAGTATCAGGATACAAGATAAACATACAAAAATCAGTTGGATCCCTCTACACCAACAAAATGAACATCAAAGAGGAAATCACCAAATCAATACCATTTACAGTAGCCCCCAAGAAGATAAAATACTTAGGAATAAATTTCACCAGAGATGTAAAAGACTTATACAAAGAAAACTACAAAACACTTCTGCAAGAAACCAAAAGGGACCTACATCAGTGGAAAAACATACCTTGCTCATGAATAGGAAGCCTTAACATCATAAAAATGTCTATTCTACCAAAAGCAATCTGTAAATTTAATGCAATTCTGACCCAAATTCCAGTGACATTTTTTAATGAGATGGAGAAAGAAATCACGAGCTTCATATGGAAGAGAAAGAAGCCCCAGATAAGTAAAGCATTAGTGAAAAAGAAGAACAAAGTGGAAGGCCTCACTGCACCTGATTTTAGAACCTACTGTACCACTACAGTAGTCAAAACAGCCTAGTACTGGTACAAAAACAGATACACAGACCAATGGAACAGAATTGAAAATCCAGCCATAAATTCATCCACATATGAGTAGCTGATATTTGGCAAAGGCCCCAAAGCAGTTAAATGGGGAAAAGACAGTCTTTTTAACAAATGGTGCTGGCATAACTGGATATCCATCTGCAAAAAAATGAAACAAGACCCATACCTCACACCATGCACAAAAATGAGCTCAAAATGGATCAAAGAGCAAAGTATAAAATCTAAAACGATAAAGACCAGGGAAGAAAAAATAGGGACATAGGAGCCCTAATACATGACATCAACAGTGTATAAAACATTACTAACAATGCAGAAGAAAAACTAGATAACTGGGAGCTCCTAAAAATCAAGCACCTATGCTCATCCAAAGACTTCACCTAAAGAGTGAAAAGATTACCTACAGACTGGGAAAAAGTTTTTAGCTATGACATTTCTGATCAGCGCCTGATCTCTAAAATCTACATGATACTGCAAAAACTCAACTACAAAAAGACAAATAACCCAATTAAAAAATGGGTAAAAGATATGAATAGACACTTCGCTAAAGAAGACATTCACTTAGCTAACAGGTACATGAGGAAAGGCTCATGATCATTAGCCATTAGAGAAATGCAAATCAAAACTGCAATGAGATTCATCTCACTCCAACTAGGCTGGCATTAACCCAAAAAACACAAAATAATAAATGTTGGAGAGGTTGTGGAGAGACCGGAACAGTTTTACACTGCTGGTGGGAATGTCAAATGGTACAACCACTTCGGAAATCGATTTGGTGCTGCCTTAAAAAGCTAGAAATAGAACTACCATAGGATCCAGCAATCCCACTCCTTGGAATATATCCTAGAGAAATAAGAACCTTTACATGAACAGATATATGTACAACCATGGTCATTGCAGCGCTGTTTACAATAGCAAAAAGATGGAAGCAACCAAGGTGCCTATCAATGGATGAATGGATAAATAAATTATGGTGTATTCACACAATGGAATACTATGCATCGATAAAGAACAGTGATGAACCTGTGAAACATTTCATAACATGGAGGAATCTGGAAGGCATTAAGCTGAGTGAAATTAGTCAGTTGCAAAAGGACAAATATTGTATAAGACCACTATTAAAAGAACTTGAGAAATAGTTTAAACAGAGAATAAAATATTCTTTAATGGTTATGAGAGGCGGGAGGAAGGGAGAGGGGTATTTACTATTTAGATAGTAGATAAGAACTCCTTTAGGTGAAGGGAAAGACAACACACAATACTGGAGAGATCAGCACAACTGGACTAAACCAAAAGCAAAGAAGTTTCCTGAATAAACTGAATGCTTCGAAGGCCAGTGTAGCAGGGGCGGGAGTTTGGGGACCATGGTTTCAGGCGACATCTAGGTCAATTGGCATAATAAAATCTATTAAGAAAACATTCTGCATCCCACTTTGGAGAGTGGCGTCTGGGGTCTTAAATGCTAGCAAGTGGCCATCTAAGATGCATCAATTGGTCTCAACCCACCTGGTCCACAAGAGAATGAAGAACACCAAAGACACGAGGTAATTATGAGCCCAGGAGATTGTAAGAGCTACATAAACCAGAGACTACATCAGCCTGAGACCAGAATAGCTAGATGATGCCCGGCTACAACCAATGACTGCCCTGACAGGGAACACAACAGAGAGCCCCTGAGGGAGCGGGATAACAGTGGGATGCAGACCCCAAATTCTCATAAAAAGACCAGACTTAATGGTCTAACTGAGACTAGAAGGACCCCAGTGGTTATGGCCCTCAGACCTTCTGTTAGCCCAGGGCAGGAACCATTCCCAAAGCCAACTCTTCAGACATGGATTGGACTGGACAATGGGATAGAAAAAAATGCTGGTGAATAATGAACTTCTTGGATCAAGTAGACAGTTGAGACTACCTTGGCATCTCCTATCTGGAGGGAAGATGAGAGGGCAGAAGGGGTTAGAAGCTGGCAGAATGGACATGAAAATAGAGTGGAGGGAAGGAGCAAGCTGTTTCATTAGGGGGAGAGCAATTAGTAGTATATAGCAAGATGTATATAAATTTTTATATGGGAGACTGACTTGATTTGTACACTTTCACTCAAACCACAATAAAAATTAAAATAAAATTATAGAAGTGCTAGGGACAGACAGGACTGCTATTTCATTTTGGGTGGTCAGGGAAGGTCTTTCTAATGAGGAGACAGAGGCATGAGGGAAACGAGAGAATATGCCACAAACATATCTTGGGAAAAGTTATTACAGACAAAGTGCAAAGGCAGGAGCATGTTTGAAATGTTCAAGAGTCATGCACTTCAAGTGTGTTTGGTTGACATGGGATTAGGCTCAGGATAAGTTCCACAACATCCTGTAGAATGAGTAAGAGAAGGCTTTATTGGGCAATCTTACAAGGTATGGCTGCATTGCAACCCCTATGCTCTCAGCCTCCTTGGAGACAGATGCAGAGGCCAGACACAGAGTGCATTTGTGTTCCAAAGGAAGGACCCAACTCCTTGTGAGAGTTAACTCCTCAGTGGGGACATAAATAACACTGCTTGGAGTCAGGCAGGTGGGATTGGAGGTGACATAGTTTATGGAAGTTATTTGGGGATCTTGAGTTCCATGAGAATTTGTAGTTCCTCTTGCCAGGGTTAAGAAGCCACCAGCCCTAAGGGAAGCTAAATTTTGGGGTGGCCCCTCCAAAAAAAAAAAAAAATTTTTTTTTTTCCTCCTACCAGAAGAAGAAAGTTTCCAGTGAACACTTTGTACAGGTAACCCAGAGTGAGCTTCCAGGGTTGTTTTTTAACATCTTGCTTATGGAACCTCATCAAGGAACAGCAAAGAGGCCAATATTTCTGGAGCAGGAAAAGTGAGGCAGAAATAGTAGGAGATGAGGACAAAATGGCAGTGGGGTGGATGGAAATAGATCGTGCCAAGCTTGTAGGTCACTATAAAGGCTCTGTGCCCACGTGTGCTGCCTTTACTCCCATCCGTGCTCCTCTTTAAGGCATCTCATAAATGTCCTCAACCTCTCTGAAATCATCAATATCTCTGTCTCTCCACCATATCATGCAAACAAGCTATTATTTTCCACTTTTCACCCTTTTCCCCTTTACCTCCAGATTCCCTATCTCTACCCACCTCCATGCTCTGAGAGGTATTATGAACTATAACAGTATCCCTTGCTTTCTAGCTTCTGGCTGTATTTGGCTCACTGGGGGTAGTGGTTACTTCATTTAACAACAGCAAAAATACAAGATGACCAGTTAGAACTTTTTTTTTTTTAGTATAAACATGTTGACTTTTTTTTTAGTATAAACATGTCTCAGACTTCCACTGAAAAAGTATTTGCTGTTTATCTGAAATTAAACTTTAACTTGACAGCTATGATGGTTAAGGTTGTTTGTCAGCTTGGCTGGACCATGATTCTCAGTGCTTTGGCAGTTATGTAATGATGTAATCACCTCCATGATGAGATCTGCTATGAGCAGTCAATCAGTTGAAAGGGAATTTCCTTGGGGGTGTGGCTTGTATCCAATATATATGGACTTTCTGGCAAAGATCCCTGACCCATGGATTTGGGACTTTCTAGCCTCTACAATCTCATGAGCCATTTCCTTTATATAAATCTCTTACTTTCTCCCTCTGTACATATGCTTCACTGGTTTTGCTTCTCTAGAGAACTCAGCTTAAGACAACATCGTATATTTTATCTGTCATCCCTACATGGGAGCCATCAAGGAGGTTGGTGGGAAATGGAGTGCTTATCACCCATCACTCAATCTCTGCAAGGGTGTGATGTAGCAGTTTCTGGGGTCCTCTACCTGAGGCCACAGCTCCTGTCAGGCAACCCTTCTCCCAGGGCTACCGCTTTCACTGGTTCTGGCAATAGCTCTCTGCTCTGGCCTATCAGGCATAGTGGTGGTAAAAGTTTCCTGCTGTTGCTAAATCCTGAGTAGCTCACCATCCCTGTGATTCCCTGAGCCCTGCCCACATTGCATAAACCACCAGTAACAGGTTTCATCCACTCAATTTTGACTCATAGTGACCCCATGTGTGTCAGAGTAGAACTGTGCTCCACAGGGCTTTCGATGGCTGGCTTTTCAGAAGTAGATTGCTAGCCCTTTCTTCTGAGGCCCTTTGTGGTGGACAGCAGGGCCCTTGTGGTGTAGTGGTTAAGAACTCAGCTGCTAACTAAAAAGTCAGCAGTTCAAATTCACCAGCTGCTCCTTAGAAACCCTGCGGGGCAGTTCTACTTTGTCCTATAGGGTAGCTCTGAGTTGGAACCAACTCAGTGGGACCTAACAACAGCAACAGAACCTCCAGCCTTTCAGTTAGCAGCAGGTTAACCATTTGTACCACTCAGGGAGTTCACCCCTGTAAACAGTCTTTCCTAATTAATCTTTATTCATTTACTTATTTCGAGTATACCTCTGTTCTCTGCTAGGACACTTATCCACACAATTACTTGTTTATTCTACCCTACTTGAATATTTCTTCCTAGGGGCAGTGATGGCATCTTACTTATTTACTGAGCCTGGCACTAGTAGCCACTCAAGTAGTATTTGTTGACTAATTGATGGAATACAATTCATTCATTCACAAATATTTATTGGGTCAGTGATTCTCAAAGTGTGACCCTGGATCTTAGATATTTTCAGAAGCATCATCACCGCCTGGGACCTTATTAGTTATGTAAATAATCAGGCCCAGGCTGGACCTATTGAATCAGACTCTGAGGGCAGGCTCAGCAATGTCTGATTTAACAAGCCCTCCTGTTGACTATGCTGCAAGTTAAATTTGAGAACCCTTGGGCTAGGCAATGGGAATATAGTGGTGAACAAACATGACCATACCCATGGTAATTATCAATATAGTTGACATACCTGCAAACATTTATCTTAACAAGTGACCTAAGCAACTTCAACAGACTACATCTGAATACGTTTTACTTATTTATGTGAATGGTGTCCCAGTGGATTCATAGTCTGGGATTGCCCTGTGTATGAAATTCCTGGAAATTTCCAATAGCAGTTTTCTGAACATGACCTGAACATACTTCAACCTTTCCCTGTTTAGAGAAGTTGAATTCTCTACCCCAAACAAAAGTTAGTGCTAGCAGAGGTGGGAGGCAAAAGATTTGACATAAACTAATAGAAAGCCTAAAGAATGGTCCCATAATTTCACACTACTTTCAAATATCCTATCTGATGTTCAAAAAAACCAAAAAAAAGATAAAACCTTTAAAAAAAAAAAACTGTTTATAATTATACATACCTAAAAACCTGACTCCATTTCATATGTAAACACAAGGTATTTTCGCATTCTTTATTATCCCTATATTTTCCAAGAATGCAACTATTATGCCAATTAAGGGCACATGGCCATATTGAACACTAATGACTGAAGACCAGGCAAATTGTGGAATGACATCAAGGACATTATACATAAAGAGAACAAAACTTCATTAAAAAGACAGTAAAGAAAGAAAAGACCAAATGGATGTCAGAAAAGACTCTAGAATTTGCTCTTGAACTTAGAGTAGCTAAGGCAAATGGAAGGAATGATGAAGTAAAAGAGCTGAACAGAAGATTTTAAAGGATGGCTCTAGAAGACAGAAAGAAGTATTATAATGTCACGTACAAAGACCTGGAGTTAGAAAACCAAAAGGGAAGAACACAGTGTTTCTCAAGCTGAAAGAACTGAAGGAAAAATTCAAGCCTCAAGTTTCAATATTGAAGGATTCCATAGGGAAAATATTGAACAGTACAGGAAGTATCAAAATGGAAGGAATACACAGAGTCACTGTACCAAAAAGAATTGGCCATCATTCAGCCATTTCAGGAGATAGGATATGATCAAGATCTGATGGCACTGAAGGAAGAAGTCCAAACTGCACTGAAGGCATTGGTGAAAAACAAGGCTCCAGGAATTGACAGAATTCCAACTGAGGTGTTTCAACAAATGAATGCAGCCGTGGAGGTACTCACTCGTCTATGCCAAGATATTTGGAAGACAGCTAACCTGGCCAACTGACTGGAAGAGATCCGTATTTGTGCCCATTCCAAAGAAAGCTAATCAAACAGAATGCAGAAATTAATGAACAATATCATTAATATCACACACAAGTAAAATTTTGCCGAAGCTCATTTAAAAGCTGTTGCAGCCGTACATTAACAGGGAACTGCCAGAAAGTCAAGCCAGATTCAGAAAAGCACATGGAAAGAAGGATATCATTGCTGATGTCAGATGGATCCTGGCTGAAAGTAGAGAATACCAGAAAGATATTTACCTGTGTGTTATTAACTATGCAAAGGCATTCAACTGTGTGGATCATAACAAATTACGGATTACATTGGGAAGAGTAGGAATTCCAGAACACTTAATTGTGCTCATGAGGAACCCATAGATAGATGAAGAGGCAGTTTGTTTGAACAGAACAAGGAAATACTGAATGTTTTAAAGTCAGGAAAATTATGTGTCAGGGTTGTATCCTTTCACCATACTTATTCAATCCGTATGCTGGGCAAATAATACAGGAAGCTGGGCTATATGAGGACGAACGCAAACATCAACATTGGAGGAAGACTCATTAACAACCTTGCTTGCTGAAAATGAAGAGGACTTGAAGCACTTACTGATGAAGAGCAAAGACCACAGCTTTCAGTATGGACAGTACCTCAACATAAAGAAAATTAAAATCCTCACAACTGGACCAATAAGCAGATAAACAGAGAAAATATTGAGGTGGTCAAGAATTTCATTTTGCTTGGACCCATAATCAATTCTCATGGAAGCAGCAGTCAAGATATTAAATGAAGTATTGCATTAGGCAAATCTGCTGCAAAAAAAAAAACCTCTTTAAAGTGTTGAAAAGCAAAGATATCACTTTGAAGGCTAAGGTGCCCCTAACCCAAGCCGTGGTATTTTTGATCACCTGATATGCATTCGATAGCTGGACAATGGCTAAGGAAGACTGAAGAAGAACTGATGCCATTGAATTATGGTGTTGGCGAAACACATTGAATATACCACAATTGCCAGAAGAACGAACAAATCTGGCTTAGAAGAAGTGCAGCAAGAATGCTCCCTAGTACCTGGTGAAGGAAATCATACTTGGTAAAGTGCAGGGTCAGCAAAAAGAGCAAGACCCTCAACGAGATGGATTGACAGAGTGACTGCAATAACAGGCTCAAAGATAACAACGATTGTGAGGATGGCACAGGACTGGGCAGTGTTTTATTCCGTCATACATAAGGTCACTATGAGTCAGAGCTGACTCAATGCCACCTAACAACAACAATATATTTTCCAGGAATGCAATTATTATGCCAATTAGGGCACATTGCATTTTGTTTTGCTCTGATTGCAAGAGTAGTCCATCATTCCCCAAAATTTTAACACCAATGACAAGTGTTTGACTTGCCAGCATAACACATCTATATCAGTCACATTTGTTGCTGTCACATTCACCGTGATTCTACAAATAGAGGAAAACATCTGACCAGAGCATGTGGATCTTCTAGCACAGTGGGTCTCAAAGACTAACGTGCATATCAATCACCTGGGGAGACTGTCACACTGCAGAATCGCATTAAGTAGTTCTGGCTTGGGGCCTTAGATCTGCTTTTCTAACAAACTCTCAGCTGGTGTTGATGCTGCTGGTCCATGGACCACACTTTGAGCACTGAGTTTCTGGTGAAATTGTACCCCATCGTTTATAGATCAAAATGTGTATTATTTCATTATAAATCCCTTCATTTCTCTTTCATATTATAGTTGGGGTAATATATCGATTTTTAAAAAATAAGTATGTAGTTAAATTTAACTGTCTATGAATTTCATTTCATACTAGTAAAGGGAGCAATAGAAAATACAACATAAAAAGGACGTGCAAAATCTGATAGGACTGAAGAACCATTGGTCTAAGCTCTTCAAAGTCATCCCGTTCCCTAATTTAGGAATGAGAAGGCTAAGCTAATCCCTGCCTTGGAATTGTCCTGGAAAGATATGTTCAGGAATGTGCAGTGCCAATTTAAACCAAGGAAATTCAGAGAAAGCTTTTCTGGAGATATGTGGGAAAGAAGCTTACTCATCCTTATGATAGTAGAGGCAGGAAGCGTCTTTCTCTCTTCCTCTGGACATTGTGGAGTGAAGACCTAATGTCTGATGAAGTGAGCACACTGATGTGGGAAGGGAAGAAACTGGCGAAGCACAGACAAATGGAGCCTTAGTCGCTGGATTAAACCAACCCTGCAGATAACCTGGACTCTCTGTGTAGTGCAAACAGTTAATGCTCTAGGCTACTAACCAAAAGGTTAGGGGCTTGAGTCTACCCAGAGGAGCCTTGGAAGAAAAGCCTGGTGATCCACTTCTAAAAAATCAGCCTATGAAAACCCTATGGAGCGGAGTTCTACTCTGATGCACACAGGGTCTCCATGAGTCAGAGTCAACTAGATGGCAACCTGTCTGGTCTGGTCTGTTATGAAGTTTGCCTACTTCTATTGATATGTGATAGATAAGCCAAAGAACATTTATTTTGTTTAAATCATGTGGCAGTGAGTTTTTGTGCCTATGGGACATCAATATGAAGTGTCAATTAGATGAAACCTAAGGGAATCACCTGGGCTAGAGATATGAATTTGGGAAATAGCAGTATAAAGGTAGGTTTTACATCCATTGGTAGGATGAGCTTACTTAGGGAGAGACCACCACTAGAGAATAGAAGAGCCTCAGGATTCAAGCCTAAGGAGTCATAAACTTGAGACTCTGGATAGAGGATGACACAGCATAGCAAGAAACAAACTCATTGCCATTGAGTCAATCCCGACTCATAGTGACCCTATAGGACAAAGTAGAACTGCCCCATAGGGTACCCAAGGCTGTAATCTTTACAGAAGCAGAATGACACATCTTTCTTTTGCAGAGCAACTGGTGGGTTTGAACTGCTGACCCTTCAGTTAGCGGCTGGACACTTAACCAACTGTGCCACCAGGGCTCCTTATGTCAGCAATGGGCCAGGAGGGCCCGCAGACTTACTGCCCTGAACGCAAGAAAAATGAGTATGAGAGTGCTCGTCTCCCTAAACTCTTGCCAACATACTGCAACATTTCGTTTCATTTTTTCCCCACTTGTGTGTTTACAACACCTTCCCCAGATTCAAAATTTGCCAAAGCTCTCATGCAAATAGAATTGTTTTTGTGTAAAAATAAATTAATATGCATGAA
The DNA here is from genome assembly GCF_024166365.1 of Elephas maximus indicus. NCBI lineage: Eukaryota > Metazoa > Chordata > Mammalia > Proboscidea > Elephantidae > Elephas > Elephas maximus. The sequence continues at coordinate 92,852,675 of NC_064826.1, read as the reverse complement.
ATGGATTATTTTAGTGTTTGAATTGTATCCTCCCAAAACACACTTTAGAAGTTCACAAAGCAGTGTGAATGCAAATTTCTTTCTTTCACATGGGGAAAGACAGCACCTGCTAATTTAATGCACGTAGTACAAAAAGAAAAAAAAGATTTTTTTTTTTTTTACTCACCCAGAATTCACTCAAGATGCGTGTAAGAAGCTTGCTACTTTTCGGTCTACAAGTATGAAGAGATAATTGGCCACAATGAGCTTGTGGGCCAGGATCTGGAATGGCGGGGCCATGGGTGAGCTTGAGGACTCTTCTCCACACTTTTCTAGGAGTATGGGAAAGTGGGAAGGAGGATGGACAAGGCAGGGTAGAGAAACAATCTGCAATTGCCGGGGACAGGACACAAGGCAAAGGCCTTAGAAAACATTAATTCATTTTTTTAGTAACTTATTTCTGGCCTAGCCTAAACAGAAATACCCTATTTAGTATTTGTTGATATTAAAACAAAAACTCTCTTCCCACAATTGAGTTTTATCTTGGGCATGTCACTATCTCACCTAACAACTCTTTATCTGGACTACCCTTTACCTATAGCCAGTAAACAAATTGTGCTCAAGTTGGTTCGGACTCATGGTGACCCCATGAGTGCCAGAGTAGAACTGTGTTCCACAGGGTTTTCAGTGGCTGATTTTTTGGAAGTAGATCATCAGGTCTTTCTTCCCAGGCACCTCTGGGTGGATTCGAACCTCCAAACTTTCAGTTAGCAGCCAAGTGTGTTAACAATTTGCACTACCCAGGGACTCCTAGCCTTTATCTATACTAGCCTTTATCTGTACTCCTGCCCCTCCTATGCCCGGAAGTTTTTTCTGGGAGCCCCACTCAGTCCTCAGTGACTGATTCATGGTGCCCTCTACCATCCAGCATGGTATCCATCCTGCTGCTTCCTCCTGCACTGTCTCTACACACACACCCTTAACCCCAAACATTTCATCTCAAAAGTTTTGAACTCAGTATAGTGTCCCTTTCAACCAAATAGATGTTTCTGTGGGTCTACTGTACAAGCATGGGTCACCATGAGTCGGAATCAACTCAACAGGAAACGATTTACTGCACACACACACACACACACACACACATACCACAGCATCTGACATTTTCCTTGGAAGGCTAACGATTCATTCCAGAGAAGAAATAGTCTTCATACCAGACGCCTTACTAAAATTGCTTCCCTGTTGAATTTTGCACTATTTTTTTTTTTTTTTTCCCTAAGTAGCAATGGCAAACTAGCGGACCTCTAGGTGAATTTGGTTGGCAGTCACGTTTTATTTGTCCCATAAATTGTTTTTTAAAAGAATGCAATTTAAAAATTAGGGCATTTCAACATAAAACTCATGCAAAAGCCCTGGCAACACTGGACTCCATTCCCAGATGGTAATAATCGGACGCATTCTGTGGTTCACCTTACCATCCCCTACTGTCTCCTTGACCTAAAGGTCAAGTGTACATGCCATTTATCACTATGTTTGTACTGTTTCTTTTTTTTACAGGAGAGAAATATTTCTCTGTACTCAGGTCTTTATCAATAATAGTACACAATGGACCCCATGGTTCAAGAAAAATAGACCTGTGTTCTTTCTTTGTGGAAATGAAAACTATTCTTATGTGTTTGAGGAGCAAATGAGCAAATGATAGTGATACTCTTCCCCCTCCCCCTTTTTTTTTAATCATCCCAGTTCCCATTTAATTTTGCAGTGCCTTTATACAAGAGTCTCTAAGCAGTGCGAAGAGTTAACAGGCTCAGCTTCTAACCAAAAGGTTAGAAGTTGAATCCTCCCAGAGGCACCTTGGAAGAAAAGCCTGGCTATCTGCTTCCAAAAAAAATCAGCGATTGACAACCCTGTGGAGCACTGTTCTACTCTGACACACATGGGCAACTGCGATACAAGACACTGACTTTCAGCCCTGTGTCTCTAATCATTACAAAGGAAGTCATAGTATCGGGTGGGTAGAGGCAAGGCTAGGGAGTCATGAAGCCAAACAATAATATTCAAGATTATCCCTGCCATAGCTCTGAACCAAGGTTTTCCAAGAACAGATAAATGTTCTCTCATCATTTCACAACTGCATACCCTAATTCACTTGGGATTTGAATTCTGAGGGTGTAAGAAATGTGAATCTACTTACTCTCGTGCAGAAAATAGCATTCTGCTACTAAAAACAAAAAAAGTATTCTAACAGAATGAGAATTGGTTCTTTTAAAACAATGACTCTAAACCTTTGCCTTTATTTAAAGTGATATTTTCCAAATTTGGAAAAAACTCTGAAACTAAAGAAAAAAATTAAAAAGTAGTAAATGTATTTATGCCTTTAATTCAGACTTCAATTCCAAAGGAAAAATTAAGAAAAGAAATTGCTGTTTCATTAGGAATTTTAGTAGCAATTCTTCTCTTCAAAACTTACTCCTTTGAATTAAGATTATGGAGAACACATCACTCCTTAATGGTGGAATGTGACAATTATCTCCCTGGAAGAATGATCTCATTCAGGCACATGCTTTCCATTAAATATCTGTCTGTACATTGGCTTTATATTGTCTCTTTCAGTCACCTTGAATCTTCCAGGAGAAGAAGGGTTCTAATTACATGAAAGTATATATTGCAGCTTCTTTCTAAATGGAGAAAGAGGGAAGGAGAAAGGGAGGGAAGGAGGAAAAAAGGAAGGCAGAAAGAAAGGAGAAAGGGAGAGAGGGAGGGAAGGAGGAAGGGAATGAGGGAACTAAGATTTATTGAGTTTCCATTAAATGGAAGAAATTCTGTTATGTAATCTCATACAGGTTTCTTATTTAACTAATTTAATTATTTTATGTCATTTAATAACCATGTGAAGTAAATGCTATTATTTTTTAATATTAACACACAGTTAATATTTTAAAACCAAAACCAGTCACCATTGAGTTTATTTCTTCTCCTGGTGACCAACTATGCTCCATAGGGCTTTCAATCGTTGATTTCTCAGTAGCAGATTGCCAGGGCTTTCTTTTGAAGCACACCTGGGTAGACTTGAACACTTAACCCTTTGGTTAGCAGCCAAGCATGTTAACCAGTTGTATTACTCAGGGACTCCAGGAACTGAGATTCAGTTGAGGGTCACGTGGATTCCAAATTCCCTACTTTCTACTTCATAAAAATAAGATGATTTAAAGAGAAAATTTGAAATTTGCTTTCCAATACAACAATTTTGGACATGGAAAGAAATGGAGATGTAAATTGAGGCCTACAAGGAAGTAGAGAAAATGGATTCAATCCATAATTAATCTTTTCTAAAGTAGAAGAATGTGGTGTTATTTAAAATGTTTACTCTCTAATTTGTATTTGGATCTTAATGTTTGAAGTTTCTAAAACAATCGGGTCTGATACAGGATTCCAACAAGGGGCGAAAAGTGAACGTATGCTCTATTCAGATGCTGGAAGAAGGCCCTGCAGTAACCAATATGGACCTTCCCGCTTTCTCAGGAGAGTTGGCTGCGGAGTTAGTTCTCAACTTTGTCTCAATCTTGCACTGGAATCCCTGAAGAATTTTTTAAAAATTCTTGAGGCTCTCAAGAAACTCTGATTTAATTGGACTGGAGTGTGGCTTGGGTACACAGATTTTTAAAGCCACTGAGGCGATTCAAACGTGCAGCCAGGGTTGCAACTTGCTATCAGATGGGAAGAAGCTCACCACTATCCGTGTGGTCCTCCCTGCTGCTCCTTAGCCAGAGAAGCCTGTGTTCTGGCTGTAGAAGGCTGTCGAAAGTAGCTTACACCAAAAAGCACCTTTATTTTCCAGTTGTACCTGACCAGTTGCCATGGAGCCAGTTCTGACTCATGGAGACTCCATGTGTGTTGTGACAGGCAAAATGCAAATTAGAACAGGGCATTAAGAGAAAGAGAAAAAAACTTTTTGCCATCGAGCCATTTCCGACTCATAGCGACTCTCTAGGACAGAGTAGATCTGCCCCATAGGGTTTCCAAGGCTGTAAATCTCTACAGAAGCAGATTGCCACATCTTTCTTCAGCGGAACAGCTGGTGGGTTTGAACCACTGACCTTTAAGGCCAAAGTATTTTTTTCATAAGTCAATTTACCTGGAAGCTGGATAAGATAAAAAGGATAGAAATAGATAGTTGTGTTCCTTGGAAGCACTTTAAAAGTTTGCTTCCTTAAGCCATTGCATACTATTTTGGTATTACAACACAGCATTTTGATTAAACATACTGGCTTTGAGTGTGCATCCTGGTTTTGCCACTTCCTAGCTATATGATCTTAGGTAAGTCACTTAACTTTATCTCATTTCCTCATCTGGAAAACTGGGATAACAATAGCGTGACTTCAGGGGGTTATCACGAGGGCAATGAGTGCTGGTAAAAGCACTTGGGATAGTGCTGGCACATAAATAACCATAATCATCACCATCACTGAGATTTTGGTTTAAAAGGAAGTTACTAAAACATCTCACTACCAAGTTTAGCTTTACGACACACTCACAGGTACCAGGAGCTGGAATCTGAGCCCGGGGGAAGGGGACAGAGAAGAGCAAGGCAGAGCCTCCAGCCCCAGATAGTAGGCTGGCATTCAGGGAAGGGCTCCAAGCCTAGTGGGGAGCTGGCAGGCTGGACAGGGAAAGAAGGCCAGAGCCCCTACCATAGGAGGGGCCTTGGGTGAGGGTTATTGCTCATGGAAGACTGCCACCTGGAAGTGACACAGGCCCCCAAGGGTCATCCAAAACAGATTAGATACCAGCTCTACAGGTAGCAAGAACTATTCCAAGGCTCACTGGATGGTGGCCCTGAGGTTTTGCTCTATTTTCTGCCTTGGCTATAAGCTAAGCTAAACTTTGTCCTGAAGATTTGAGACTAGCTGTAGGCAAAACTCTGCGAGTGGTAGATATCATTATGGATAAAAGCACATGCCCTGGTGCTAGACAGACAGGCGTGTGTATCTAAACTCTGCCACTTTCTAATGGATTGCTTTTTGGCACTCTGTTTTCTCACCTACAAAATTAAGGAGAATAATAATACCTGTTTTAATTGAGGGTGTGCAGATTGAATGAGATTCTCTAATGTCTTTGGCCTAGTATTTGGCATATGGAAGGGATACTAAATGCTATCATTACTATTGTAAACCCTGGTGGCATGGTGGTTAAGTATTATGGCTGCTAACCAAAAGGTTGGCAGTTCGAATCCACCAGGCACTCCTTGGAAACTCTATGGGGCAGTTCTACTCTGTCCAACAGGGTTGCTATGAGTCAGAATCGACTTGATGGCAACTGTTTTTTTTTTTTTTTTTTTTTATCATCACTATTATTATAAAGATATGATGATGATGATGGTGGTGGTGGTAGTGATGATGATGATGGAGATGATGATGGTGATGATGATGATGATATGAGATGAGATGATGCACGTGATGGTGGAAGGGAAGACCAAGGGAAGGAAAACAAGGATAAGAATGTTGTTGTTGGTATGTGCTCTCTAGTTGGTACCAACTCATAGTGACTCTATGTGCAACCAGAAGGAAACACTGCCCAGTCTGTGCCATCCTCACAATCTTTGCTATGTTTTAGCCCATTGTTGCAGCCACTGTACCAACTCATCTCATTGAAGGTCTTCCTCTTTTTAGCTGACCCTCCACTCTATCAAGCATGGTGCCTTTCTCCAGGGACTGTTCTTAGTTATGGAAAAAGAGATAAGGGCTTAATCAATTTTTTAATCAAGTAAAATGAACTTCCAAAAGAGACAAGTATACTTAAATTCTGATGGGGCACAGCTAGTCAGTTTTGCACAAGCCATCTCTTTCACACAGAGGAGTCTTACATTTATAAATTTGTTTACGGGTGTCTTAGTCATCTAGTGCTGCTGTAATAGAAATAACCACAAGTGGATGGCTTAAACAAAGAGAAGTTTATTCTCTCACAGTCCAGTAAGCTAGAAGTCCGAAATCAGGGCCCAGCTCCAGGGGAAGGCTTTCTCTCTGTGTTGGCTCTGGAGGAAGGTCCTTGTCATCAGTCTTACCTCGGTCTGGGGGCATTTCAGTGCAGGAACCTCAGGTCCAAAGGACGTGCTCTGCTCCCGGTGCTGCTTTCTTGGTGGTATGAGTTCCCTATGTCTCTCTGCTTGCTTCTCTGTTTTGTATCTCGAAAGAGATTGGCTTAAGACACTATCTAATCTTGTAGATCTCATCAATATAAAAAAATTATATATATATTTTTTTTCATCAATATAACTGCCACTAATCCATCTCATTAACATCATACCGATAGGATTTACAAAGCATAGGGAAATCACATCAGATGACAGAATGGTAGACAATCATACGATACTGGGAATCATGACGTAGTCAAGTTGACAGATATTTTGGGGGGACACAATTCAATCCACAACGATGGGGCACATTTCTTCCCATAACCATTTAAAGACCTGTTTAGCCACAAAAAAGAGTAAAAGCCCAAGCCAGACGGTGTGTACTCAGGGAACAGAATTTAAAGCACAAGGGTCAAGGGTCTAAGTAACAGAGCTGACAGCAGAGTTGCATTCCCAGGCCTTTGGCAGAGCGGACAGATCTTTGACATTTCACCAAAGCTAAATGTTCCATCTCTAGAACCTGACTTGTTCTTTACTGTTTTTATTGTGTTGCAGCTTAAAAAAAAAAATTGCCAATTAAGTTAAACTAAACCGTCACACAATCAGCTTCTATAATTACCAGCAATGGTTTATGATAGGTTCAAGCAAACAGAGGGTTTGATTTTTTTTTTTTTTTTTTTTTTTGCCAGAGTTGTACTTTCTTTTTGTAGAAACAATTATCATGGCAGTGCTTCCCAGCAAAGGGAAAACAGAGCCTGGAGCCATTGCGTATTTCATTCTCAGTCCAGCAGTTTTAGAGAGTTCTTGCTTTTCCTAGTGACTATTCCATAGGAGAAAAAGACAGAAAAAGACAACCCAAGGCTTTGAGGAAAGCATAGTCTCTCGCAAAGCAGGCAGTGAAGCCAGCAGATCTGGACCAAAAAAAAAAAAAAAAATTGCTGCCCTGTTCTGGTGGCTCCCAGCTTCTGAACATGCATATTCAGCCACAGGAGGGAAGCATTACAGGGCAGAGATCACATATCACAATCAAATTAATATACTCAATCTCCAGCAACAGATGTCATAAACCATAAGGATACAAATCTGACGTTAAATTTATTAATATTATCTATTAATGGCATTAATTAATTAATAGCATAATACATATAATTATAAGTTGGTAGGGGGCACGTGCAGCATTAGTGCTATGGTGGTGAGCATAGCTGTCATCCAAGCAGCTGACCCAGGTTCGATTCCCAGCTAACAGAGTGGGCTGACATTTGGAGTCCAGGTGGCGCAGTGGTTAAGAGCTCAGGCTGCTAGCCAAAAGGTCAGCAGTTCAAATCCACCAGTTGCTCCTTGGAAACCCTGTGGGGAAGTTCTACTCTGTCCTTTAGGATTGTTATGAGTTGGAATCGACTCTACCACAATGGGTTTAATGGGAGGGGGCACAGGAATATGTCTGGGTTTAAAATTCTGTTCCACTGGCTGAACAAGTAACATGAACTTGTTGGGTCTCAGTTTTCCCATGGGTAAAAAAGAGTTACTAGTAGCATTTACCTAAAAGAGCTGTTCTAAGATTGTATAAGCTAATAATATATTCATTCACTTATTCAACAAATAAGTATTGAGCAGTTACTATCTGCAGGCTCTGTCCTAGGGGCTAGGGATACAACAATAAATAATGCACGCAAAACAGTCCTTAAAGGGACCGAGGGAAAACGTCCACATAGTTCTTGGCACATAATAAGCACACAGTAAATGTTTGCTATGATTTTTATGCAGACCAAGAGTGGTGCCAACTGAAAGTTGGCAGTTAGAGTCCACCCAAAGCGTCTTGGAAGAAAGGCCTGGCAATCTACTTCTGGAAAAAAAAATCAGCCTTTGAAAACCTTATGGAGCAGAGTTCTACTCTGACACACACGGGGTCGTCATGAGTTGGGGTCAACTTGACAGGGACTGATTTACTGGTTTATGACTTTATACCGGTATTATTTTATTGTTACATGTGGTCATTGGGTTTATTATTGTTAGCTATTATATTTTATACTCACAGTGCTATGATATTATATTATTCCCACTTCACACATGTGAAAACTAAAGTTTGGAGAGCCTATGTAATTTACACATGGGTGCATGATTGTTACGTTAGAGTCAAGTTTCAACACTAAGTTTACCTAAGCTCAAGGCACAGCACAATTTCTAATGAATCCAGGAGTCTAAGCCTCTCACCTGGGATTAGTCTGTGGACCCAGCCTTCCCCTTCCCCCTGGCTTGATCTGTGAATCTACAGAAAATAGCATGATCCTGAATTGTCACTATACGTGATGATTGACAGCTGAATGTGGTTGGCACAGTCCCTTTCCTGGACAGAGAATAAGGACAGCAGGTAGAAGGGAAGAAAAAGTATGTCTCAGCTAATCCTAAGGAAGAACATTTTAATAACTACAGTGACTAGACTTTGGTATGGTCTGCAGTGTGGGCTACCTTTTTTTATTTTACTTTTCCTGTTGCCGTCAAGTCGAATCTGACTTATAGTGACCATGTGTGTGTCAGAGCGGAACTGTGCTCCACAGGGTTTTCAATGGCTGATTTTCAGAAGTGGATCACCAGGTCTTTCTTCTGAGGTGCCTCTGGGTGGACTTGAACCACTAACCTTTCAGTAGGCAGCCAAGTGTGCTAACTGTTTACTCCACATAGTGGTGGTGAATTTCTTGCATTTGAAATGTCCGAGCAGAAGCTGAACAAACACTGAGTAAGAATGTTCCCCAAAGAATTGAAGTATCCATTAGGGGAGTTGTTCAAGATTTCCTGCTTCCCATATCTGGCCAATCTTAATCCCTAAAAAAAAAAACACTTGATAAAAAATAAAGATTCTCTGAGCCACCTCCCACCAGAGTTTTAGAATATCTGGTGTGCAACCCATGAGTCTGTATTTTCAACAGTCATCCTAGGTTTTCAAACAGTCCATCCTTAGGCTGACCTAGAGGAGCAACTTTAAGATATGATCTTTAAAGTTCTAGGAATGGAATCTTGCTCAAACACTTGACAAGCATTTCTTGACTGGCTCATTTTAAATACTCCAGGGCTAGTAGTTATTTGTCTGTGTCACCGAGGTGTAGAAAAGACAAAGACAAAAGAATGACGGGCAGCTTTCTAGACATGCTGCTAGTTTCTACTAGACAGCAGACTTCTCCTAGAGGGCAGAGTCCATGACTATTTCCACTGTCCCTATAGTCTCTGGGATACCACCTTGTACAAATTTGCTTATCAAGAGAAGTTTAGTAAGAGGATGGATGGAGCCCTGGTGGTGCAGTGGTTAAGAGCTATGGCTGCTAACCAATAGGTCAGTAATTCAAATCCATCAGCTGCTCCTTGGAAACCCTATGGGGCAGTTCTACTCTGTCCTATAGGGTCAGTGTTTTCTAACTTACCAGGTCATAACTTTCATCCAGAACCATGTCTTAAAATATAAATTCTCATTATGCACTCCAGACCAATGAAGTCAGAAATTTTAGGGGAAGAGTTTGAGAATCAGTATTTTTAGCAAGCCCCCTCCCCAGGTGGCTGTGATGCTGGGTAAGCTGGGGACACACTGAGGTAGGCCAACCTCACCTGGCTTGGCTAGACCTGAGACTCTCCTGGAATCCAGGCACAGGGGACTCTCTCCACTAGTGGCAAAATTTGCTGTCAGGTGAGTTGACCATCAGAGACACTGGCCTGGAGATGAATCCCCATGCTTGGTTTTCATCTGTAAACTGCCTTCCACGTGGAGAGCAGGTATGGCACAGCAGTGGCTCACTCTGGGTTAGGTGCCTAAGCTTAAGAAATTCACCTTGCTTGTCTGCCTTCTTCTCACCTGTGCCAAACACCAATTTTAGAAGAATTTCCAAAAAGGCTTCCTAAATGCTCATTGTAAGGAGATGAGAGAAACTAGAAGAAGTGCTTTTTTTTTCTTGCTGGAATCAAAACCTGCCTTTTCTTCTTCTCCCACTGATTAGAATCTCAGCATTCCACTAAGATGATCTCCAAAAAAGGAAAAGCAAATGAGTAGGGCTGTTTCTGAGGATATGAAATACTTTACAATTAAATAAGGTACGCTCGGGCTTGGGGCTGATCATTGGTGATGGGTAGGTTTCTGCGAGCCTGCAGATGAATTCAGCACAGGCCAGCGTGCCAAATGGCTCCTACAAGCTTTCCCTTTATTATTTTTATTTGGTTGTGTGCTGACTCTCATCCAGAATTGCACTTAATGCCCTAGTCTGAAGTTGTTGAAATGGCCCCCCATGGCATAGTGTGACAGTGAAAGGATATTGCCTTTGGAAGCTGCTAATGGTCCATGAAAAGGAAACAGCAGCAAACAGGAAAGCAATGCTCCAAAATAATGTCAAATAAAAATATTCACGTCGTCTTCACTTCCACCATCCGTTTACTTGGAGAGGGACATGATCACAGGGAAGGCAGGGTTTCTGAAGCAGGCAAAGATTCAAAGGATGCAGGCATCCAAGGTTAAAAATATATCCACTTTCACAAATATATTTCTCTATGGTTCTTAATTAAAAGACAGAATTTACATTTGGAAACCCAACTGAGATCCAGAATCTAAATGCAGAGGGGAGAGAGCTCTGGAGCTGTAATGGTAAGAATGGCTATCTAATGCGGGCAGGGTCATTAATTCATTCATTTAACCAGTCTGCGTGGGGCACTTCTTATGTGCTAGGCCATGTGTTAGGAGCTCACTGCCCAGAAGGAGCTCACTGTCAGGCAGGGAAGACAGACAGGAACACACAAATTACGGTAATGTGACAAGTCAAAACAAAGTGCTGGAGGAGCCCAGGAGCACTAAGGACTCAGGGAGGAGCTGACGTAGGAGTTTGTACATTACCAAGAAAAGGTAAAGGGGGATGCTGGGTGGGGAGGGGGTGGTAAGAAGGGTCCAGGCAGAGGGAAAGCTAGGTGCAAAGGCCCAGCATGGGAAAGGGCTGATGAGCTGAGGGCACTTGGAGAAGTGCAGTGTGGAGGAAAGAAGAGGAGCTCACGGAAAGAGGGGCAGGGGAAGGCTAGGGCTGCACATTTGGGCAGGGGTTTCTAGAGGGTCAGGGGTGGGTGGCAGGGAGATGCAGAGCCTGATCAGATTCCATACAAGCCAGTTGGCTCCTAATAACCAATAAACCTCTTACTGTTGACGAGGACCCCAGAATACTCTCCTTTTGGTACTTAGGGGGTTTATGGCTCTTGATGGAGTCCCTGGGTAGCAGAAATGGTTAAGTGTACGACAACTAACCAAAAGGTTGATGATTCTATGATACACCTTGGAAGAAAGGCCTAGTGATCCCCATTGGAAAAATCATCCAATTGAAACCCTAAGGAGTTCAGTTCAACTCTGACACACGTGAGTTCTCCATGAATCCGAATTGACTCCACAGCAGTTGGTTTGGCTCTTGGTGTCTTGAGGAAGAGTGAGAGTGTGAGAGAAAATATCTATTGCCTTTTGGTCTCCAGAACTTGACTCCCATTGTATTTGCCATAAACCACTAAATACTCTTAAAGGCAAGAAGACATTCCAGCCAGAAGGGATCTCTTCCAAAAAGAGAATACAAAGCAGTAAACACCTTCATCACTTGAAACTCAGTGATGTGGCAATTTTATCCCTCAGCAACAACTGACATACATCAAATGCTTAACATGTACCAGATTGTTTCACATGTGTTTTTAGTATCTTATTGTATTAAATGTCTTCAACCACAATACGAAGTAGATACCTCTTTTTTCCTCATTTTATAGGCTGAGGAAACTGGGTCACAGAGAAGTTACTTGCCAGGGGCCTCATGGCTAGTACCCGCTGGCCTCTATGATTCCAAAACCTTCCCTCGCAACCGTTCTAGGACATGGCCCCCCACTTAGCTAGAAGAGGGTCAAAAGATGAACGGCAAGAGGGCATGAAACTCCCCTGAGCAGCGAAGACCAAGTCCTACATTTTTATGTAAATTAATGGGATTCCTTCCTTTGTAGTCCCCACCCTCACTCTGTGGATTCTTCAGTGGTTTGTACACATTGTATGGTCATTTTGTTAAGGATTACAAAGGCCTTCTGGCATCAGTTCAGAAACGCCCTTAGTAGCATCGATCAATACCCAGTCGCCACTGAGCTGATTGAACTTACGGTGACCCCACGTGTCAGAGAAGAGCTATGTTCCATAAGGTTCTCAGTGTCCGATTTTTCAGAAGTAGATCACCAGGCATTTCTTCAGAGGCACCTCTGGGTGGACTTGAACCATCGATCTTTTGGTTAGCTAGCGGCTGAGGGCATAAAATATACGCACTACCCAGGGACTCTGATCAATTGATAAAAAAAACCAAATCCCGGCTCATAGCGACCCTACAGGACAGAGTAGATAGAACAGCCCCAATGGGTTTTCAAGGAGCGGCTGGTGGATTTGAACTGCCAACCTTTTTGGTTAGCAGCCTAACCCTTAACCACTGTGCCACCAGGGCATGGATCAGTTGATAGAGAGCTGGAAAACCCGGGTCTTAGTCCTACTCCTAATAAAGTGTGTTATTTGGTCAAACAAATTGTTTTTTCTTCTGGTTTCAGTTTCCTCACCAGTGAAACGGGGTTGAGTGTGTGGTTGTTGAGAAGCTGTTCAGCTTTGACACTGAGGAATTCTATGAATGTCCTTGGCTGCCTTGTGTGCCAGCACAACTCCGTACTCAGCAGTGTTACTCAGGGGTTTCCTGAGAAGGGTAGACAGGGTGGAAGATGTTAGTCAGGACAGAGGTCCAGGACCCAAGTCCCATACCTAAGCCTTGCCCACCCTGCCCTGGAAGCCAGAATTTCTGGAAAGAGATGTTCAGCCCTAATTCTGCACCCATAGACCTTGGCTCCATGACCTCACCAAGGAGGCATCACAGCAACTAACGCTTATTAAATTCTTACCATGTGCCGGGCTTTGTACTGAATGCTGTGTCTAGTCTTCATAGTTAACCCATGCCCATTAAACAAAGGAGAAAACTAACGCTCAGGGAGTTGCAGTCAGTTGTCCACAGTATCACAACTCATAAAGGATTGAACCAGCATTTGAACCCAGGCTGCCTGACCCACGCTTTGGTGTGTCTGGCCGAGCAATCCTGCACGATCCCAACCTTGCTCATAACAACCATAACCATCTGGTATCAGTCTATCAAGAATTCGTGAAATCAGTTAACTAACAATTTGTTGAAACTATTATGATGCATTTCTGATGCGTTTAGTGCAGGGCTGAGTGCCCAGAGACAAACAGAAGAATGAATGTGGTATCTGATTTCCAGGAAATACTTACAGTAAAAAGAGCACTTTTGGAGTATGTACAATGCACCAGGTTTTCTTCTAAATGCTTTACGTGTATTAATTCATTCAATCCTCACTTCAGCTCTAGGAGAAAGATACTATTATCTTCCCATGGTTGCAGATACTTATTGTCTTAGTTACCATTGTAACGGAAATACCACATGTTGGTGTCTTTGAAGAACAGAAATTTATTTTCTCATGGTTCTAGAGATTAGAAGTCCAAATCAGGACACGGTCCTGTTGATTCTATCCTCGTCACTGCCCTTTGGTTCTTCAGGACCCTCAGATGGCATTTGTCTTCCTGGCATGTGCTTGCTTCTCTGTCTAACCTGCCCTTCTCACAACTCAGAAGTGATTAGGTTTAAGATATACCTTACACTGATATAACCTTGTAAACATAACAAAGAAAACCCTATTTCAAAACAGGATTATATTCACAGTTTATGTTGTTAGACGTCTTTGTGTCCATTTCAACTCATAGCAACCCCATAGAACTGTCCCATAAAGTTTTCTTGGCTGTAATCTTTATTTATTTTGTTGTACTTTGATGAAGGTTTACAGAACAAACTAGCTTCTCATTAAGCAATTAGTATGCGTATTGTTTTGTGACAACCCCGCAACATGTCAACACTCTCCCCTTCTTGACCTTGAGTTCCCTATTATCAGCTTTCCTGTCCCCTCCGGCCTTCTCGTCCTTGCCCTTGGGCTGGCAGACCCCTTTAGTCTTGTTTTGTTTTATGGGCCTCTCTAATCTTTGGCTGAAGGGTGAACCTCAGGAGTGACGTCATTACTGAGCTAAAAGGGTGTCCACGGGCCATACTCCCAGGGTTTCTCCAGTCTCTGTCAGGCTAGTAAGTCTGGTCTTTTGTGAGTTAGAATTTTGTTTTACATTTTTCTTCAGCTCTGTCTGGGACCCTCTATTGTGACCCCTGTCAGAACAGTCATGGTGGTAGCTGGGCACCTCCTAGTTGTGTCGGACTCAGCCTGGTGGAGGCTGTAGTAGTTGTGGTCCATTAGTCCTTTGGACTAATCTTTCCCTTGTGTCTTTGGTTTTTTTCTTTATCCCTTGCTCCTGATGGGGCGAGACCAGTGGAATATCTTAGATGGCCACTTAGAAGCTTTTAAGACCCCAGACGCTACTCACCAAAGTAGAATGTAGGACGTTTTCTTTACACACTATGTTACGCCAGTTGAGGTAGATATTCCCCGAGACCATGGTCCCCACATTGGTTGTAATCTTTACAGGAGCAGATCACCAGGTCTTCCTCCTGCAGAGCTTCTGAGTGTGTTCAAACCACCAACCTTTCTGTTAGCAGCCTAGTGCTTAACCGTTGCCCCACCAAGGGTCCTCAGCCCCAGGTATAATAGAGATTAGGATTCCAACACATACTTTGGATAACACAACCTAATCCATAACACTTGCTAAAGGTCACACAGCTAATAAAAGGCAAAGTTGGGAGTCAAATCCAGGCTGACAGTCTCCAGAGCTGTACTTTTAACCACTGTGCTGTGCTGCTCAAGCTTTCCCAGTTCATTTCAAGCCAGCAAGTGTTTTGAGCCATGTGACCATGGACCTGTGCTGACAATCCACAGGCAATAGCCTGAGCACTGTGTTGGGTAGAGAAGCCACGGAACAAGTGCAAACACTGCTAGGCAGAATAAAATGCGTGAAATAGAAATGAGTCTGAGGAGGACTCAGAGGAGGAAGAAAGGAGGGTAAGCTGGAGGCTGAGGTATCCAGGGATGATATCCTTGGGGAGGGAAGGCTCTACCCTTTCAAGACTTCAGACTTGCCCCTCCTGCATTCTCTTCACTGACCAGCTGCCCTTACTGCCAGCTAACCCTTCGTGACTCCCTTCCTCATCAGTTCTTCCCCTGGTATAGAAACATGGAGGGCAGTGGAGGGTACCCAGTTCACTGTGCACAGCACCCTGTTGAAGATTTTGCCCATCTTCTGTATCTGTTCAAATAAGCCATCCTCAGGACCTGAGGAATAGTCAGGGGACAGGGAAATTTGGTTTACTCCGGACAAAAGTATACCCCAGTTCTGCTCTGGCCCATGCCCCAAGCCTAATCGCACACTTTTTTCTGGCTCTTAGCTCAATGTTCTTTCTCGATTGGAGAGAAATGGGAGCAAAAGAAAATTGAGAGTTGATTTTATCATACAAACAATGCAAAATTGGGAAACGTTTGTCCCAATCATTCCTTATGGACCCAGGAACCGAGGACGCCCAGCAGCTCCACGATTGTCTGAAGGTGACACAGCCGTGCTGTAATCTGGAGCCTGCACACCTCTTTCCTCGGCAGGTGTTTCTTCTCCTGGCTTGTGTCTCCTAGAAGCTTATACTTCTCTAGGCAACAATAAGATAAAATAGATTATTCAGATCAATTAACTCAGTTTGCTAATGTCTTAATGCATTTAAATGGAAAAATTCTCCAGAAGATCCATGAAAAGATTCAACAATGAAGAATTTAGAAGCCAGTAAGCAGACTTTCTTTGCATGTCTCCCAATCATCTTATACTGTTTTCTGCTTAATCCGTTTACAGACATAGGTGGCTGAGGGAATCACGAGGTTTCCTTCCTCCCTTCTGCCCTTCCTCCCTCCCTTCCTCCTTTCCTTCCTTCTTCCCATTCCTTTTCCTACCTACTCTCTTTCCCTTTCTTAACTCTCCACTGTTCCTCCTGCTTCTCCCTCCTCCTTTCCTCTGTCTCATATAAATGTTTACTGAGTTATGATTATGTACACAATTTTAGTATAATCACATGAAATTCTTCCTGTAAATACCCAGCAAGTGTAAGCCTTTACTATGGCAGACCACATCTAGTTGAGCAAGGAAGCTGTGAAACACATTAGTGGGAACCATTTTACAGGTTAAAAAAAAAGTCGCTAAGGTTTCCCATTGTAAATAATCATAGACAATGTTTTCTTTCTTCCTGTAGTCATAGACTATAGACGGTATGATTCAAAAATAATATTTAAAAAAAAAAGAATGTATTGGTTGTTCATTTGCATATGCATATATATTTCTATGTACATGCACACACACACATATATATATACATATATTAGACTTATTCTGTTATTTTTGCATGAGGCTAAATGATTTGAATCATTTGAAACTTGTACTGTGTAATATGTTATCCACTAGCCATTTCAAAGAATTAGTATGAAAAAGTAATGTAAAATAGCTCATTAATAGTTTTATATTGATTGCACATTGAAACACTACTTTGTATATATCGTGCTAAAGAATATACCTGTTGCCCTTGATTTTGATTCTGACTCACAGTGACCGTATCGGACAGAGAAGAACTGCCCCATAGAGTCTTCAAGGTTGTAAATCTTTATGGAAGGGACTGCCACATCTTTCTCCTGAGAAGTGGCTGGTGGGTGCTTAACCACTGCACCACCAGGGTTCCTTGCTAAAGAATAGATGTTATTAGAATTAATTTTACCTCTTTCTTTTTTCTTATTTTTGAAAATGTGAATGCTAGAAAACTTAAAAATACATGTATTTCTATTGGAAATTGCTGAGCTAAATATAACCTTCACCAAAACCTCAAGGCTCGGGTTGACTTTTCAGTTCAGCTGAGATAACAATATGCATTCAAAACAAATCAAAACACAGAAGTAAGGGAGAGGCAGGCCTCACAGGTATTCACGTGAACACAATTCAGTGTTCAAAGTGCAAAAGTCTTTACCGTCTTTAGTAGGCGAACATCAGCAAATATAAAAATGCCTCTTGAACTAAATGTAAATGTGAACTGTACTCAAATAGTTCAACTATCCTTAGGAGAGAAGAGCAGGAAAAATAACTTGGTAACTGTCTACGTTACGTGTTACCTAAAAATAAAAGCCTTAACCTCTGCTGACCCTTCTAACCAGGGACACGATAGAAGGTTCCAGATAGAAAGGGAGAAAAATGTAGAACAAAACTAAAATTCCTAAAAAAAAGGCCAGACTTACTGGAGTGATAGAGACCAGAGGAACCCCTAAGACTATCTCCCTAAGACGCTCTTTGGTCTTGGTACTGAAACCACTCCCAGTGGTCACCTTGCATCCAAATAACAGTTCGGCTTATAAAAGAAACGACATCACCTGTGAATACTGTGCTCTCTTAAATAACCAACCATATGAGACCAAAAAGAGCCTAAAACAAAGATGAGAAGGTAAGGAAGGGCAGGGAAGCTAGATTAATGGAAACAGAACAAAAAGAATCGAAATGAGAATGCTGACACATTGTAAAAAACGTAACCAGTGTCACCAATTTGCATAAAAATTGCTAAATGGGAAAAATAAATTAATAATAAATGACTTAATCTTCTAGTGTAACTATAACTGGGTGGTGTTCAACCTTGAATAGTTTTTCATCTTCTCTCCCTCCCCCTATAACAACAACAACAATAAAGTAATAATAATAGCATTTAGGAGAAAAAATATTACCCTAAGAGACGGCCACGTTTACTGTGTAGTAATTTCCCTACAGAAATTAATTCTGAGCAAATTTACATTCAACATTTAAAGGTATAAATTATTCATCTTTTCGTTTGATCAGCACTGTGCACTTTCTACACCAGGGTACCTGTAATTTTTTTCTGTTTCTCTGTTCTAAATTTTGGTTCCATAGCTCATTATCACATCGTTTGTGCTTCTGTTCCAAAGAAGTAATTTAATAGTCTTCAACAGAATTATGTACAATTAAAATGTATTCAGTTTCACCATTCAAAACCTTTTTAGTTTTTTAATTTAATTGCTGTAAGCTCCGTTTTTATGTACCGTTGACATACCTTATTTACTCACTGAACTCATACAAATGCCAAACGTTCTAAGTAAAAGAAATCCGTGACAGCCAAGAGCGCCTGAGCTGCTTTTCCCTTCATACAGTATGACTCATTCATGCCAGCCTCTTGGAAGGAACTGATTCAGCAAAATTTTCTTTCTAGCATCTTCGACATTTTGATTCCACAGTCTCCTCAATGGGCTGTACAGTGTAGAAAACTGAATAGCTTTCTTTTTTTTTCTTCCAAACTCCTGTTGCTTTTTTGAAAAGCCCACATAGCCTATTTATATTGCAGTGCTATATTCAGCAGCGGCCTGCATGTTACATATTCATGACATGTATCTAGATAGATTTATAAGCAAGAGCCCAGGGAATTCCAAGCGGCAAACTGCAGAAACCTGACTGGTTTCCTCACAAAACTTTGCAAGTGGAAGACTACGGTTCTAGTCAGGAACCCCATCTAAAAATTGGAAAAATCTTTGTAACTCTCATCTAATATACTTTCCTCTGAAAGAGGACAGGTCATATCTCAAGTTTTAAAGAAGTCAGATGGGCGAATCAAAGGTAAGATACAGAATTTTAGGTCAAATCTCACCTATTGCACTTAATGAATGGTGAATATTTTAATACTATCCATAGCATTCTACGGATGGTGAGGCTGCGTCTTACATACCTTGGACATGTTGTCAGGAGGGATCAGTCCCTGGAGAAGGACATCATGCTTGCAGGGTCAGCAGAAAAGAGGAAGACCCTCAACAAAGTGGATTGCCACAGTGGCTAAAACAATGAGCTCAAGCATAACAACGACTGTAAGAATGGCTCAGGACCGGGCAGTGTTTCATTCTGTTGTGCATAGGGTCCCTATGAGTTGGAACCAACTCGACGGCACCTAACAACAACAACTGCATTCTATGTTTCAAATAACTCTGGCAAAAGTAATACTTGGTAATTTTGGGAAACAATCACTTACATGGCTGTTTGGAGCCTGGTAAGGCCACTGACTGCTGCCCACCTGTCAGTTCGCTGTGCCGTAGTGCCATACTACTGCTATGATGTTGGAAGTTATATCGCTGGTATTTCAAATACCAGCAGCGTCACCCATAGTGCACAGGCTTCAGTGGAACGTCCAGAGTACACAGACTAGGAAAAAGGCCTAGTGATCTACTTCCAAAAACTAGCCAATGAAAATCTTTTGGATCAAAACAGAACATTGTTCAATATAGTGCTGGAAGCTGAGCACCCGAGGTTGGAAGGCAACAATGGACTCAAGCAAGCTGGCAATCACAGAGATGGCAATGGACCAGGCAACATTTTTTTCTGCTATGCATGGGGTCACTATGATTTGGAGCCAACTCTACCGCCACTAACAACAACAAGGCCACTGAACCTAGCCTACTATCTCCAAGAGAACAACATAGGAGATGCCTCCAGAGGTGAACACAGACCTTGAATTTCTCTTTTTATAGCAGAAACCCCTCTCATCATTTCTGGGCCTTTTGGACTCTGTCTACCCCTGCTGATGGGTAAAGATGAATGAGAATGTATGGTAGAAGTCAAGGAGAGACGTGATGGTGGATATGGCCTTGGGACTGGGAACAGGAGATATACCTCACCTGTTTACTGAAGGCAGCAAAATACCAGGTGTTGGCTTTCTTGGCATCCCACAAACCTCATCGTTAATACAGTGATTTCCTTACCTCCTTGCCGCATTTGGAAACCCTGGTGGTGTAGTGGTTAAGTACTACAGCTGCTAACCAAAAGGTCGGTAGTTCAAACCCACCAGGCACTCCTTGGAACCTCTTTGGGGCAGTTCTACTCTGTCCTACAGGGTAGCTATGAGTCGGAAACAACTCAACAGCAGTGGTTTTCTTTTGGTTGCTGCAATTGCTTGAGCAAGGGTTAGTCCTTCTCCATAATCAATGGACCATCGAGCTCGAAAGCCCTAAAGGAGTCCATTGTCCTTGTTAAGTTGCCATTTCATTCAAAAGGATCAAAAGCTCACAATTTATGTGGCTATGAATACAAACCTTTGAAAATACGCGAATGGGTGGGCTTAAAGCACTGTAATAATTTCATTTTCTTAATCCAAAAAGGAAAATGACTGCAATTAGGCAGAGATGTCTGCCAAGTTTCAGCCTGGAGGGACAATTTTGGCCAAGATATAGACCCCTGAGAATAGAAGCTTATAACGGACGCATCAAATCACACTTAACTATGGCAAAACATGTAGCTGTGTTGCAATGCAATCACTCAATGATCGTGCCTTTTTTTAGCATTTTAATTAAAATAAAGAATACTTCCTCCTTTTTACTGTCACTCTCTTCTCAGATGTTTTTGTCAGATAAGACACATGGATTAGCCAGAACACATTTGTAAAATACAAATGTAAAAAAGAAAAAAAAAAAATCACATCTCCACTCATAAGATACCTCCACCATGACAAACTGGGAGGTAAAAACCATAGATAAGACAATCCTCAAGGAAGTCCCAGGTCTAGGGGTCTATTCACTGTGAACCTGTATAGCTTTCTTTCTCAAATTCCACTAGGGATATGAGGAATTTTATTTTTTAGTGAACTTGAGTATGGTTTAATTAATTATAGCTGCAGAGTGCTAACTGGAACCTTAATGACTTGAGAGAATGAATTCACCTCCCAGTGAGCCTAACCTCCTCTCAGGGAAATTTTACGCAGAGGGAAAACCAAAATGATTATTAAATGAAATTACCCAATGTGGTCACAGAAACTACAGCATGTCACAGATTTCATATTTCGTCCAATGGAAGCTTCCAAGGCAAACTGGAACCTGGCTTACAGTTCCAAGTTCAGCTTCTCCCAACTCTTCCTTGAAAAGCCCAGGAAGACACAAAAAATAGATGATGACTCAAAACAGCAACAAAGCTTAGCCTGAAGGATAACCTCATTTCAGTGTCTAGGGGAAACCGACTTGTGTTACGAGCAGGATGCTATTCAAATATTTATCATCCAGACATGGGCACAGACCAGCCAAGACAGACACTAGCCATGAGCAACTGTCATGGCCATAGTGGGGTGAACTGGCTGATCATCAGCCTTGGTAAGATGGCAGGTGGAACAGAGCTGAGGGGAATCTACCTAGGCTTCAGCAAATGAGACTTTATGGAACAGAGACTGCCTTAGTCATCCAGTGCTGCTCCACGGGAAGGCTTTCTCTCTCTGTCAGTTCTAGAGGAAGATCCTTGTCCTCAATCTTCCCATGGTCAAGGAGCTTCTCAGGCACAGGGACCCTAGGTCCAAAGGACTCGCTCTGCTCCTGGTGCCGCTTTCTTGGTGGTATGAGGTTCCCAACTGTCTGTTTTCTTCCCTTTCCTTTTATCTCTTGAGAGATAAAAGGTGGTACAGGCCACACCCCAGGGAAACTCCCTTTACACTGGATCAGGGAGGTACTTGAGTAAGGGTGGTGTTACAATCCCACCCTAATCCTCTTAACATAAAATTACAACCACACACTATTGGGAATCATGGCCTAACCAAGTTGAAACACACATTTTTGGGGAACGCATTTCGATCCATGACAGAGACCATCTGCAAAAAGGAAAGAAAAACACACTGTGCCCCCTGTCCATCTTTTCCCTGACCTGGAGACCTAGGAACAGCATAGTGAAAGGACAGCCACCCACTCATCTTCTGTATCTCTTGAAGTATTCTGCAAGGTGGCTGGAGGATGCTCCCCTGACCTCTTCCTCTCCCAATCTTGCCATGTCCTTACAAGGACTGAAAATTCGAGAAAACAAGAAGCTGAGGGAGGGCTGTTGGAGGCATGGTACTTTCTGAGAAATGTCTGCCCAAACAAAGCACAGACAGGAGGAACCTCAGGTAGTAGCATGTGCTAAGAGTTATTCAAATATATTATTTCATGAGAACTCCACAAGCTAGGAAAATAGGTGGAGATTATAACTCAGTAGCAAAGGGAAACATAAAAGAGAAACCTGAGAAGACAGAGGAATAAATGAGAACTGAGCACAATACTCTGCTGTCCCACTGAGACACGTGGTGGCAAAGTGCTCACCACAGAGAGGACAAAGAGAAGGACCAAGTGTATTCCACTCATCCCACGTGCTGACGAACATCAAGTTGAAACAGATCTAGTTTATACAATGAAAACAGAGTGCACTCAGCAAGGGACCTTTAAATACAAATTATGTGCAGAGAAAAGAGAAAAGCAAACGCAAGACTGTGTACGCTGAAAATGGTTTGCCCAAATTTGAAATAAATAAATATACATATATGTGTGTGTGTGTGTATATATATATATATATATACATATATATATATATATTTTTTTTCCCTGAAATGAGCATCAACAACAGTTCAAGAAGGCACAACCCCTCTGGATCAAAACTAAATGGTCCTAAGGACACCAAAGACACAAGGTAATTATTAGCCCAAGAGACAGAAAGGGCCACATAAACCAGAGACTACATCAGCCTGAGACCAGAAGAACTAGATGGTGCCTGGCTACAACCAATGACTACCCTTACAGGGAACACAACAGAGAACCCCTGAGGAAGCAGGAGAACAGTGGGACGCAGATCTCAAAGTCTCATAGAAAGACCAGACTCAATGGTCTGACTGAGACTGGAAGGACCCCGGAGGTCATGGTCCCCAGACCTTCTGTTAGCCCAAGACAGGAACCATTCCCAAAGCCAGCTCTTCAGGCAGCGATTGGAGTGGACTATGGGATAGAAAATGATACTGGTGAGGAATGAGCTTCTTGAATCAAGTAGACACATGAGAATATGTGGGCAGCTCCTGTCTGGAGAGGAGATGAGAAGGCAGAGAGGGTCAGAAGCTGGCTGCATGGACATGAAAATAGAGGGTGGAGAGAAGGAGTGTGCTGTCTCATTAGGGGAAAAGCAACTGGGAGTATATAGCAAGGTGTCTATAAATTTTTGTATGACGGACTGACGATTTGTAAACTTTCACTTAAAGCACAATAAAAATTAAAAAAAAAACAAAAACTAAATGGTCTTAAGGAGGAAATTGATTCCCTGGGTGGTGTACACTATTAACATGATCAGTTGTTAACCAAAAAGTTTGAGGTTCAAGTCCACTCAGAGGGCCCTGAAAGAAAAGCCTGTAGACCTGCTTCCAAAATATCAGCCAATAAAAACCCAATGGAGCACAGTCTACTCTAAGAGACACGGGGTCGCCATGAGTCAGAGGGGACTTGATGGCAATTGTTTTTATGGGTAAAGAGGGAATAGACTGAGAAGAAGAGGAAAAACAATGAGATGAAAATGGTCAAAAAAGGAAGGGAATTGAATACACAATATGATAAGTCCACATTTTAAGCAGGAATATAAGAATTGGTACGCTGGAAAATCACATCATTGATTATAATGTTCATCATTTACATTTATTTATTGAGAACTCACTATTTGTAAAGCTCTTTATGTACTCTATGGATTACCAAAATAAGGTGTCATAAGACAGGTACTGTAATATCCCCATTTATAGATAAGGAAACTGAGACACAGAGAAGCTAAGTAATTTATCCAGCATCACATAGCTGGTGAGTGATGGCGCTAGGATTTGCAGTCAGACTAGCAATTTCAGACATTGACCATTAGGACTGAGACATTCTCTCTGAATTAAAAGGAAAAAAGATGAGGGAGAAAAAGATGGTGAATATGGGCAGGAGAAAATGAAGCCAGTGTGTACATGAATTGGTGTTCCCAAAGGAGATGCTGGCAATTACAGAAAAGAAGCAATACTATATAGAAGAGAAGGAATGTAAAGAGGATGCTAAGTGAAGACCTTGGTATGCAGAATACAAAAGCTAACAACATTTTAGGCAATGACAATGTAGAAAGACCCTCACCCAGACATATCCTAGTAAATTCATAAACCATGATATTTTAAAATCTCTGTAAACGTAAGAAAAAAAGTAAGTTAGCTCATATTTATCTTCTGTATTCCTAAACATGAGAAAAGACAAAATACTACAGAATAACTTCATACTTAATGGAGAAAGAATGAATGCTTTTACCCTAAGGTCAGGAATAAGACAAGGGTGTTACTTTTGCCACTTGTATTCCACATTTTACTGGGATTCTAGACAGGAAAGTTAGGCAAGAAAAACAATAGAATTAATAAATTAATCCAACAATTGCTACTTTGGAAAGACCAATGAAATAAGCTACTCTAAAAAGGGCAAAAATGAGAAAGAAAGAACACCAATATACAACACTTAGAATTAGGCTGTGTAATATAGAAAAGAGAATATAATAAATATAAGTGAATATTAGCTACAACTCTTTGAAGCTAAATTTGAAGATTCAGATAAGATGAATAATTTTCTAGGAAAATGTAAATGACTAAATCTGACTAAAGAAGAGGAAGAAAATTTCAATATACCCATGATCATGGACAAAATTGAAAATGTATTCCAAGAATTACTCAGCTCAGAGCCCTGGTGGCACAGTGGCTAAAGTGCTTGGCTGCTGACTGAAAGGTTGGCGGTTCAAACCCACCAGCCTTTCCATAGGAGAAGGATGTAGCAGTCTGCCTCCGTGAAGATTTCAGCCTTGGATGAGATGAGAAGGAAGAGGGCGACAGGAGCTGGTTGAAAGGACAAGGAGAATACAGGGTGGAGAGGGGGAATGCGGTATCTCATTATGGGGAGAGCAGCTAGGAGTACATAGCAAAGTGTGTATAACTTTTTGTATGAGAGACTGACTTGATTTGTAAACTTTCACCTAAAGCGTAATTAAAAAAAAAAAAAATTCAGCCTTGGAAGCCATATGGGGCTGCTCTACTCTGTCGTATAGAGTCGCTATGAGTGGGGATCAACTCGACAGCAGAGGGTTTTTTTTTTTTTTTTTTTTTTTTGGTTTAGTGGGTCCCTGGGTGGTGGAAACAATTTGCACTTGGCTACTAATCTAAAAGTTGGCACTTTGAAGCCACCCAGCAGCTCCTCTGAAGAAAAGCCTGACATCTGCTTCTGTAAAAATCGAAAACCAAAACCCAGACCCATTGCTGTCGAATCAATTCCAAGTCATAGTGACCCTTTGGGACAGAGGAGAACAGCCCCATAGTTTCTAAGGAGCAGCTCATGGATTTGAACTGCCAACTTTTTGGTTACCAGCTGAGCTCTTAACCACTGCGTCAGCAGGTCTCCCTGAAAAGATTACAGCCAAGAAAATCCCGTGGAGTAGCTCTACTCTTGAACACATGGGGTTGCTACAAGTCAAAATAGATTCACGGCAACGAGTTTGGTTTTTTTGGTTATGGTTGACCTTTATTCTGGTTCCTAGGAGAAAACCTGTAAACCCTTGGGATTTCCCTAGTGATAGGAATGTCTTCATTATTCAGCGTGGCCCTGGTGGTTTCTGCTCAGGAGGTCACTCATGGTGGGCCCCTTGATAGTTTGTGCTAACTAGATGACTCAGGGTGCGACCACCCATGTGATTAGAGGTTGGAACTCTGAGCCACATGGTATCAGTCCAGGGAGGGGAAGGTGGTTGCAGATCAAATCAAATCACGTGGCCAATGATCCAATCAACGTGCCTATGTAATGAAACTTCAGTAAAAATTCTGGATAGGGAAACTAAGGTAAGCTTTCCTGATTGGCAATATTCTGTGTAACGTCCCAGATTGATGTGCCAGGAGGGTAATGCAACCAAAGGACGAGGAGGCTTAGTGTGACCTTTCCAGACCTTGCCCTATGTGTCTCTCCCTTTGATGGGCTCTGATTTATACCCTTTTTCTACAACAAAACCAAACTCAAACCAGTTGCCATCCAGTTGATTCTGACTCTAATAAAATTATAATATAAGTATATCACTTTCTTAAGCTCTGTGAGTTATTATAGCAAATTTTCAAACCTGAGAGTGATCCTGGGAGTCCCTGAATTTGTGTCCAGCTGGTCAGAAGTGAGGGTGACCTTGGAGACCTCCAAACTTGTGGCTGGTGTCTGAAGTGAGGGCAGTCTTGTGAAGGACTCTGCTCCACCTTGAGTTCATGGCTAACTCATTGCAATAGGCAAGACTAGAAACCCTGTAAGAAAAACATAATCTTATAAAATTTAAAATCCCAAGGCATAGCAAAAGTTGGAAATCCCTCAAATGACATTAGTAAGTTAGCAAAACCTTGATACTAAAACCTGGCTTTAAAATAAGTTTCAAAAAAACTTTCAGGTAAATGTCACTTGCTGAAATACGTACAAAAACAAAACACAAACAAATAAACATTAATAAATAAATGAATATAAATCTCACAGCAAAGGACTAGTTCAGCCAAGAATTTACGAACGATTTAACATTTTGAAATTAATTAATGTAATCCATGATAATAATAGTCAAATGAAAAAAAAAAGCTATAATCATCTTGAAATTTTCTGAAATTATGCTTACCTGTTTAAAAAAAGGTGGGAGAGAACCCTAAGTAAATAGGATACAGGGGAACATTTCCCACGGAAGGCAAAACGCTAGAGTAGGAAGGGCAAGTAGTTTTCACTGTTGTTAATTTCTATCAGTTGGTGGTGCCTGTAGGGTCAGAAGTGGTTGAAGGCTGATGTATCCAGAGCAACCAAGCTCTACGAAAAGTGTTCCAAGGTTGAGTCCTAGTTTTGGTCATTAGTACAGGGCTGGGGGGAGGGAACATATATGTCATGAATGACATGGAAACATAAATAAGATTAGAATGTTCGTTTTCATGTTATTGTTCAACATCTTCTGAAAATTCCGGAAATACAGTGAGAGAAGGGGAAAAAATGTGGTTTAACTGTTGGAAAGGAAGAAAAAAATATGGTACCATTATTTCTAATGATAGTGCTTAGCTTGGGTTAAGTCAGGACCACCTCATGTGCAAATATCAATCATGGCAGTTCACGGAGTGGGGGATATAGTTAAAGCCACAGCATGAATTTACAGTAATGAGTCAGCCATGTAGCATCGGGGAGGTGGGACACTGATAAACAGACAAGCCAGTTGCCGTCAGGTCAATCGTGACTGATAATGACACCACGTATGTCAGAGTAGAATTACGCCCATTGAGTTTTCAGTGGCTGATTTTTCAGATGGCAGGTCTTTCTTCCAAGGTGCCTCTGGGTGTACTCGCACCTCAATCTTCAGGTTAACAGCCAAGCTCATGAACCATTTGCACCATCCAGAGACTCCTGAGAAACAGGCAGAAGGAGGGATTCCACCCTGTTTTTTCCCCTTCATATGTGCTTCTGGCTCCTTTGGGAATGAAGTACCACTAGCAGCAGTGTGGGTCCATCTCCAAAGCCTCCCCATACCAAACCAAAAGACCTGCTGCTGTCGAGTCGATTCTGACTCACAGCATCTGCATAGATTGAGTATATTTCCAAGAAGTTACAGACTTTTGAGGCGTTAGGAACACCCAAAAAATAATGACATAATTTATTGGCACGGGAAGAACAAGAGCCAGCAAGGCAGCAGTCCTGGGCTCTGGCTCTGTCTTTCACGTATAATCTTGCAGCATCACCTTGCTTTTTTGATAATCACCTGTAACACAAGGAGTCTAAAAATAACTATCATTTCATCTTTCTGTACTATATAATCACATTCCTTTATTGGCAAAAATAAATGCACTTTCTAGTGAACTGAACCCAGAAATGGTTCCCGCTAAAGACCATCAAATGACTTCTATTATAATCACATTATCCTCAAGAAAATAAAAGTGGGATAACAGGCTTGATCCCTGCTTTTGCTAAATAAAGACTTTTCATATAATCTGGGCTAAACTGTGTTGAACACTGAGTTATTATCTGAATGCAGTTCTATTTGGCAACTGGTTTAATCAACTGTGTCATAATTTGTCATACATTTATGCCAGTTAATTTGGTGTCTGACAATGGGAAATTTGCTTTTAAAAATTATAATTAGTGTGTGGTATCACCCTTCCAACTCCTAAATTAAATATCACAAATTGAAATGATAATTCCCAGTCTGTCTATAAATGAACAAGCAAATAAATAGATAAATAAATACACTTAGCTTTCAGGTAGACAGAAAGAAAAATCACTATCTTCCCTTCACCAGCACCTCTCAGTTAACCACTAACCACTAAACCACTGCCCAGTTACTACTTCAAAAATCACGTTTTTGTCAGTGACCCTTGGGAATTATTTACATGACCTTTCCTAAAAGCACTACATGCATATAGTGATTTGTAAAATTCCTCTACTGTTTCTGTAAGAATTTCAAAAGATAACAGAAAAGTTAAGGAATGATAATAATATTGCTAGTTCATGTTTAATGAGAGCTTCTGTGTTCAAAAGGATGCTCTCAGTGTCAGGAGTGGTTAAGGACGCAGACTTGGGAAACAGAATCCAGCTCCGCCACTTGTTAGCTCAGTGACCTTTGGAAAGTCACTTAGCCTCGCTGTGCCTCAGTTTCCTCATCTGTCAAATGACAAAAAATAGTATTTATCTCACCTAATTGTTAATCATAAGATAACACGTAAAACACTTAGAGAAGACCCTTGGGTAGCACAGTTCTACTTTGTACACATGGAGTCACCATGAGTGGGAATGAACTAACAGAAGACTTAGAACAGTGCCTAGCCCACAAATACTACATGTTAGTTTTATGTAGGTTATTTTATTTCTCCTCATAACAGCCCTAAGAAATAGCCATGAAGGCCTTCACTTCATAGTTGAAGAAAGGTTAAATGATCACCCGAGGTCACACAGATTGGAGAAACCAAAATTCTAACCCAAGCAATTGTATCTAGAGCTTCCACTCTTAAACACTGGCGCTTCCCTGTCTCCTGTGGAGTCCTCCTGGATTTATCATCATTTTCAGGGGTTTCAGGTACGTACTATAGAAAAAGAGGTCTTAATATTAAGGCCATAGAGGAGGACAGTTGAAGAAATTTTCCGAATTCATCTGACTGGGAACTAAAGTCACAAATTTTTTTTTTTTTTAAACCAGCAGTCCCCACCCCACTCCTTCTCATCCCTGGGGCACGCACATTTCAACCAGAGTTTATTAAACCAAGTCTTTGTGCCAGACCCTGTCTTTTTTAATCCCCAACACGTTTTGAGGTCTCAAGGTTTAAAAAAGAGAGAGAGCTTGCCCTGAGGGAGCTCAGTCTAACACAGGCGAGGAATATAACACCATGTAACAAAACTCTATCACAGAAACATGTATGATGAGCAATTGTTCCATGGATGAAGGAACCCAGGGACGAGTTTTTAGAGGAAGTGGCGCTTGAGTTGGATTTGAGCAATGAGGCTCTGAACATTTGAATGTGCTTCTCTCTGCATGGAGGTGAAGGAGTGAAGGGCGCTGAGTGGACTGGTTGAAGGATAAGGATAAACAAGGAGACAGGGGCCAGGATGTGAGCTGTCCTGGAGGCCATTATTTAGAGTCAGGACTTTATTTTGAACACAGTGACAAGCTTTCAAAATTTTTCAGACAAGGGAGTAAAATGAGAAAGACCTGTATTTTAAACCAAAACAAACAGAACAGAAACCTGTAACTACAGAGAGGACTGGGAAGAAGAGAAGGGAGGCAAGAAGGATTAGAAAATAATCTCACATAGCAGTGGAGGTTTTTTTTTTTTAGCAGTGGAGGTGAGAAAAATCTCTGTCCCTTCTAGAATCTTCTGTGGAGGCCCTGCTGAGGAGAAGAATCGTCAATGACTAACTGTCTCCATGAGGCCTGGAGGACATCACTAGCTTCCCTTTCAGTGAGTGGATTCAGCAGGAAGGGGGAACCCCCATTCCATGCTTCTTGGAGGCCTCCTTCTACTCACAGCCATAGTGTAGGGAGTGAGGCCAGAGGCCAATACCCTGTATATCCTCAAATATGACAAGTTTCATTACCAGATCCATTCCCAGGGTCCTTAGATTAAAGTCTCCAAATTCCTTTAACTTTTCCTCAGAAGTCTCATTTTGAAGTTGTTAACTTTGTAATTCTTCTCTAAACTGATGCCAAATTCCCAAATACTTCTATATCTGGAAGCTCAAAAGGGAGAGAGTCCTTCCAGGGTCTGATGATAAAGATAAACATCTGTATGTGGCTTACAGGCCACAATCAGCTTTTAAACAAAAAGCTGTTTTTGATGTTTTGCAAGCTGTCTTATATACATACATGTACGTATGTATACATACACACACACAAACACAAAATATGTATATGTATACTGTATAGATACATATTGTGTGTGTATCCATCCATCCATCCATCCATCCATCCATCCATCCATCCATCCAACCATCCATCCATCCATCCATCC
Source organism: Elephas maximus indicus (assembly GCF_024166365.1). NCBI lineage: Eukaryota > Metazoa > Chordata > Mammalia > Proboscidea > Elephantidae > Elephas > Elephas maximus. Next base: position 92,822,231 of record NC_064826.1, on the reverse strand, counting down.
ATCCATCCATCCATCCATCCATCCATCCATCCATCCATCCATCCATCCATCCATCCATCCATGTATCTATCTATTTAAGCTGGTGTATTTCGTTACCTAAACTTGGCAGGACACTGTAGCTTTTGGAATGGAGTAAAGCATTTAGGCAAAATAATAAATATGTCCATTAATTACTGATCACTTTGATCTCCTGAAGAAATAAAAAATGAAGTAATTTAGCTAGCATGTCTGTGTTGTATTAGAATTTCAAGTATTCTTTAAAAGAAAACAAAAATTTAATATTACAAAGATAAGTGTATATATAGTTCTCCTTATGAAATTACAAAACGAGGGTCAACAGTACAGGAAAAACATGGTAAATGAGGAGCTAAGTATACCTTTGAACTGAAGAGCTTTGAAAAGCATAGAATGAGGAGAAAGGAGAGTTGTAGCAGGGAAAAGCAGGGGAAAGAAAGGGTTTTTGTCTTTTCCTTATATCTTCTTTAAGAAAAACACTAGTTGCCATTAAGTTGATTCTGACACATGGCAATCTCATGTGTATTAGAGTAGAACTGTGCTCCACAGGGTTTTCAATGGCTGATTTTTCAGAAGTAGATTGCTAGGCTTTTCTTCTGAGGTGCCTCTGGGTAGACTCGAACCTCCAACCTTGCCGTTAGCAGCATTAGCATGTTAACTGTTTGTACCACCCGGGGACTTTTTCTTTTTTTGCCAAAAAATTTCACCTTATTGTTTGCCATCACTAGGTTTCACCTGACTTATCTTAACCAACGACACTTTGAGATAGAAAGTGCCCCTACCTTACATTTGAGAAAAACTGGGGCTCAGAGAAGTTAAAGGCCTTGCCCAACATCACTCAACTCAAATATTGCAGTGTCAGGATTTAGTGTATCCCAAAAAAATGAAATTGAACTCTTAAGGACTAGACAGAATGCCTTCCATGGGCAACATGGCCCAGGCTCCTGTGTGCATAAGACAAGTTGCCCGGGTGTCACTTGCCTGGGTTTAAAGCCACTACATTCCTTCCAAGACAGAACGAATCTGTCTTGGAAGAAATGCAACCAGAATGCCCCTTAGATGCAAGGATAGCAAGACTGGTTCTCACATACTTTGGAGATGTTATCAGCAGGGATCAGTCCCTGGAGAAGGACATCATGCTTGGTAAGGTGGAGAGCCGGCAAAAAAGACGAAGATGGATTGACACGGTGGCTGCAACAATGGTCCATGGGCTCAAACATAAAAATTGTGAGGATGGCACAGGACCGGGCAGTGTTTCATTCTGTTGTACATCGGTGCTCTATGAGTTAGAACCGACTCAACATAACCTAACAACAACATTCCTTTTAAACCGGTATCTGAAGATGGAGACATGATAAAATAATTTATTCTGCCTCAGAACTAAACATCTGCTACCCCTTAACAACCTTTGTGTCCTACATGCCTGTCTCCATCATATAAGATGAGAGAGGTAAAAATGTTTCAGGCTAACAGAGACTTCGTAGGGAGTAAAGAGAAGTGGCATTTCTCAAGTCCGAAAAATCCCGAAGAGCTACGTTAGCACAATGCATGCATAGCAACATGTTTTCACGTAACGGTAACGTACAATCATGTCAGATACATATATATCTTTTAATATTTCACTTTTACAAGACAATTAGCTACAAAGAACGTGGCTATAGGAAATTAGCTGTCATTGTTTGATGCTGCCTTATGGAGTGGAAACAATTGTAAATTTTGACTCCATGGCCCAAATGATTCAAAGTAAGACGATAGAGGACAGTCATTCTACCTGATGTTTGGAAGCAACTAGAGAAGTGTAGGAGTGTAGCTGGGCTTGTAAGAAATCAAAATGATAGCTGAAGCTTGTGCAAACAGTGGTCTTAAATATATAGAGGAGAACAGCCGGCTATGCAGATTCTAGGTAGAACTGCAGGGCTAAAAAAACCTAGGTGGGGGAAAATTATAAAACAAATCAATTGTGGCCCCTTCCTTGATCTCCCTTCACTTCCCAGCTTCTACCCACATGATGTTCTCACTCACAGTGGGGTTCTGCTCTCAGCTGCCCACAAAGTCCTAAGATTGAAAACTCTGAAAGGAACATATCTCAATATGTAAAATTTAGGGCACTGTCAGAGGCAACATGGAAGCCATTTTGCATCCCTAGCCTCACTCCAGTGGATACCCCATAAGTATGGTCGAGTTTATTCAGTGAATTTATTGCTGTTAGTTGCCATCCAGGAGTCCTTGGTTAAGTAAGGCTTGGTGATCTGCTTCTGAGAGGTCACAACCTTGAAAACTCTATGGAGTACAGTTGTACTCTGTACACATGGGGTTGCCATCAGTTGGAATCGACTTGAGGGCAACTAACAAGTTCCTGCCCAGTCAGCTGCAATTCGTGGCAACCTTATGTATAACAGAACAAAATACTGCTCACTGCTGTGCCATCTTCATGATCATTTTTATGTTTGAGCCCATTGTTGTGGCTACTATGTCAATCCATCTAAATGAGAATTTTCCTTGCTTTCCCTGACCCTCTACTTTACCAAACATGATAACTTTTTCTAGCAATCAGTCTTTCCTGATGATGTGTGCAAAGTAAGCAAGATGAAGTCTCACCACCCTTGCTCCTAAGAAGGATAATACCAAAAACAAAACAAAACCCATACCCGCCGAGTCGATTCTGACTCATAGTGACCATTATATGACAGAGTAGAACTGCAGGGTTGTAAATCTTTACGGAAACAGACTGCCATCTTTCTCCCATGGAGCAGCTGGTGGGTTGGAACTGCTGAGCTCTTAACCACTGCTCTTCCAATAGGTTAACTGAATTTAACCCTGATTAGATTTATTTCTGTCATTTTTTTGCTTTACATATTTTGAATCTGTACAGACTTAGAATTACATTTTCTTAAAAAATTCTTTCATTTTTACAAAAGATTGCACTTTATTTGTAGTACTACTTCATGTCTTAAATTCCACTTGGATTGATATTGATATAGCTATACTAGCTTCCTTTTCAGCGTGTTTGGTTAGCATGTATCTTTTTCCATCCTGTTACTTCCTTTTCGTACATCCTTATATTTTAGGCGTTTCTCTTGTAAGTAGCACATAGTTGTTGTATAATCCATCTGGGTAATGCTTATCTTTTGAATGGAATATTTAATCCCTTTGTATTTTGCAGCACTTGCTTCGAGTGTCTTATTCCACATTCCCTAGACCCACCTCTTACTTCAGCAGAAGCTTTGGCGAGTACTGCCCAGACTGTCTTAGAGTGTCTGACCCCAGGTAACCATCCTGTCTCATATGGTCACTGTGTGGATTTTTTTTTTTTTTTTGCTTTCTGAGTTTGTCATCCATGTTTTCTCTGTGTGTTTCAGCCTGGGTATTTTCCATGGACCTAGCTCAGACCTAGTTCACTAATCTTTTCTTCAGCAGTATCTGCTCTGTTGCTAAACTCATCTGTTTATTTCTTAATTTAATATATTGTTAGGGAGTGCTGGTAGCACAGTGGTTAAGTGCTCAGCTGCTAACCAATAGATTGGCAGTTGGAATTCACCAGTCATTCCATAGGAGAAAGATGTGGCAGTCTACTTCCTTAAAAATTATGGCTTTGGAAACCCTATGGGGCAGTTCTACTCTGCCGTGGAGGGTTGCTATGAGTTGGAATCGACTCGAGGGCAAAGGTTTTTTTTTTTGTTGTTGTTGTTTTATTGTTAGGTTCTCAAGTTTTCACCCAATTCTCTTTTTTTTATAGATTTCAAGTATCTGTTCAAATTATCCATCTTGTCATCTATTTTCTTGAACTCATTCATTACAGCTAAAGTTAATGTCTAATAAATCCATTATATGAATTACCTTGCTTTGTTTCTGTTTATTTTTCTCCTTTTTATTAATATTTCTAATATGCCTGGATTTTTTTTATTAAATGCCAGACATTGTATATGGAAAAAAAAAAAAAAAACTGAAGGCTCAGGATGATGTTATTTTCCTCCTGAAAGAATTTACTTTTGCTACATAGTATCTTAGATCTACTCTAGGAAATGCTAAACTATAATTCTATTCTACTCACTCATAGAACTAATTATAGGAAAACACACACACACACAACTGAGATTCCTAAGTCATTGGCTAGCAGTAGTAGAAATAATTTACCAACCCTACATTTTAAAACCACGCTAGTGTTTTGTAAGATTTCCTTTGAGAAACTTTGAGCCTGTCTTTGATATTTCCCCATTTGGACAGTAATTAGTATGGAAACCACTGTAATTCCATCTAGCAACAGGCCTATTATCAGTTTTGCATTTCTGGGATACACCCACTTGGTCATAAGGTATCCTTTTTGCATATTTTATTTCATTTGATAATATATTCAAATATGCATATATGTTCATAAGTGAGATTGATCTATAATTTTCCTTCCTTATACTGTCCTTGTCTGTGTTTTTGCATCAAGGGTATACCAGACTCATACAGATAGGTGGAGAGGTTTTCCTCTCATTTCATTTTCTGGAACAGTTGGATACAATAGATGCTTTCCCTTCCCTGGCACTCTGATAGAGCTTACCTCTAACTTCGCCTGGGAGTGGTGCTTTTTGGAAGCAGAATTTTATTAATACTTTAAATTCTTTGAGGCTACTAGAGTTTTCTAATAATTTTCAAGCCAGTTTTGGGATTTGTCCATTTCATGTGAGTTTTCAGATACATTAGCATAAAGGTCTCAAGGTGTTCTCTCAGGATTTATTTAATTTGCACCATAGTTGTGGCCCTTTTGCATGTCCAGTGTTATTTATTTGTGTCTTTTCTCTTTCTCTTGAACAATCTTACCAGCATTTTTTTCTATTTCTCTGAAGAACTGGTTTTGATTATGTTGATCTTCTCTACTGCATGTTTATTTTCTATATCATTAATTTTTTTGTTCTCACTTCTACTAGTTTATTTAATTTACTTCCTTGGATTTACTTTTGAATTGAAATCTTAACTCACTTGCTTACAATCATTCTTAATTTCTAATATATACATTCAAGGCTATATCAAAATAAGTCATGACACAAAACAGCACATTCAAATGAGTTAATCGACAAGAGCTTAATAAAGTGATTGTCCACTGTGGGCAGAATTAACAAGTCTACATCACACAATGAAGTTTAAAGTCCATCTATATATTTAAATATCTATCGTATAATACTGGGGTCTTCAGAAGCTTTAAATTCAATTTCTCTTCCCAATATTCCATGTCGTTCTTACCTCACATTTTAGTTCCGTCTTGTTTTTAACTACCCCACACCGTGTATAGTTATTATTGTTATCATTTTGCTTTGATGGCAATTTTTATTTAGGTTTATCTTTTCTCCTCAAGATTTCATTCTTCTTCTGAGTCTTTCTGGGTCCAATTTTGTTCTTTCTAAATATGAGCCCTTAGTATTTCCTTCAGTGGGTGTTTGTGAGTGGCACACTAGGTCATTTATTAAATTCTCATTATTTTGTCCTCACTCTTGAATGAAAACATTTATGCCCATGACTCAGCGTGGCCCTTCCACACAATGCTTTTTGTACATGTTGGGCCCCTCCCCTGCAGTTGTGTAGGCATAGGGTTTCAAGTTCTTGTGGGTGACTTTCTTCTCTTTCTAAGAAAACTGCTCTACTGCTTCACCAGGCCAGTGAAGAGAGTTTTTCTAGATGGTGAGGACAGGAAGAACTTTGAAGCTGGAACCTTTGCACTTGGACATCTAGTCTTGCTTCCCTGCTCTTGATGGTCTGTAGCCTAATCTCCTGCCCAGTGTAGGTATTCAAATTCCAGACCTAAGCCCAAGAGCTTCTAGTCATAAAACCCATGGGCTGCTCCGGGATCAACTTGTCTTTAATACTCAAGCTTCATTTGTCTTCTACTGCTCTCCTTTTTCACTCAACATCTAGTATGCTCATTAATGTTCACTGATTTATACCCAATTATAGTATGTCATTATATGAATAAAACCAAAAACCAAACCCAGTGCTGTCGAGTCAATTCCGACTCGTAGAGACCCTATAGACAGAGCAGAACTGCCCCATAGAGTTTCCAAGGAGCACTCGGCAGATTCGAACTGCCAACCCTTTGGTTACCAGCCTTAGCACTTAATCACTATGCCGCCAGGGTTTCCATTATATGAATATGCTACATTATTTATTTAACCATTCTATAAGTAGACATTTTGGCTGTTTTACAGTCAATTATTACCATCTTGGACATATTTTCTGTGTACATATCTGAGAGCTTCTCTAGGATATAAACCAAGAAATGAAATTGTTGGGTCATAAAATACACACATCTTCCATTTACTCAATTTTGCCATATTATTCTTTAAAATGTTTGTAGCAATTCACAATGCCATCAGCAGTATACGGGTGTTCCTGTGTTTCCACATCCTTGCCAGTACTTTGTGTTGTCAACCTCTTTGCCAAGCCAATGGGTATAAAATCTGTGGTTGTAATTTGCATTTTCCTAATTACTGAGGAGACTAACCATCTTTTCATGTGTTATTGCCCTTTCATGTCTTGCCCATTTTTCCTTTTTTTTCTTATTGATTTGTAAATACCATATATTCTGGATACTAAACTAATCCTATATTTTAAGCCCTGGTGGCATAGTGGCTAATAGCTCAGATGCTAACCAAAAGGTCTGCAGTTCGAATTCACCAGCTGCTCCTTGGAAACCCCATGGGGCAGTTCTACTCTGTCCAATACAGTCGCTTTGAGTCAGAATCAACTCTATGGCAATGGGTTTTGTTTCATTTTCGGAATCCTGTATTTATTATACAAGTTAAAAATACCTTTGCCAGTCTGTAGGCGTGTTTTCGTCATTTTTCTCTTTTCCTTTTGATGAAAAAAAATAATTTTAATGTATCTTTATGTATGTCTTATTTTTAATTTTAATCATCTTTTTCTTCGGGTCTTCCACATTTTGAGTATTGATTAAGAAGTGTTTCCTACTCCAACTTCATAAAACATTGTGCTATATTTTCTTCTAATTTTTTTTAATATTTGCTTTTTACATTTAGTTTTTAAATTCATCTTTACGGATGGCGTGAGGTAGGAATTCAGTTTTGTATTTTAGTCTATGGGTAATCGTCAGACTCTTCTTCCTGGTAAGAATTGGGCCCAATTATTTAAAAGGTCTTTCTAGTAAAAATGGCTGACACATTAGCAACCTTCAGTAATTTGTTACAAACAGCAAGAATTGGAGAGAAAGAGACCCAAAGTGGGTTTTTATTTTTGTTGTGTGCCATCAAGTCAGTTCTGGATTGTAGCGACCCCATAGCACAGAGTACAGCTGCCCCCTAAGGTTTCCCAGGCTGTAATCTTTATAGCAGTAGGTTAAGTAGGTTGCCAAGTCCTTTTTCCTGCAGAGCCATTGCTCAAGTCTCCTTCTTGTATTAAGCCTTTGTCTGAAATCCTTTCCCAAAGACAAAAATTTAAGTGGTCCTTCTCTCGGCTCCCTAACACTCTGTGAATATTTCTACTTTAGCAATGATTTTTCAGTTCTGGAGATATCTGTGTACCCATCTATTTCCTCCACTGAACAGTGGCATCTTGAGAGCTGGGGCTGTGCCTTCTGATCTTTGCATCCCTGGTGCCTGACATGTAATAGACACAAAACCTTTGGCAGATTAATGAATGAATGTGCATGTTTGGAACCCTCAGAGGGAAGCTTGGAAGAGCCCCAGCCCAACTGAGTGAGGAATGTCAAATAGGATCCTGTATAAATCCTTTGCTCTTCTCATTCCGATGTCTAAAAATTTGGGACGAGAAAGATGTTCTAAACTATACAATAATTAGTTCTGTAAGTGTCTTGTCCTGGGCTTTTGTGAATTAATTTGGGAAGCCACACAATGCCCCATTTACTTTCATTTTTCTTTTAAAGAGAGACAGAGAAACATCATGCATACAAAAAGCTGCATTAGGCTGAACCCAGCTCCAAGTGGTTAAAGAGTTACCATCCACTCGCGCCCACATTATTCTAATCTTTTTTCATTTGTTTTATTCCAATGATTAGTTATTGCACACCTCATTTTTTTTTACCTGCCTTAACACATTTCAGCTCTGTAAAATTCTCCTTTGCACATGAATTAGTGTGAAATTTATTACCATATTCCTTCCAGTTATTAAAAGGGATGTACTTTACAAATATGACTGCAGTGCAAATTTATTATTTACATCTCAAGCCCTAGCCTTCATAACTGCTTAATATGGATAAGGTGTTTAGTTTTCCGATGGAGTCCAGCTGCATCACTGGAATCAAACTTGTAATTGCCTCTTTGGGATTTAAAACCATTATAGTTGTGCTTTTATGTTCTCTTTTGTTTTCCTTGAATCACTTTTTCAGGTCTATGAAGTACAGCTGGCACAATAAAAGTTTGATCAATGCATAACCAATGCAGTGTATATTTCTTCCAGAAATATAAAACCCAGGTGAAAAAATGTTAATCTATGAAAATGATCTTTGTCAGCTACTTATTCTTGGAATTTAAATGGGTTTCAATCTTGAGGTAAGGGCTGAGCTTGGATTTCTATGTTATAACTTTTCCTGACTCTGCCAGCATCTTACATGGATGTAAATGTTAGGGGCTGCAGGATATAGAGTTTCTGTTACCAAAAAAGGCCATTGATTGTCTTTAAAACAGTCTATATTTAGGCTGCTTAACCAACGCATGCTTGGGTTGCCTTAAATATTCTCTTGATCAAAAAATGGGCACAAATATCACAACCCCCAAATTTTTAAAACCTTAAACATTGTATTTATAGAGGAAGAACTTTCAAAAGTCTGGCAATTTAAAACTGAGTATTAATATTTTTTTCTTTTTTAAGACAAAGAACTGAGGCTGACCAGTTTCACTTGAAGGTGATACTGTAATTTCAAAATAGTGTGATTGTCTCTAATTTCTAGGTGCAACTGGGGTTAATCAGGGACAGATGTTCATCATTAACCCTAAATTTCTTTGTTCTTGTCCATTAGAATTAGCAATATCATAAAGGAAACAAAATCTCTGTCCATGGCTCCCACCTCAGAAGAAAAGACTAAAACACACACATATATGCATCCAGAAATACGTCAAGTATAACAGTAATATCCATTCCCTGAGACAGCCCTGCATCCACTCCTTCTAAGGTGAGGGTCAACCTGGACCATGACAGAGATGCCATCTGTCTTGTCCCCAGCCTTTCCTTTTTGTGTATTTTCTCCCTTTTGGGGCATAATGTTTATATCAATACCTTGCTTCTCAGCCTTATCCTAAATCTGATCATTGGAAAGAAACGATATTAGTCATTTACTCATTAGTATGAATTAAAATCACTGCCCTTCCCGCCCCCCCCCCACATATTTGTATTTTAAGTCTAGAATTTGTTATTGTGGAGTGACTTGCATTATCTCTATGTAAACAGATACATTTAAGCAGGAGTCCAGGGAAACAGGGAGAGAAAAGGCATCCCTGAGTTTCCACAACATTAGACAGCCATAAGGTCTACCAGGTGGCAGGGCCAGGACTAGGGAGAGGTGAGTGAGGCACTCACCTCAGGTGCAAAATTTAAGGGGGCACCAAAACCTCAGTAATCAAGATAGAATATTTTAGTGCCACATTTAAAAAATAAATTTTGGTGTTTTGTTCATCTGAGCCCCAAAGGAATGCCTCACTTACCTCACCCTTGTCCCAGCTCTGCCTAATGGTTCTATTCAAGACATTATTTATAGAACCTACTTCTTTTACTTCTGCCTAGTATCTGCCTAGCATCAGGAATAGTCTGAACTAGGCTCTCCCTGTTCATCATATGGAGTGTGAGAAAATTGTTCCATGGGACAGCATGCCTGGCAAAAAGTAGATGCCCAATAAATAGTATGAAATAGGGTTGAATGAATGAATTCATAAATGAATGAGTCAGCATATTTCTGGTATCATTAGTGTGCCCTAATGGCAAGGAGACTGTTTTAATGACCCTCCCCTGCCCTGCCCCAAGAGAATGCTGCTTCTACATGAGGCTGCTACAGTGCTAAAAACCAACTTAAGAAACAATAAATACCTAATAAAAATATTTTTGCTTCAAGCCACCATAATATAAATTAGACCTGCAGTTGGTAACATAAATACAATTAAAAAATAGGGTTCAATTTCTTACGTAAGGAAAATATAGGAAGCAACTTATTTTTGGTAAGTATGTTGCTATTAATGGAGCCCTGATGGCACAGTGGTTAAGAGCTACGGCTGCTAACCGAAAGGTTGGCAATTTGAATCCACCAGTCAGAACTGACACTGTGGCAATGGGTTTTGGTTTTGTTTTGTTTTTGTTTTATGTTGCAATTTAATCGTAGGATGAACTAGGGGAATTTTACTTCTTTGGGGGGAAAAAGCATCAAATTAAATTGTAGGCCTACTAATATTAATATCCATGAAATTATAAGAGCTTAGCTTCAGGACCCCTTATTCAACCAAACTCAGGCCCATTTTTTGCTGTGCCCTGAAAAATAAATCAAATCTTTCGAACTGGTGATTTTAAGGAGGCAACGTCTGTGTTAGTTAATCAATTCATTAGTTGGGCACAGAAAAATGTTCTGTGTTGTGCTGCAGATAGCTAACCAAACCTCATGCTCTGTAATAAAAAACCAACCAAACCCATTGCTGTTGAGTCAATTCCAACTTACAGCAACACTATAGGACAGAGTAGAACTGCTCTCTAGGGTTTCTAAGGAGCAGCTGGTGGATTGAAACTTCTGACCTTTTGGTTAGCAGCAGAGCTCTTAACCACTGCACCACCAGAGTTCCTCTATAATAAAAGGTATCAGACAATTTAAAATTAATGAAAACCCAAGAATCATTTGCACAGCATTTGCTTAAATTTCCCAGGTTCATATATTTAAATGGGCAGAGGTCTCGTGCTCCGGGAATTCAGTTTAAACAAAATAGCTAAAATGTAGGGTGAAGATCTGGTTCAGGAAGAGCTGGGAATTTATGTTACTTGTTGTTATTTCCCCATGCCTAGAACTTTCACATACCTCTCCTTGAAATGCTAGAGTTGGACTATATCATTTCTCAGAAAGAAGTAGGCTTCTTTTGTTTTATTTGTGGTTCAGTTGAACATATTTAATATGTATTGAACAGTGTACTTGGTACTGGAGATTCCTGGGTGGTGCAAACAGTTTGGACTTGATTACTAATGAAAAGGTTCAAACCCACCCAGTGGCACGGCAGATAAAAGGCCTGGTGATCTGCTTTGGTAAAGATTACAGGCAAGAAAACCTATGGAGTTCAGGCCTACTCTATAACACATGGGGTCACCATGAGTCAAAACCAACTCCCCCAGAAGAATTTTTTTTTTTTTTTACTAAGAGGGCAGAGATGAATAAGGCAGAATCCCTTCCCTTAAGGAGTGAGGAGCAGGCAGAGGGGCTGAAGAAGATAACAATGAAGAAAACAGTTCCAGCTAAGACACAGACGTGCGTGGGGCATATAGTATTAAAATGTTCCAGGTCTGTCTGGAATCACAGAAATGTGTGGGGACTGGAGGGAGTCAAAAAAGCAAGTGGGGCAAGATCTTGTGGGACTCTAAGTTTTAATTTTATTCTGAAAAAATATGGAGCCCCTGAAGGACTTTTACACAGAGGAGTGTTATGTTCAGATTTTCAATTTAGAAGTATCCTTCACCCAGCAGGGAGGATGGCAGGCTGGATGGGGCTAAATAGGAAGCAGAGAGGCAAAGACACTGATAAAGAGATGGTTATAATAATAAAGTAACTTAGAGGTAATAATTTAGGTAAAAACTGAGAGTGGCTTGAGCTAAGATAGTGGCTACAGGGATAGAAGGTGTGTGTGTGTGAAGCAGAGAGCAGATCACATTTTGACTTGGATACTCTTTTGTTAGGTTGCAAGCTCCAAAAGAAAGTAAGCTAAACAGGAGATTGTCAACACAGATTTTTGTAAAATCCCTGGAAAATTACACTAAGATTTGAAGCAATTTGTCTCAGATCACCTGTGCTACGTTGTTCTTGGTAGCCCCTGAGTCAAGTCCATTGAAACAGTCTGAAACCATTCAGGAAGGAGGTGTGAGGTCAAGTCTGTACCCTGATTCCCTGGGGCAGCTCAGCCTGGCAAGTTAGTGACAGGCTCCAAGCTAGGCTTCACCAAGTGTGGTCCCAAAACTGTGAGTGCTGCCCTGAAAGATGGCATTTCTCTCTGCTGTAGAGAAAAGATGGGCCTTTTGTTCCTATGTTTCCCACAAGGCTATGACCTTTCAGAAGCAATTTCTAGGTCTGTCTCCCAAGACACCTTTTGGTGGATTTGAACTGCCAACTTTTCAGTTAGTAGTCAAGTGCTTAACCATTTGTGCCACCCAGGGACTCTAATCCTCAATAGAAATAGAGCTGTGGGCTGTCTAAATAAAGTTAGGCCAATGGAGAAATAGGCTGGAGTCCCTGGGTGGTGTAAACGGTTAAAACATTTGATTAATAACCATAAGGTTGGAGGTTCAAGTCTACCCAGAGGCTCCTTTGAAGAAAAGCTTGGCAATCTATTACCAAACAATCAGCCATTGAAAACCCTATGGAATACGGCTTTGCTCTGACACATGGGGTTACCGTGATTCAACTCAGCGGCAATTTGTTTTTACGATGATGCTATTTCTGGGCTCTGGCCTTCAACGCAAACCTTTGCCCTGCTGTTGGACTCACAACATGCTCCCCTGAGTAAAATTTCTTTTTTGATAAATATGTTTCCAAGTTCCTATCCGTTTAACACAGAATGATTTGTTTGCTTGTTTGTTTTGGTTTGGAAAAATATTCCTTTGTGGAATGTAGTAGTAATTATATTAAAAAGCTTTTAAACCCACACACATATGTAGCGCTAGTTATATTCTGTAGGTGTTCATGTGCGGCTGAAGGTTATCACCAGTTGGTGTTTCAGCTAATCATCTCAAAAATATCCAAGATCTGGAGGCAGAGCCAAGATGGCGGAATAGACAGATGCTTCCATCGAGCCCTTTTTACAACAAAGACCCAAAAAAAAAGTGAAAAAAGTATATTTGTGACAAGCTGGGGGCCCTGAGCATCAAAGGAAAGCTTAGACAATGAACTGAGGGGCAGGGGAGGAAGAGGCTGTTCAGAAGTGGAGAGGAATTGCCAGACCTGGATCATGGGGAGCCCTCAGGCACAGTGCAGCGGCTGGCTCACACTAGCGTTAGGCCGCAGTTTCCTCAGGGAGAAGCAGCCAGCCACACAGCCCACTCACACCTCTGGAACCTGAGGAGAATGGCACTCTCGGCAAAAACCAAGTACTTGCATATATTTTACCGTGACCCCCCCCCCCCCACCCCCAAGCCGGCCGCAGTGGCTGAATCCCTGGGCCTGAGATAGACCCTGTCGAGCACCTACAGCCATCCTCCTGGCCTTGGGGAAGGAAAAAATTTGCAACGGGGGGAGCAGATAATTTCCTAGCTCCATTAACCAGGGGAGCTCAGGACAGAAGTAGCTCCTGTCTAGGCATAAACCGTCCGCGAACCTTGAGCACCTTTCCCTTCTGCACGGACCTGTGTGGGCCTAGTTCGGGAGAATAGGCCCTCGTTGGCAAACTCCAACCATTTCAGCTGTGCAGTGGAGAGGCAGGTGTTTGACGTTTGACATTGCTTCGCCTATTAAACAGGGTCCTCACCTACCCACATCAGGGACCTAAGGACTTGTAGCTCCACTCAGGTCACCCAGCCACCTGCAACAGGGGTGCAGAGATAACTGGTACCTCCCAGTCCTTACAACCGAAAACTTTGGGTGCCCATGATCCCTCTGTAGAACCCACCCACCAGCACGCTCTAGGGGACAGAGACGTGTTTTCCTCGGAGACACTCGGGGGTTGGCTCTCAGTCCCCTGCCTTGATCAGAGCGTGACCCCCTGTTGCAATCAGATACGGGTATATACGCCAATCACCCCGCCCCTCTAAGACTGTAGGACAGAGCCTATACCACACACTTGATATCAGCTACCTGGAAACCTGAGCTAAATTCATACAAGAAAACTGAATGGACTCCTAGACTGATATAGCTGATAACAGCTCTAGTCAGATGGGGACAGGACACCAGAGCTCCAAAAGTGAAAATAATCAAGCTAGCTCACTCAAGCAACCCATAGGAGTATACCAAAACAAAATGAAGCAAGCAGCTACGACACAGTAAGCAAGCATAACTAATACAATAACTTATAGATGTCTCGGAGACAACAGTCAATATCAAGTCACATAAAGGAACAGGTCATGATTGCCTCAACAGTCTCTCAAAACAAAGAACCCAGGGATCTTCTAGATGCAAGTGCATCCCTGGAATTACCAGATGCAGAATACAAAAGTTTAATATACAGAACCCTTCAAGACATCAGGAAGGAAATGAGGCAATATGCAGAACAAGACAAGGAACACACAAATAAAGCAACTGAAGAAATTAGAAAGATTATTCAGGAACATAATGAAAAGTTTGCTAAGCTGGAAAAATCCATAGACAGACAGCAATCAGAAATTCAGAAGATTAACAATAAAATTACAGAAGTAGACAACTCAATAGAAAGTCAGAGGAGCAGAATTGAGCAAGTAGAAGCTAGAATTTCTGAACTCAAAGATAAATCACTTGGCACTAATATATTTGAAGAAAAATCAGATAAAAGAATTTAAAAAATGAAGAAACCTTAAGAATCATGTGGGACTCTATCAAGAGAAATAACCTATGAGTGATTGGAGTATCAGAACAGGGAGGGATAACAGAAAATACAGAGAAAATTGTTGAAGATTTGTTGGCAGAAAACTTCCCTGATATTGTGAAAGATGAGAAGATACCTATCCAAGATGCTCATCGAACTCCACGTAAGGTAGATCTTAAAAGAAAGTCACCAAGACTTGCCAAAACCAAAGATAAAGAGAGAATTATAAGAGCAGCGAAGGATAAATGAAAAGTCACCTACAAAGGAGAACCAGTAAGAAAAAGCTCGGACTACTCGGCAGAAACCATGCAGGCAAGAAGCCAATGGATTGACACATTTAAGAAATTGAAGGAAAAAAATTGCCTGCTAAGTATCATATATCCATCAAAACTGTCTCTTAAATATGAAGGTGAAATTAAGACATTTCCAGATAAACACAAGTTGAGGGAATTTGTAAAAACCAAACCAAAACTACAAGAAACACTAAAGGGAGTTCTTTGGTTAGAAAATCAATAATATCAGGTATCGACCCAAGACTAGAACACTGGGCAGAGCAACCAGAAGTCAACCCAGACAGGGAAATCCAAAAAAACAAACCAAGATTAAAAAAAAAAAAAGCCCAACACAGGGTAACGGCAACGTTATTATATAAAAGAAGACAAATTAAAATAATAAACAGAGACTAAGAAATGTAATCATACACCTTCCATAAGGAGAGGAAGATACAGCGATACAAAGAAATAAAAGTTAGTTTTAAATTTAGAAAAATAGGGGTAAAAAATAAGGTAACCACAAAGGAGAAAAACTATCCTACTCATCAAAATAAAATACAAGGGAAAAACACACACTCAGCAGAAACAAAATCAACAACAATGCATACGAGGAAAGGACAATATAGAAAGAAAATCTACTCAGCACATAAAATCAAGTGGGAAAAAGAAACTGTCAACACACAAAAAAAGACATCAAAATGATAGCACTAAATTCATACCTATCCATAATTACCCTGAATGTAAATGGACCAAATGCCCCAATAAAGAGAGAGACAGTGGCAGAATGGATTAAAAAACAAGATCCGTCTATATGCTGCCTACAAGAGACACACCTTAGACTTAGAGACACAAACAAACTAAAACTCAAAGATGGAAAAAATATATCAAGCAAACAACAACCAAAAAACAGCAGAAGTGGCAATATTACCTTCTGACAAAATAGACTTTAAAGTTAAATCCATCAAAAGGGTAAGGAAGGACACTACATAATGATTAAGGGGACAATACACCAAGAAGATATAACCATATTAAATATTTATGCACCAAATGACAGGGCTTCAAGATACATAAAACAAACTATCAGCATTGAAGAGTGACATAGACAGCTCCACAATAATAGTAGGAGACATCAACGCACCACTTTTGGTGAAGGACAGGACATCCAGAAAGAAGCTCAATAAAGACATGGAAGATATAAATGCCACCATCAACCAACTTGACCTCGTAGACATATAAAGAACCCTCCACCCAACAGCAACCAAGTATACTTTCTTTTCTAGCGTATATGGAACATTCTCTAGAATAGACCGCATATTAGGTCATAAAGCGAGCCTTGGCAGAGCCCAAAACATTGAAATATTACAAAGCGTCTTCTCTGACCATAAGGCCATAAAAGTAGAAATCAATAACAGGAAAAGAAATCAAACACTTGGAAACTGAACAATACCCTGCTCAAAAAAGACTGGATTACAGAAGACATTAAGGATGGAATAAAGAAATTCAGAGAATCCAATGACAATGAAAACACTTCCTGTCAGAACCTTTGGGACACAGCAAAAGCAGTGCTCAGAGGCCAATTTATAACAACAAATGCACACATCCAAAAAGAAGAAAGGGCCCAAATCAAAGAATTATCCCTACAACTTGAACAAATAGAAAGAGAGCAACAAAAGAAACCCACAGGCACCAGAAGAAAACAAATAATAAAAACTAGAGCTGAACTAAATGAAATAGAAAACAGAAAAACAGTTGAAAGAATTAACAAGACCAGAAGCTGGTTCTTTGAAAAAAATCAACAAAATTGATAAACCATTGGTCAAACTGACAAAAGAAAAACAGGAGAGGAAGCAAATAACCCAAATAAGAAATGAGATGGGTGATATTACAACAGACCCAACTGAAATTAAAAGAATCATATCAGATTACTATGAAAAACTATACTCAAACAAATTTGAACACCTAGAAGAAATGGATGAATTCCTAGAAACACACTACCTACCTAAACTAACACAAACAGAGGCAGAACAACTACATAGACCCATAACAAAAGAGATTGAAAAGGTAATCAAAAAACTCCCAACAAAAAAAGCCCTGGTCTGGATGGCTTCACTGCAGAGTTCTACCAAATATTCAGAGAAGAGTTAACACCACTACTACTAAAGGTATTTCAGAGCATAGAAAAGGATGGAATACTACCAAACTCATTCTATGAAGCCACCATATCCCTGATACCAAAACCAGGTAAAGACACCACAAGAAAATTATAGACCTATATCCCTCATGAATGTAGATGCAAAAATCCTCAACAAAATTCTATCAAGTAGAATTCAAAAACATATCAAAAAAATAACTCACCATGACCAAGTGGGATTCATACCAGGTATGCAGGGATGGTTCTACATTAGAAAAACAATGAATGTAATCCACCACATAAATAAAACAAAAGACAAGAATCACATGATTTGATCAATTGATGCAGAAAAGGCATTTGACAAAGTTCAACACCCATTCCTGATAAAAACTTTCAGCAAAATAGGAATAGAAGGAAAATTCCTCAACATAATAAAGGGCATTTTATACGAAGCCAACAGCCAACATCACCCTAAATGGAGAGAGCCTGAAAACACTCCCATTGAGATCGGGAACCAGACAAGGATGCCCTTTATCACCACTCTTATTCAACATTGTTCTAGAAGTCCTAGCCAGAGCAGTCAGGCTAAATAAAGAAATAAAGGGCATCCAGATTGGCAAGGAAGAAGTCAAAGTATCTCTATTTGCAGATGACATGATCTTATACACAGAAAACCCTAAGGAATCCTCCAGGAAACTACTGAAACTAATAGAAGAGTTCAGCAGAGTATCGGGATACAAGACAAACACACAAAAATCAGTTAGATTCCTCTACACCAACAAAAAGAACATCGAAGAGGAAATCACCAAATCGATGCCATTTACAGTAGCCCCAAGAAGATAAAATACTTAGGGATAAATCTTACCAGAGATGTAAAAGACTTACACAAAGAAAACTAAAGTACACTTCTGCAAGAAACCAAAAGAGAGTTACATAAGTGGAAGAACATACCTTGCTCATGGATAGGAAGACTTAACATTATAAAAATATCTGTTCTACCAAAAGCGATCTATACATTTAATGCAATTCCAATCCAAATCCCAACGACATTCTTTAATGAGATGGAGAAACAAATCGCCAACTTCATATGGAAGGGAAAGAGGCCCCGGATAAAGAAGGCATTACTGAAAAAGAAGAACAAAGTGGGAGGCCTTACTTTGCCTGATTTTAGAACCTATTGTACCGCCACAGTAATCAAAACAGCCTGGTACAGGTACAACAACAGATACACGGACCAACGGAACAGAATTGAGAATCCAGACAAAAATCCATCCACATATGAGCACTTGATATTTGACAAAGGCCCCAAAAGAGTTAAACGGGGGAAAAGACAGTCTTTTTAATAAATGGTGCTGGCATAACTGGATATCCATCTGGAAAAAAATGAAACAAGACCCATACCTCACTCCATGGACAAAAACTAACTCAAAATGGATGAAAGACCTAAATATAAAATCTAAAATGATAAATATCATGAAAGAAAAAATAGGGACAACATTAGGAGCCCTAATACATGACATAAACAGTATACAAAACTTATAATGAATGTAGAGAAAAAACTAAGTATCTGGGAGCTCCTAAAAATCAAGCACCTATGCTCATCCAAAGACTTCACCAAAAGAGTAAAAAGACTACCTACAGACTGGGAAAAAGTTTTTAGCTATGGCATTTTTGATTATCACCTGATTTCTAAAATCTACATGACACTGCAAAAACTCAACTGCAAAAAGACAAATAACCCAATTAAAAAATGGGCAAAAGATATGAATAGACACTTCACTAAAGAAGACATTCAGGTAGCTAACAGTTTATGAGGAAATGCTCACAATCATTAGCCGTTAGAGAAGATGTCATCTCACTCCAACAAGGCTGGCATTAATCCAAAAAACACAAAATAATAAATGTTGGAGAGGCTGTGGAGAGATTGAAACACTTATACACTGCTGTGGAAATGTAAAACGGTACAACCACTTTGGAAATCAATTTGGCACTTCCTTAAAAAGCTAGAAATAGAACTACCATACGATCCAGCAATCCCACTCCTTGGAATATATTCTAGAGAAATAAGAGCCTTTACACAAACAGATATATGCACACCCATGTTTTTTGCAGCACTGTTTACAATAGCAAAAAGATGGAAGCAACCAAGGTGCCCATCAACAGATGAATGGGCAAAAAAATTATGGTATATTCACACAATGGAATACTACACATCGATAAAGAACAGTGACGAATCTGTGAAACATATCATAACATGGAGGAACCTGGAAGGCATTGTGCTGAGTGAAATTAGTCAGTTGCAAAAAGACAAATATTGTATAAGACTACTATTATAAGAACTTGAGAAGGGGTTTAAACTGAGAAGAAAACATTCTTTTGTGGTTACTAGACGGGGGAGGGAGGAAGGGTGGGAGAGGGGCATTCACTTATTAGACAGTAGATAAGAACTACTTTAGGTGAAGGGAAAGACAGCACACAATACGGGGGAGGTCAGCACAATTGGACTAAACCAAAAGCAAAGAAGTTTCCTGAATAATCTGAATGCTTCGAAGGCCAGCGTAGCAGGGGCAGGGGTCTGTGGACCATGGTTTCAGGGGACATCTAAGTCAATTGGCATAATAAAATCTATTAAGAAAACATTCTGCATCCTACTTTGAGGAGTGGCGTCTGGGGTCTTAAACTCTAGCAAGCAGCCATCTAAGATGCATCAATTGGTCTCAACCCACCTGGATCAAAGGAGAATGAAGAACACCAAGGACACAAGGCAATTACAAGCCCAAGAGACAGAAAGGACCACATGAACCAGCGACTACATCATCCTGAGAACAGAAGAACTAGATGGTGCCCGGCTACAACCAATGACTGCCCTGACAGGAAACACAACAGAGAACCCCTGAGAGAGCAGGAGAGCAGTGGGATACAGGCCCCAAATTCTTGTAAGACCAGACTTAATGGTCTGACTGAGACTGGAAGGACCCCAGTGGTCATGGCCCCCAGACCTTTTGTTGGCCCAGGACAGGAACCAATCCTGAAGCCAACTCTTCAGACATGGCTTGAACTGGACAATGGGTTGGAGAGAGATGCTGGTGAGGAGTGAGCTTCTTGGATCAGGTGGACACTTGAGACTATGTTGGCATCTCCTACCTGGAGGAGAGATGAGAGGGCGGAGGGGGTTAGAAGCTGGCAAAAAGGACACGAAAAGAGAGAGTGGAGGGAGAGAGTGGGCTGTCTCATTAGGGGGAGAGTAATTGGGAGTGTGTAGCAAGGTGTATATGGGTTTTTGTGTGAGAAACTGACTTGATTTTTAAACTTTCACTCAAAGCACAATAAGAATTATTTAAAATATATGTGTATATATATATATATATATATATATATATATATATATATATATATATATATATATATATGTATCTCCAAGATCCTGCAGCTATACAGGCAAGCAAAGAGAACTGTTAGGGTTACTTTCACTCAGTAAACATGCATCCATTGAGGACGGTCTTAACAGCTGGAGGATCTGCTGAATTGCTCCCAAATGATCTTTTGGCGGATGGCCTCTTTCTTCTGCACACTCCTTCCCCGCCCCTAGACACAGTGGTCCCCAGTGAAGGGGACAGTACTTTGGCAGCAGATGTATGTGAGTAGCTACACTCTCCCTATTCAAACGAACTCCTGAGTTTTTTTACCCCGTATCAATCAGTCTTGGAAGAAATACAGTCAGAATTCTCCTTTGGTTAGGGGATGGTGAGGCTTCGTTCACTTCCTTTGGACACATCATCAGGAAAGACCAGTCGCTAGAAAAGGACATGGTGTTTTGTGAAGTAGAGAGTCAATAAAAACAAGTGGAACCTCTGGCAAGATGGATTGACGCAATAGCCACGACAATGGACTCATACAAATGATCGTGAAGATGGCAGAGGACCAGGCATCATCTCACTCTGTTAGAAGGCCGCTATAACGCGGTGGCAACTAAAAAGAAATAAAACCCACAGTATCAGGCACAAGCTAGTCTATTTCATTAAATGCTTATCTCAGACCTGAGAGAAAGCTATTAGATTTTAACGTCCTTACATCTGTGTCAAGTGGATTGGCAGGTTATATACGTGTGTATATACGTAAATGAGCGCCGTAGTAGAGGATACTTAGAGGACCTGCATCACTTCCTTTTGACTAATGCCTGACTTCAGCGGCTGCTCGTCTATTTCAGACAAACCCACCTAAACATGCACCATGTGTGTTTCCACCTTCTGTCCCAGGGCCTTCTCCACTTGGTGGGAAAGTACATTACCCCCAGAGGAAACCCTCAACCAATGTGGGGTGGGAACCAGTTGATACTGTTATGGTTTGAATTGTGTTCCCCAAAAACGTGTGTCAACTTGGCTAGGCTATGATTCCCAGTATTGTGTGATTTTCTACCATTTTGCCATCTGATGTGATTTTCCTACGTGTTGTAAATCCTACGTCTAAGGTGTTAACGAGGCAGGATTAGGGACAGTTATGTTTACAAGGCAGGACTCAATCTACAAGGTTAGGTTCTGTCTTAAGTCAATCTCTTTTGAGATATAAAAGAGAGAAGCAAGCAGAGAGACAGAGAAACCTCATACCAAGAAACAAGAGCCAGGAGAATAGCTCATCTTTTGACCCCAGAGTCCTGATCTGAGAAGCTCCTTGACCAGGGAAGACTGATCACAAGGACCTTCACCCAGACTCGACAGAGACAGAATGTCTTGCCCTGGAGCTGGCACCCTGAATTCAGACTTCTAGCCTCCTAGACTGTGAGAGAATAAACTTCTCTTTGTTAAAGCCATCCCCTTGTGGTATTTCTGTTACAGCAGCCTTAGATAACTAAGACTGACCCAGCCTCCAGCTTTCCAGTGGGCACTTCTGGGAGGCACTCTGTATGCTTCTGAGGAGGTCTTCCTGAAATGGAGGCCCCGCTGTCCTCAGAGAACCCTCCCTCACACATCCTTATATTGACTTTTCCCCTGTCCATGTACCACTCACCCTCCCCCTCACTCCTGCTTCCAGTGGTCACTTCCCAAATAAACCACAGCACCCAAATCCTTGTCTCAGGCTTTGCTTTTGGAGAAGTCCCAATGAAAGCTACCTCTCTGTCTGGTACACAGTAGGTCATCAACAAATGCAAGAAATCTGACCCCTTCCCCTCCCATTGTAAGAACGAGGACACTGAGGCTCAGGTGCACAGAGTAACTTGCCTGAGGCCACACAGAGTGAGGCCTTCAAATAGAAGCTTCTTTCTGGGGCTTTCTATCTCAAAGCTGCCTTTTGCTCTGTCCTGAGCAAACCAACGAGGACCCCTAGTGGTGTGAACACGGTGGACATATAGGACCAGAAAGCAGTCCTTTGGAAGTCTGAAACCATTCAGGAAATAGGTATGAGGTCAAGTCTGTACCCTGATTCCCGGGAGCAGCTCAGCCTGGCAAGTGAGAGACAGGCTCCACCAAAGGTGTTCCCAAAACTGTGGGTGCTGCCCTGAAAAATGGTATTCTCTTTCTTGTAGAGGAAAGATGAGTCTTTTGTTCTTTGCTTTCCCATGGAGCTTTCTGTCTCTGGATCTTCAAGGTTCCTTTATTGGTTTGGACAATTTCTAACTTCTCCAATCAGATAATTGTCTTATCTGTCCTCTTCTAAACTGAGAAAGATGTCTGTCCTACACATGGCGTATCAGTGAGGGTGTGGGCAGGAGATAGGGTCAACACCAAAATGGGGTTCAGATTATAGTGTTTTCACACAGGACCCAAGCTTCCTAATGTTGGAGCATTACACAAACCAAGGTGGGCACAGAAGCCCACAGCTCCTATCTTGCGGCAAACTTGAGAAAATGGGACTCAAATTCTTGATTCTTTCATAAACCCTTACGAGCTTCAAGCATTCATAATGGCATCTCTGCTTCCAACAGGAATCCCTATGTGGTACAAAAGGCTATGAACCAAAAGGTTGCAGGTTCCAATCCACCTAGAGGTGCTTCTGAAGAAAGGTCTGGTGATCTACGTCCTAAAAATCAGCCATTGAACACCCTGTGGAGCACACTTCTACTCCGACACACATGGGTCACCATGAGTTGGAGGTGACTTGACGGCAACTGGTTTTGTTTTGTTTTTCTGCTTTCAACCTGCTAACACCCGTCAGTTCCCATGAAGTCAACCATACTGCTCGGAATATATGACCCGTAACCTGTTGTCAAGGTTTCCTTATGGTACATGCCCGGTGGCCAACTGGATTACCAGCTACTTCCAAGGAGGCATTGTTCTGGACAGACTGGATCGAGGCCTACGAGAGGTTGCTCAGTGTCAAGGAAGCACATAGAGCAGGTGGAAACACAGTGACAGGAGCCCTAACCAAAGAGGAGAGCCAATGGGTGCTGGACCAGCCTGACTTGAGGAGAGGGTATGAGAAGGAGCCGGAACTTGGCTTCACTTAGTCTTTTTCTCCCAACTGGTGAAGCCACCTTCTTCTCCTTTACCTGTTCCCTACTTAAGGCATGGCCCAAGTGTCAGGGGTACAGGTTCCCTCTACACGCAGGACAATCTCCCCAAATTCTGCTTCCCTAAGACTGCCTGCTTATAAGGAAGACTGCTTCAAGACACATAACTTGGGAGAAGTGGAAAAACAAAATAAGCTAAGTGCAAAGAGCAGATATGAAACAGATTTTTTTTCAGGACTCCAACTGTGGGAGATATTCTGAGCAGAACAGATTTCATATGGAAGACATTGACAAGGAATAAACATAGACCCCAAAGCTAGCGTTTTCAAGGATTTGCTTCTTTGAACATAAGTGTTTAAAGGGAGAAAAAAAAAAATGTTCACATTCTTATCAAACAATGGGCACCAAAATCCACCTCCCACCCCAAATGGCAAAGGCAGATCAAACCTAGGTATGGGTTACCTGTATTTGCAAGAACTGCTTCAAAAATCCCATTTCAATTTGCTATGAAAGCACGTTCTGTCCTGGCTTTCTAATCTGTGTCGAAAGCTCAAAGGTTAAAGAGACTTGGCTGAATTTGTCTTAAGATATATCCTTTGTTCTGATTCAATCATTTATTTGAATTTAATATTTTAAAGGACACTTCAAACAGACTTTACAAAGCCCTGCTACCTTCAGGTCCATATTTATTATTTAATATTTAACTGGGGAGATTTGTCAAAACCCTTAAGAATTAATGGTTGCAAACTTGTAGAGTTAAAAGGT
Source organism: Elephas maximus indicus (assembly GCF_024166365.1). NCBI lineage: Eukaryota > Metazoa > Chordata > Mammalia > Proboscidea > Elephantidae > Elephas > Elephas maximus. The sequence continues at coordinate 92,797,925 of NC_064826.1, read as the reverse complement.
TTGCTGAGGAAACCATTTGCTAACCGTGGGGAGACAATGCCCCCGCTGGTTGGGCCACCAGAATGTGAATAAACATTTGGGGGTCTCGTAGCATGGTGAGCCCATCTACCTAGAAAGACCAGGAAGTACAATTGCCTTTAAATAAATATTCTAACGTACTTAACTTCTGAACTGCAGAGCTCAGCTTGTGCCTTCAAAAGAGAGGGGGAAGGGAAAGCAAAGCAACTGGAAACCAAGCTATAAACAAATCAGGGTTTCTACAAATGTTCAAGGGAGAGTTGCCTTAGGGGTCTGGATTAATCCAAATACATCAAAATGCAACTGTGCTTGAAAGATCTTAGGACACAGGCAAAAATACTTTTTGATCTTCAGAAGCCATGGATGGTGTCGACATCTAGATGTTGCCAAATATGAAGAAGAATGTTAGAAGCCTGACTATTGAGAGGACTCCCTGGGTGGCACAAACGGTTGAGCAATCAGCTGCTAACCAAAAGGTCTGAGTCCACACGGAAGCACCTTAGAAGAAAGGCCTGGCAATCTACTTCCAAACAATCAGCCATTAAAAACCCCGTGGAGCACAGGTTTACCGTGATGCACATGGAGTCGCCACGAGTCATAGTACCTCAAGGGCAACTGGTTAAATATCCGTATTTACAGATGACTGGGTCGTGTCACAGAGACATTGTCATGGTGATTTACTGAAGTGTTCATTCAGATATTCTGTGTCCTGTGGACCAGAAAGGCTCTCGGGTGGGACTTTTCATAGCTCTTGGTGTCCTTTACAGTGGCACAATATTTTGCTTAAATGCCCTAACTTTGCAAATCCACATGAAAATAAAAATAGGTGAAGATCTGGCAGCTGCAGGGATGTCCTAGAATATAGTCAAGACAACGGTGCTAAGTCCAGGTTGAGGAAAGGAGTACCCAGGCTGACATTTCTGGCAGTAAAAACGTAGGCATTGCTGGGGAGAAGAAGGCATATCGTCAGCACAGCCCCACGCACATCCCCAGACTGAGAGTGGTGAGGGCTGGGGCCACGGGATGGCGCAAATGGTTTGCCTGTGGCTATTACTCATACCCAGAAAGTTTGTGGGTGGTTTGAGCTCACCTGGGGTGGCATCGAAGAAAGGCCTGTCGAGTTGCTTCTATAAAGATTACAGCTAAAAGAGCCCTATGAAGCAGGTCTAATCTATAACACATAGGGTCATTATGAATCAGAAGAAACTTAATGACAACGAGTTTGGGTTTTGTTTTTTTGGGAGGGAGGTCCAAGAGTGAGCCCTGAGAGTTAATCTCTATCGTATTAATGATGCTCAGAAATAGTGCAGGTCTTGGGCACACTTTTCACTCTTAGCTTATACTTGGCCAGTTAGAGTGCAAAGCCAGTCTGAAGCAGGCATAAATGACTCCCATAGAGACCATGGAGGGCTCTGGGGGCTGTGTTCTCCCTCTGATCTGGAGAAGCCAGGGTCCCTAGGCAAGAGTGAGCAACACAGCAGTCAATGGGAAAGCAGATGTTGCTGGCTTCAGGAGGTATGAATTGGGCTAACAATGGGCAGCATCTCTGATGCCAGGGCAGGGCAGGGTGGCAAGTGGCAGGGCCAGGTACTAAAAAGTGAGACAGAGAAGGAAGCCATGGCACAAAAGTACCAAAAGTGCTTCTGGCTATCATTCCCTCTCTCTATTCTCAAACAACTGAAAACTTTATCTGCCGGAATAAAACCACAGAAATTGCAAGGTTTTTTTGTTCTTTGTTTTCTGGACATGAAATATGTGTTAAGAGGAATGTATCTATAAAACTTCTGACATAAGCCATCATAATAATTAAATAACCATCTACCTCTACTTCCACCCCCAAGGTGAAAATTCACCAGGCAATGAAAAGATGCACTTGACCAAAAGAAGTACCGAAGTAGAATTCCCAAAATGATATCGATTTATGTCAAGAATCTTTTGAAAACTGTATACTGGGTGTTGCACTGCACAGTCAGTAAATTTCAGAGTCACATCTCTGCCAAGGGAAACTCTGCTTCTAGGGGAGGATGTGTTCGGATGACAAACACGATTTTCAAATATAAAAGCACAAATAAAGTGGTGAACAACAGAATAGAAAGTACGGGAAACAGTTGAGAAAGCACTCAAGAGAGAGCTACTCCTGTGAACTTAATCTGTGGATTAAAGACCAGCTTCAGAACGTCCCTGAGAACTTGGTGTAAGAAATATAGGAATATGATACACAAAACCATAAGGGGCCAATGCAACTTAAGTATGATAGAAAGAATTAAACAAGAGACTAGAAATATACGGGAGACACATTAGCTAATAAATAGCAGAAAGATTCTTAAGGAGGGGGAAAGATGCAATGTGAATATGTGGATTTTATGGGTCCATTATACAAGACATTGAAGAAGACACACACACATACACATTCTAGTTATTGCACCATATTTGAAAGATAAATTTAAAAAAATCTATTTTCTGGGTATTCAGACTGGTGATTTAAAAAAGGTAATCCACTAGGAAAAAAAATCGGATTAAAATTTAAAGTGAAAAAACAGTTGGTAGAAATACAAAGAAATTTGAAGAAAAACTTAAAAATCAATTACCTACCATCTACGTTTGAAGGCAAGAGAAAGATACTTTTTTTCTGACAAGCAAGGGCTAAAACTATATATCACCCACATACCCTTTTCGAAAATGTCCTCAATAAAGTGTTTCAGTTAATTGAGAAATATACAAAATAAAGAATATAAATATATGTAAAATGTTTAAAAAATGATAGCGAGCGTTAGAAACAGCAAAGCTCATATTCATAGCTAAACAATTGCTAATACAGTCACAATCAGTGAAAATGTTAATCAGTCCTTGAAAGAAGAGATACAAGTTATATTTCAAGAAATGAATCTAAAAGTCAATCTGAAAACCCCCAATTATTTTGAGACAGAGCCCCCACAGTGCTGTATTCTTGACCTGGCTTCCTCCCCTACAGTGTTGTACTGCAAAGTCATTTCTTTGCTGCCCCCCGCCCTTTGCATTTGAATCCTGCCTTTGCTTCGAGGTTATATGTAAACCCCATTGCGTAGTATGATTAAGAATGTTGCTGACGTCACTTGTATGAACTCCCTGCTTGTAAACCCCTTTAAAAGTAGCTTGCCTGCCTGCCCTTGGCGGGCAGCCTTGGCAGCAGTAGTGCCGACTGACTCCATTTCCTTGCACAAGGAAATAAAGGTACCTTTCCTGTTCTCTCACCTCAGTCTCCCGTTTATTGGCCAATAGAGGGTCATGCTGAGCATGAACCCAAGGTTTCTACCCAGTAACAATTTGAACATAAACCGAGAGGGAGAAAATAATAAAAGGAGAAATTTTTATTCTCACAAGAAAGTAGGGTTGGGGAAATAACAGAAATTGATTAAATTCTAATACATATCTTTTAATTTTATTGTGCTTTGGGTGAAAGTTTATAATGCAAATTAGTTTCTCACTCAAAAGTTTATACACATATTGTTTTGTGACATTGGTTGCCATCCTTGCAATGTGTCAGCACTCACTACCTTTCCCTTTCCACCTCGGGTTCTACTTGTCTGTTTGTCCAGTTCTCCTGTCCCTTCCTGCCTTCTCGTCTTTGCTTTTGGGCAGGTGTTGCCTTTTAGATCTCCTATACTTGATTGAACTAAGAAACACATTCCTCATGTGTGTTATTGTTTGTTGTATGGGTTTGTCTAATCTTTGGGTGAAAGGTGGACACGGTTATAGGTCTGTGTTCTGAGTTAGCAGGGTTTCCGGGACAATAGTCTTGGTTTTTTAATCCTAATATTGATAGAGAAAGGTTGATTTATGTATTTTGATGTAAAGATAAAGACTCCTAGAGTACAATAAGTATAGAACTTTCAAATCACTGGTGGAAAAAGGTGTAAGCAGCAAAGATAACAAAGGAAGAAGGAAGATCAAAAACATAAAATAGGATGACACAGAAATATTAAGAAAAAAGATGGAGATGAGAACAATCCAAAATGTCCCATAACATAGGACCAGTTGAAGAAATTGTAGAATATCCACAGAACTGAATATTCTGCACCATAAAAATGACGGAGGTTTTGAAAATGTGACCCAGTAAGTGGCGAACATGCGCACTCACGCACACACATACACACACATACCAGAAGAGTACGGAGAAGCTGATCCCACTTCTGTTAACCAAATAACCAGTACCGTTTGCCATTGGAGCCCTGGTGGCATAGTGGTTAAGAAACTTGGCTGCCAACCAAAAGGTAAGCAGTTTGAACTCACCCGCCACTCCTTGGAAACTCAACGGGGCAGTTCTGCTCTGTCCTATAGGGTTGCTATGAGTTGGAATCGACTCAACAGCAATGGGTTTTAGTTCCCATCGGGTTAATTCTGATTCACGATGACCCCACGTATTTCAGAGTAGAACTGTGCTCTGTAGGATTGTCAGTGGCTGATTTTTCAGAAGCAGATCACCAGGTCTTTCTTCTGAAGAGCTTAGGGGGGGACTCAAACCTCCAACCTTTCTGCAGGTTAACTGTTTGCACCTCCCAGGGACTCCTGTGAAACAGATACCAAGTGATATTCAAAGTATTTGTCAACCTGTGCGCAGGCTCTGACCAATCAGAATGAGCCTTTAATAAGGAGTACAGCAACAATAAACCCAAAATGTTTCTCTTTAGATTATAAAGTTAAGGGTGATTTTCATTTTTCTTTATGTTAAAAAATGAGCATAAAATAATGTGTTCAAAAAGACACAGGCTTTAAATTGCTTTTCCTGGAAACCTAACAGATTTCTTCTTATATCCAGTGGTTCATGTTTTCAGAAGAGGCAGCTGGAATATGGGTGTACAGAACACAAAGCTTGCTACGATAAGTCATTGGTCATTTTTGGAGATGGAATATTCAACCTCAGCTCATTAGCACCATCTTTTAACTACAGCGGATTGCCAAGAAATACGAGGCCAAAAATAAAAACAAAACTCAGTCATGTCTTAATCTAAGACATGGGTTGAGAAAACTAACCTATTGAAAATAGCTTTTTTTTCCCTAGAAAAACATGAGTTAAATACAAAACACCTCTAGTACAAGGCATGTTGTTTTTAGTTCCTGTCTGAAAACACACATTTATGTTTCTTCTATATTTGCGTCATAAGCCTTTTACTAATGACATTTAGTTTTCTGTTTTAGATGGAATTTTGAGGCTTCAGTTCTTCAGTTTTCGAACCATACCCTTTTATATTCTTAAAATCTGCATTACTATTCACTTCTACCAGACGGATTATGCTGTAAGATAATCAACACTCTTACGCTCACGTTAAATAAATCACCAGCCCAGCAATCCCCTTTGGGGCCTGTAGAGCAGAGCCATATGCCCCAAAGAGTGGAAGGAAAGGATCTCCCACGCACATAAACCCACAGAAGGTCCTCGCACACCTTTCCCAAGGCTGTTTCTAGAGCAGCAGGTTGGAGTGTTCTGCTGAAGAATTGCCAGTCATCCAGCACAAGCCACGCAATGCTCAAAAGATGTTTATTTTATCTTTGAGAAAATAATCACCAAGTTGTGTTCAGATCAAAATAGAAAACCAGAGAAGTGAGCTGCATGGGGGGCTGTCACAGGCATGAGAAACACGTTTGATCTACCAGTCCATCAACAAGCATGTGTTGTACACACATTTTGGGCTACATTGTCTTTGCTAACAAGATAGATCCAAAGAAATGTTCTTTATTGCTTATCAACATACACTGAAATATAATGAGAAAAAAAAAGCGTGTTTCAGAAAGAAGATGAGTTAGCTTTCAGGCAAGTGGAGAAGACCACAGGTCATTTAAGAATAACTTTGTGTTGTTCTCCTACCAGTACCAGTTGCTGTCAAGTCGATGCTGACTCATGCGACCCTGTGTATATTACAGTAGAGCTGTGCTTCATTGGGTTGATGATGGCTGATTTTTTGGAAGTAGATCACCAGGCCTTTCTTCCAAGGTACCTCTGGGTGGGATTGAACCTCCAGCCTTCTGGTTAGCAGCCAAGCATGTTAATCTTTTGTACCACCCAGGCACTGGGGGCACTTAGTTGTTCAGGGGTGGTTGAAACTTTGGAGAGGGTTTGACTCAGGGAGGAACTTTTGAGAGAGAAAACTTTAAAGAGAACAGAGGAAGAAGATAAAGTAGAAACCCTGGAATCAATTCCTGCATGGAGGGGAAAGGAGAGATGGGAGGAAGTCTCACTGCTCTCCAAACAGTGTAATCCAGAAAGGGAGTGAGGATTTGTGGACACCGTGAGGCTAATCAAATGTTTTAATCGCCCATTCAGTTACCTCCTCAGCTGGAAGTTCCTGGTCTTTGGTTAACATCTTCCCCATTTGCGTCCTACATGCCAACCAGCCATCCACCCTGACTCCTTCGTGTTGCCTTTTCCCTCCACCCCTGATTCTCTTCTCGCCTTACTGCCCCCTTCACTCAGTTCCTTGGTTCATGTTCTCACTTTCCATCACTCATACTTCTTTCTTTTTCCTATTCTGCACCTCTGGCATATGAATATTTTGGGGGGAAGCAGTTAATATTAGTCCAATTTTTGTTAAAGGCATTATATATATGGAAGGTTCTATAACTTTAGGAAGCCCTCAAAAGCACTTGAGAACTATTCTATGAACTTCAACTATATGAAGGCTTGGCACAAAAGAGGCCTTCACTGCACAAAACCTCCTAAGAAAACAGGGAAGGAAAACAAAATGGGTTGTGTAGCCACTGATGTTCTTAGGTGGTACAAAGGGTAACAGAAAGTTCAAATCTACCCAGAAAAAGGTGCCTCAGAAAAAGCTCTGGTGATCTACTTCTGAAAAATCAGCTATTGAAAACTCTGTGGGGCACCGTCGTACGCTGACACACATGGTGTTGCCATGAGTCAGAACGGACTCAACGGCAATTGGTTTTTATGCAGAGTTTTCACAACTGTGGTTTCCCTTACCCTTGAGATTGTAAAAATGAAAATAATAATTATCATGCTCATAATAATAATAAAAATACTAAAAACCTTTCATGAATGATCTCATTTACTCCCCACAACCATTCTATGAGGAAGGGAGCACCATTATCCCACTTTGTAGAAGAGAACACCAACACCACGATTTAAAAAACTTGTCCAAGCAAGGGTGCAGCGAAACCAGCACAGTCGTGGACTGCTGTTGGCAGTGTGATACACCTTGGTACACCTTCTGTGGATGGGAGTCCAGTGATGTCCAAAATTTAAAAGTACATATCCTTTGATCCAGCAATTCTATTTCTAGTATCTGTCCTGTAGATCTACTTCTTCGTGTGTGAAATGTTGCACGTACAAGGATATTAAATGCAGCGTTACTTGTAATAGCAGAAACTTGGAAACAACCTGAATGTCCACCAACTAGTGGCTAATACAAATAAATTATGGTGCTTTCATACAATGGAAAACATCCAGGGTTAAAAAAAAAAAAAATGCAATAGTTCTATATGTACCAATCTGTTAAGTTAAAAAGTAATATATAGATGCAGAATGATATTACATACACAAACACACACATACATATATAGAAGACCCTGGGTCATGCAAACAGTTAACGCCCTTGGGTCTACCCAGAGGCACCCTGGAAGAAAGGCCTGGTGCTCTACTTCCAAAAGATCAGCCATTGAAAATTCAACGGAGCTCGGTTCTATTCTGACACACGCGGGATTACCATGAGTCAGAATTGACTTGACGGCAACTTTTTTTTTTTTTTTACATACATATATGTTTATAAGTACAGTGACCCTCTTTGAAAGGATACACAGGAATTAGTTGTTGCCACTGGGGAAGGGGAGCCATGGTGGCGCAGTGGTTAAAAGCTACGGTGTGCTACAGCTGCTAACCAAAAAGGTCGGCAGTCAGGGTCACTATGAGTTGGAATCGACTTGACGGCGGCAGGTTTGGTTTTTTGGTTTACTGGGGAGGGGGACAGAGAGGCTGAGGGCCAGAGAAGGAGACTCAGTTTTCATCGAATACTTTGTGAACCTTCCGAATTTTACACCATGTAACATTTTTGATTAAGAACTCAGCTGCTAATAAAAGGTCAGCAATTTGAATTCACCAGATGCTCCTTGGGAACCTCATGGGGAAGTTCTACTCTACCCTGTAGGGTTGCCATGAGTCAAAATCCACTGGACAGCAACGAGTTCCTTTTTTTTTTTTGCCATGTGTATTGCCTATTCTAGTTTTTCAGAAGTTCAAAAGTAAAGAATTTTATAAATAATAAAAACAAAAGCCTTGACTAAGGTCAGGTAGAGAGCAGTTGGGGGCAGGCTTGGGCGCTGAGGTGCCTGACTACCAAGCCCTTGCATCCACCACAATGGTCCTGGTGAACCCAGTCCTCCTTTTTTGCAGATGAAGAAACTGAGACTCCATGTGGCTAAATGGCTTGCCCAGGATCACAAAGCTAGTGCATGTGTGAGCCAAAGCTCGACTCCAAGTTGCTCAACTGTAATGACAGTAGTTTCCTCTTTATTGCTCCAACATCAGATCCCACTTGGGGAAAACACAAGGGAGAGCAAAGGAATTAAGGCAAAAATTTCTAGTTGAGAAGAAGAAGGAAACGAAGGGACCTTTAACAAGTGACGATTTAAGTCTTAACCACAGTGCTCTCTCCTCTCATCTCTCCGTCACTGGGTATCATTTGGCTCCAACTCAACCACAAAGACAATATTGTGTATGTTGTCACCAAAATTAAACTTGAGATTCTTGAAGACTGCAACTATTCATCCATTTGTTAAATCAATCAGCAAATATTTACTGAATGTTCTATCTGGGCAAGACATTGGGAACACAAAAGTAAATCAAATACAGACTCTTATCCTCAAAGAATTTGCTCTAATTAAGAGAAACCATTTTCTGCATGTCACCCATATGCCAGTTTATTCTTCACAATGGGTAGCTGGGAATGTAGTAGGTCCCCATAAGAATAATCTGAGTGTACGTCACTTCTAGATATTGTGGAAGACAGTCTCCTTTCCCGCCAACTCCTCCTCACTGTTTCCTTCTCCACCCAAAGTGGTGTCGTTGTGTGCCATTAAGTAGATTCTGACTCATAGTGACCCCGTGTGACAGAGCAGAACTGCCCTGTAGGGTTTTCTAGGTTTTTTTTTTTAGTCTTTATAGGAGCAGATCACCAGTTCTTTTCTCCTTCAGAGCCACTGATGGATTCGAACTGCCAAACTTTTGGTTAGCAGCCGAGCACTTTAACCATTGCTCCACCAGGGCTCCATCGTCCCATAACAGACCCCTTCAATGTTTTCTAAACCTGGATGTTAAAACTTCTAATTCAAGGACATGGAAGGCAACTCTGCTAACTTTGGCTAACAACAACAGCCATCTGAAAACATTTGATCCCAACCTATGGTGTTTCGGCAAAGAGATGTGATCGTTTCTCTGTATTCTCGTTTTATTTATAAGTGTTTTGTTGCAAAGTGGGTGAACTGCCGAGCTCCATGTCACAGCCTGCAGCACAGCAAACTGGCTCCTTCTGAAGCTCATAATGCGATAATCAAATTGCTAACAGGCACCTTAGTGATGGCGTTTGCTGAGGATGTGAAAGCCCTCTCACAATTGCACCTTTTCTGTAGGGGGCTCGTCAGCGGTAGAGCAGTGATCAGCTCAGGGTTTCTTTTTTTTAATACATTTTCTTCCATGAGTACATTAAATTTTTATGTGGAGTGAAACGGGACAGGACTTGTTTCCCTTCTACTGCACAATGATTTATTACCCAAAAAAGACCACAGAACTAATTAGCAGAGTAATTAATTAATATAAATTTGCATATTTGCATTTGCAATTAGTGCAGCCGACTGATTAGTCTGAAAATGAGAAGTTTGACTCATTAGATGTTAGTGTCTGCTGGACCAGAAAGCTGCTGCCAGATGAGGCGGAAAAGGGTGGAATAAGCATGTGTGTTTCTTTTGTTAGAAGAATGGGGAATATGCTCAAATATCTGGGGCCAGACATCAGGGTTTGCCATTAAAAAATAAATAAATAAATAATTTGCTTCCATTTCTGCTAGTCAATGTTCCTTGCCCTTTTGCCTACAGCAAGTCATTCCAACCAACCCTGGGAGCCTTTGTGCCCCTTAGACTGAGTTCCTCTTATTCCCTAATGGCAGAGGGGTGTGTGCTGTTTGTGGGTGAGCAGAAAATCTATCCTGGTTTGATGTCCCTGGAATTTGACTCCTGCACCCAATTCAGTGGTTCTGTCAAACTAGCACTGATGAGGACCCCCAGGGGACTTGATGAGTGGACTACCTTTCCTTCAAGGGCTGCTCCTGACTGCATCTCTTTGTTCCTCCAGCTGATTACCGAGCTCCCGTCTCTCCTATCCGGTTGACTGGGTGAAGCCATTTCTGCAGAATGACATAGGGCAAAAAAAACTATAAATATACACACAGACATCCAATAACAGACATTAAGTACCCAGAGTGAGACAAGAGATTTGCTCAAAATTCTTCAGGGAGGCTGGACAAACAGGGTGAATGAGAAGTGGTATCTTAATTTACCTAAGTTTATTTTCAAGGTATGGATGTACATTGTACTAGAAGAGAGTCTGACTTGGCATGAATGCCTTCTTTAATAATCAGGGATACTTCTAGGCTAAAGTTAAGCTGAAAGGGAAATAAAATTATCCTTTTTTTTTTTTTTTAACATTCTTTCTAAAAACGAAATTAATTTTATATAATTTCCTTGATGTATATACAATGTTTCCTGTGCATACCCTTTATAGACGCTAAAAGAGTTTCTGAAAATATGTCCTATTAATTCATCCTGTATATTCTCTGCAGTTGGAAAATTACCACTGAGATTTGTTAAAGTATGAAGTGACTCTCTAAACCATGCAATTAGTTACTCTACGAGTCAACTCTTACACTCAGGATCTGAAGAGATTCTAGAAAGAATCTCGTCTTACAACATCAGAGTTGTACTTTAATTCATTGTTCCATCCCTTCCTTTGCATTATATTTTCCAGGTTCAAATAACATCACGTGCCTCCCTGTCCCTACCAAGCCCTAAGCCAAGGTCTCTGCATTGAACTGTTGCACGGGATACCATTTCCGTAGTGGTCCTATCTCTCCTTGAAATCTAGTTCAGACTTCAGCTCCTCAACTTTGGACACAGAACAAGTTCCTTGTTTCCTCATTTGTGCTCCAAACACCTTATTCATGACCCTGACACACCGCTTGCCAGTATTGCAATCGTTTCTTCATACCCTCACCTCATTTCTTAGACTGAGAACTTTTTTAACATATTGACAGTGTTGAATTTAACCCGAACCCTGTGATCCTGGAAAACAACAATAGTTAAAGAAATCTCCCCACTCTTTGTGTTCAGGAAAATGGCTTATTGCAAACAATCACCCTTCCCATGTGACTTAGATAAGACTTATGGATGCCCCTTGTCAGAAACAAAGTGCTTGTTAACCTAATTTTGGTTAAGCATCTTTCCATCTCCCAGGTCTCTGAGCTTTGGCCCACCCTCAACCTGTCCCAACATATAATCCCTGCTTAAGGGTCTCTCCTAGAGAATAGGCTGGCCTCAGTGTAAATCAGCCCACTCCCCCAACCTGGTTTTTTTTCCAGCTTTCCTTCCTCTCCTCTCTATAAAAGAAAAACATTTTTGGATAACTTGAGATGCTCTCAGATTTTGAAGAGTTCTCCCTATTGCAATAGTTCTTTCTGAATAATGCCTCTGAGATGTAATGACCCAATAGCTGAAATAACGTGCTCAAACACACCAATGATCATGTAGATGGTGCAGGACCAGGCACTGTTTTATTCTGTTGTACATAAGATCCCATGAGTTAGAGCTGACCCAATGGCAGCTAACAACAAAAATGTCAAAGTCTGGTTTTGTTTTTTTCATTTGACACTGTCTTATATTTGTATCTTTGTATCTCATACTACCTGGTACATAGGAATTAATAAACTAATGCTTATTAAATCATTATAGGAATGAGTTAATGAAGGAACTTATGGTTTGACTATAGAATAACTTCCTCTAGAGATTTGCCTATCAAAAAAAAGTTTAAAAAGCTGCATAACATGCACAAGGAAAAGAGTACTCAAAATCCAGCCAAGTAAAAAGAAAGCAAATAAAAATGACTGTTCATCAGTACGGTCCCCAGCTGAAACGTTTACTGGGGGACGGCACTTTGTGGAGTCCTTGGTTGCTGACGTGCTCATTGGTGGTTCAAGTCCTTCTACAAGGGCCTCCGAAGAAAAGCCTGGAAACCTCTTTCCAAAAATCAGATACTGAAAATCTCATGGAACACAGTTCTAGCCTGACACACATGGAGTCACCTTGAATTTGAACTGACTCAATGGCCACTGGTTTGGCACTTCATGTATCTGGTTTTGTCTCTCTCGGTGCTTAGAGCCGAGTCTTTTACACTTAATTGGTGTTCAAATTATGTTGAAAATTTAATTTTTGGCGTTTTATGAAAACAAAAAGGCATTCCTTATTCTTCACAAATAGATTAAAAATAAAACTTAAACAAGTAGCCTGAATATTATGTTCAAGCCCAACCTAAAAATACTGTTTAACAAGTAGCTCTGAAAAAATTGGAGTCAGCAAGTAGGATAGAAGCAAATATTGAATATTTTAGTGACAAGGCAAGTGGGATATTTGAACCCACATTAAAATGAAACAAATCTTTATTTTGATCCAAAATATATATATATTTTCACTGTCACATGGTCCTTCCCAATTGTCGTGGATTGAATTATGTCCCCCCCAAAATGTGTGTATCAATTTGACTGTGCCATGATTCCCAGTATTGTGTGGTTGTCCTCCATTTTGTGATTGTAATTTTATGTTAAAGAGGATTACGGTGGGATTATAACGCCCTTACTAAAGTCACATCCCTGATCCAAAGTAAAGGGAGTTTCCTTGGGGTGTGGACTGCACCGCCTTTTATTTTACAAGAGATAAAAAGGAAAGGGTATCGAGCAGAGAAGGGGGAACCTCGCACCACCAAGAAAGCAGTGCCAATAGCAGAGCACATCCTTTGAACCTGGGGTCCCTGCACGAAGAAGCTCCTAGTCTGGGGGAAGATTGATGAGAAGGCTGACAGAGAGAGAAAGCCTTCCGCTGGAGCTGACGCCCTGAATTTGAACGTTTAGCCTACTTCACTGTGAAGAAATAAATTTCTCTTTGTTAAAGACATCCACTTGTGCTGTTTCTGTTATAGCAGCACTAGATGACTAAGACACCGGTATACACCAATCAAGTCTTATTCAGCTTTATATCCCCTCTCTCCTATCCATTATCCTCAAGAGTACCTGTAATATGGGCAGCACTTGATGGAGATGAAATCAAATTTAATAAGACCACTTGGAACTTTGCTTAGACTTTACTTTAATCTAGTATCCTTGATGTTATTTTCTCCATATTTCCTAAGAAACACTTGGATCATATTCCAAGTTATAAACCTCTTTTTTCTCTGCAAATTTTCATAACAAATACTATACTCATAGTTTTTCAGTCATTTATTTGTTGGTCTGTTTGTTTTAAATTTATTCTCCACTTACCTCCAAGAAGATTTGAGGTAGCAATTGAGTTGAACATTTTTATATCCTTTGCAAAGCAATTCACCATCTAAAAAGATAGTTCCCTTGCTTTTTAACTGTGCTATAATACATATGATGAAATATATTTTTATAATTGTTTTCTATAAACTGCATAGTTTATTTTCTAGACATGTATCACAGATATATTGAGAGGATACTAGCAATGACAATGGATGGCAATACCTTCTGTTTTTATCACTGGAATAGAAGGAAAATCAAGTCATATCTCAGAACATGTACAGTAAGAGTAGCTATAATCGTCCATTCCATTTTTGCTTGTTGAGAAAACAAAAAGTGATTTTTATACTTCTATGAAAACATAAATTAGGACTTGCTTATTCATTCAGTCATCTCCAAATGAGACATGAAAATAGGAAGAACGCATTCACTACTGCAGTTCTAACATAGCACTTCTTTTGTGCTGGGACTTTTTCCCTTTCAATTTCCTATTCAAACAGTGACCAGAAATAAAAGAGGTCTGATTGTTAAGGTTGCTTCTTATATTTAGAAAGTTACAACCCAGAAGGGACACACAGTTCCAGTAATGGCAGAAGCTTTTGTGTGCCCCTGTAACTTAAACACCGATTTTTCTGAAAGAATCATTCCAGATCATTAGTCCGTTAGGTGAATTAAACACTTCGGCTATTTTAGTAAAACACATTCCAAGCTTTTAACATTTCAAGAAAAGGGAGGCCATTTGTGCCCCGTGCAGGGGCCCAAGTCTTGAGCAACTTCACATCTCTATGGTTTATGCGTCCCTGAAATACTCCCTGACAGGCAGGGCCCTATGACCACAGACCTTTAACATTTAAAAGAGTATTTTGGGAATTCATCCTCTCTCTATCTTTCACAAACTATAAGGTTTAATAGCGATTAACACTAGACCACAGCACTTTCAAATTAACAATAGCCCTGCCAGTTCTAATTGGTATTCTAATTAGTCCAACCGATTCAACTAATTAAGAACATTAAACTTTTTAACAAAGGCTATCTTGCTTTGTATGTTGTAAAATGGAATTTTTTTTTTAGAGGTAGGGGGAAGGGTACAAGAACAGTCGGGATTTCCCTTCCAGACTTGGACAAGCAGCCAGGAGTTTGGCGAGCACAACCTCTAGTGACGGGGGGACTGGGCAAATGTCCTGTTTGATGGGGTGAGGTCAGAGCAGCCTACACATCCCAGAAGGGCTAGCACAAGTTAACGTAGAGATAGCACCCTAAGGTGCCTGCTGAGACTTCTTATAAGTGGTATTAAAGGACAAGCGGGCCCTGCGCTGTTTTACAATGAACTGGAACCTTAAATGATCTGGCTTTATATACAGTATGACCTATCAGAGCTGGTTGAGTTCAGAGGGAAAACAAGAAAACGGGGTAACATCCTTGACACATTTGCTACTATTCCATATTCAATTCATTGGTAGGTTCTGTGGGTTCTTCCTTCAAAATATATCCCACTTTTGGCTACTTCCGTCATCTCCTCCACAGACCCACTCTTGTCCAAGTCACTGGGGGCAAAATTTAAGGAGGAGCTCACCTTTGGGGCGGTATAACAGCACTTGCAGGACCCTGGGATCAGATGGTTCACTTGCCCTGTCATCAGCCTGGCTGCACTTAGGTCATCTTTCACCTCAACTGCAACAGCCTCGTGACAGGCCTCTGTCTCACTTTGCTCCCCACACAGCAGCCACGGCCAGCCTGCTCAGAACCCTCCAATGCCTGCCCATCACACTTGGAAAAAGGTTTGAAATCCTCACTACTGCTCACCAGGCCCTGCTGAGTGTGCAGGTAGATTCCTCTGTTTCTCTTCCTTGGTCACTGCATTCCAGGCATGGGGGCTTCCAGTAGTGTACCAAGTGGTGGGGAACAGTCTACCCTCATGCAGGCCATAAGGGGGTGCATGTCCTTAGAGAATTAATAACCATTTAAAACACTGACATGTCCATTCCCCAGTTGGGTAAGTAGTGCCTGGGGGTCTTAAAAGCTTGAGAATGGCCATCCCAAGTACAACATTGGTCTCTATTTGCCTGGAGCAGCAGGCGAAGGAGACCCAGGAAGCGGAGACGGAATTGCACTGCAAGTCTAAGTACCTCCACAAACTAACTACTGCCTCCTTAGCCAAGAGACCTGAAGAATTAGATGGTGCCCAGTTAACATGACTGAATGTTCTCATCGAGGAATCAGTAGATGAATCCTCATCAAAAAGGAATAAAATGTGGAACAGAATTTCAAATTCTGACATGATCCTGCCTTACCGGTCCTATTAAGACGTGGGACGGAAAGGGGACAATAAACCATTGGTCTGAGAAAAACTTCAAAAAGTGAACCTAAATAATCCCCTAAAGTCATCTTTAAACTAAACCATGGTTGATCTAAATCAGTAAAGAATGTTCAACTTGGATTTTGTGCTCTTTTAAATAATTATCTATATGAAATCAAATTTGTCAACAGTAATTCTAAAGCGTAGAGAAATTTAGGGGCTAGTGAGTCTAAACCAATGCTGGTAAAGGATAGAGACGAAATGTGAAGAATGGAACCAACGTTATTCAATTGTACATGTAGGAACTGATGAATGGGCATATCATTGGAATTTCATCTGATTCTTTTTACCTTTTTTTATTATGAATACTAGAACAATTTAAACTACATATGTGACTCACATTATATTTACATTGGAAGGTACTGGTTTAAGTTCTAAATGAAGGGTCCACAAATTACTGCCTACAGGCCAAATTTAGCCCACCACCTGTTTTTTGTACAGGCTGAGAGCCAAGAAAGGTTTTTACATTTTTTAATGGTTAAAGAAAATTTTAAAAAAAGAACAATATTGCATGGCGTATAAAAATTACATGAAATTTAAATTCTAGCACCCTTAAATAAAGTTTTATTGAAATTTTCCAAATAAAATTTCATTTGTCTGATTGTCTCACATTACAGTGGCAAAAGAGACTTTATAGTTTGCAAAGCCTTTGTATATTTACTATCTGGCCCTTTTGATGACAAATTTCGGTGACCCCTATACGTGTATCTCTGTGTATGAATTATAAAACACAAATAAAAAAAAACTGCCCTTTTAAAACATCTTTTGTAAAGTAAATTATCATAGAGCATAATTTTCATTTCAAATGCCTTTGCATAGTCAATGAAATACAGGTTAACATCCTTCTGGTATTCTCTGCTTTCAGCCGGGATCCATCTGACATCAACAATGATATCCCTGGTTCCACGTCCTCTTCTGAAACCAGCCTGAATTTCTGGCAGTTCCCTGTCGATATACTGCTGCAGCTGTTTTTGAATGATCTTCAGCAAAATTTTGCTTGTGTGTGGTATTAATGGTATTGTTCTATAATTTCCATATTCAGTTGGAACACCTTTCCTGGGAATAGGTAAATAAATATGTTTGGACAGAACAAGGGGATACTGATAGGTTTAAAGTCAGGAAAGGTGTGCGCCAGAGTTGTATTCTTTCACCATACCTATTCAATTTGCATGCTGAGCAGATAAGCCGAGAAGCTGGACTATATAAAGAAGAACAGAGCATCAGGATTGGAGGAAGACCCATTAACAACCTGCGTTATGCAGATGACACAATCTTGCTTGCTGAAAGTGAAGAAGACTTGAAGCACTTACTAATGAAGATCAAAGACCACAGCCTTCAGTATGGATTGCACCTCAACATAAAGAAAACAAAAATCCTCACAACTGGACCAATGAACAACATCGTGATAAATGGAGAAAAGATTGAAGTTGTCAAGGATTTCATTTTACTTGGACCCACAATCAACAGCCATGGAAGCAGCAGTCAAGAAATCAAAAGATGCATTGCATTGGGTAAATCTGCTGCAAAGGACCTCTTTAAAGTGTTGACGAGCAAAGATGTCACCTTGAAGACTAAGGTGCGCCTGACCCAAGCCATGGTATTTTCAATCACATCATTTGCATGTGAAAGCTGGACAATGAATAAGGAAGACCAAAGAAGGGTTGACACCTCTGAATTGTGGTGTTGGTGAAGAATATTGACTACACCATGGACTGCCAAAAGAAGGAACAAATCTGTCTTAGAAGAAGCACAACCAGAGTGCTCCTCAGAGGCAAGGATGGCCAGAGTGCGTCTTACATACTTTGGACATGTCGTCAGTAGGGATCAGTCCCTGGAGAAGGACATCATGCTTGGCAAAGTACAGGGTCAGCAGAAAAGAGGAAGACCCTTAACGAGGTGGATTGACACAGTGGCTGCAACATTGAGCTCAAGCATAACGATTTTAAGGATGGCGCAGTGTTTCGTTCTGTTGTGCATAAGGTCACTATGAGTCGGAACCTACTGGATGGCACCTAACAACAATTTTCATTATCTTCAATTGGGTCAGGACTAGGGTGAGGTTAAGTGAGGTGCAAAATTTGCCCTGAGTGCAAAATGTAAAGGGGCACGAAAATCAAGATAAATAATGCTTTAATGCAAAATTTTTTGAAAATCCAAATTAATGGAGAAAACCCACAGTGTAGGAAATACCAAAATTTTATGTTCCTCTAGAAGTGATATAGGGTTTTTGGGTAGTGATATTGGAGGAGCCCTGGTGTTACAACAGTTAAGCACTCAACTGCTAACCAAAAGATTGGCATTTCTAACCCACCAAGCGGCTCCATGGGAGAAAGACCTGGCCATCTGCTTCCATAAAGATTACAGCCTGGAAAACGCCATGGGGCAATTCTACTCTGTAACACGTGGGGTTGCTATGAGTCAGAATCGACTGGACAACAGCTAACAACAGTAACACTGGGGCCCCTTCTAGTAATCTTGCTTCCTCTTAGGACCTCTTGGCATATGAAGATAGTCAGTCCTGAACATTAGCATTTGAAAACTCCTTCTGGGGTTTCCCTGAATGCACTCAGGATGGCACTCCAGCAGGGCTGGCTTCCTGGGCAGGCAAGCTATGCAGTAGCACAGGGTCCCACTCTCAGAAGGGCCCCATGCTTGGTTTAATGCTCTGCCCGCGCCTCATCTTGGCATTCTTAACAATTTTGAACAAGGGCCTCACATCTCCATTTTGCATTGGGTCCTGCAAATTATGTAGCAGATCCTGCATTCCAGCTCTAGATGGCCTTCATTCAAAAAAAAATTTTTTTTTTAATGAAGATAAGGTAAAATCCACATTCTACAGATCCCAAACTATAAACCCCACTTTTAACTAAACATGCCCTAGTCACAAAAAACCTGTTGCCGCAGAGTAGAACTGCCCCATAGGGCTTCAACGGAGCGGCTGGTGGGTTGAAACTGCCAACATTTTGGTTAACAGCAGAGCTCTTAACCACTGTGCCACAAAGGGAGACAGCAAAATACTGTGAGCTAAAGGAGAAAGGTGGATTTCACCCAGCTGTGTATCCCGCAACACAGAAGCTACAAAGGAGAAAAGAGGGGAGGAATGTGAAGTAAGTCAGTTAGGCCAGCTCAAAATATCCATTACGCTAATCATAAATAAGGACATACCAGCTGTTGGCGGAGTTGCTAGATGGTGCAAACAGTTGATGCTCTCGGACGCTAACTGAAAGTTTGGAGATTCAAGTCCACTAGAGGTGCTTTTTACGACTCAATGGCGCTGGGTTTAGAGGTGCCTCAGAAGATAAGCTAGGCGATCCATCTACTTCTGAAAAATCATCCACTAAAAACTGGTCTACTCTGACACACGTGCTGTTGCCATGAGTCAGAATTGGCTTGATGGCAACTGGTTTAGCTGTCAATGGTGTACAAAGTATGTTTTATCAAAAAAATCAGTCCCACAAGAAACTGAAAAGAAAAGAAACTACTCCGTGGTCAGATAAGTTTGAGACATGCTCCTACCATATGCTGCTCCTGGAAATTCACAACGTGCATTGGCATATGAGAGAACCCAAAAGGACCTACATCAACGAAAATAAACAGATTTGACCACACAAATCTTTTATGCATGTGATTAATGGTCTAAGAACATTCTTTGGGAAAAACAGTGCATAGCATATTGACTAGAAAGTATATTTCATGGGAAAAAAGTAATTTGCACTCCAAGAATAAAGGAAGCATGTAGGGCTGCCAGGTAAAATACCGGATGCCCAGTTGTATTTGAATTTTTTAAAAGAAACAATGAATTTATTTTAGTGTATGTCCCACAGATCAGTATGTCTGGAATTCAAATTTTACCAGGCATTCTGCATTTTTATTTGTTAAACCTGATAACTTTAGAAATATACTCATTCTGCCATGTCTCCAAATCAGATGTATTTTGTATGGAGAATGGCGACTTGCTAAAATGTAAGGTTGGCGGAAGCGAAACAGACAGATACTTCCATAAATAATTCCTAAGGCCTTCGTTGGTTAGTGGGTAGCTCCCATACCGTAGCGGTTTTCAACCCCGTAGAGATTTAAAAAATGCTGCTGACCAGGTTTCATGCCCAGAGGCAGGTCCAATTTATGTCACAGGCACAGTAAACACACGCCCCCAATATTTTGAGGAGCCCACAAAATATTAGAAAAAAAAGTGAATATAATCCAGCCTGGATTATATTTGTCTTTCACCAACACAATTGTAAAATGTAATTTTTCATATTTTTTATGTAGAAAGGGACCTATAAAGGCAAAGTGCCTGGGGGCCATGAAAGTCATAATGCCAGGCTGCCCAGAGATTTCAATTTAAAGGTCCCAGTATAGCATATAGCAACATAACGTCACTTATGTGATTTTCAGTTTTCATTTTAATTTTGACCAGAATTCCCATAATACTGGAGCCTATGCCATTGTTACTGACTGACAGACACGTGGGGGCACACAAGCCCCCACAGTACGACAAACTGACAGGCACTTGGGGGCTTGTCTGTCAGTTTGTCACACTGTGGGGGCTTGCGTGTTGCTGTGATGCTAGAAGCTATGCCACCGGTATTCAGACACCAGTAGGGTCACCCATGGAGGACAGGTTTCAGGTGAGCTTCCAGACTAAGACAGACTAGGAAGAAGGACCCGGCAGTCTTCTTCTGAAAAGTATTAGCCAGTGAAAACCTTATGAATAGCAGTGGAACATTGTCTGATATAGTGCTGGAAGATGAGCCCCCCAGGTTGGAAGGCACTCAAAAGATAACTGGGGAAGAGCTGCCTCCTCAAATTAGAGTTGACCTTGATGACGTGGATGGAGTAAAGCTTTCAGGACCTTCATTTGCTGATGTGATGCGACTCAAAATGAGAAGAAAGAGCTGCAAACATCCATTAATAATCGGAACCTGGAATGTATGAAGTATGAATCTAGGAAAATTAGAAATCATCAAAAATGAAATGGAACACATAAACATCAATATCCTAGGCATTAGTGAACTGAAATGGACTGGAATTGGCCATTTTGAATCGGACAATCATATAGTCTACTATGCTGGGAATGACAACTTGAAGAGGAATGGTGTTGCATTCATCGTTAAAAAGAACATTTCAAGATCTATCCTGAAGTACAACGCTGTCAGTGATAAGATAATATCCATACGCCTAGAAGGAAGACCAGTTAATATGACTGTTATTCAAATATACACACCAACCACTAAGGCCAAAGATGAAGAAATAGAAGATTTTTATCAGCTGCTACAGTCTGAAATTGATCGAACACCCAATCAAGATGCATTGATAATTACTGGTGATTTTAATGTGAAAGTTGGAAACAAAGAAGAAGGATCAGTAGTTGGAAAATACAGCCTTGGTGATAGAAACAATGCCGGAGATCGAATGATAGAATTTTGCAAGACCAACGACTTCTTCATCACAAATATCTTCTTTCACCAACATAAATGGCGACTATTTTTTTTTATACACATGGATCTCGCCAGATGGAATACACAGAAATCAAATTGACTACATCTGTGGAAAGAGACGATGGAAAAGCTCAATATCATCAGTCAGAACAAGGCCAGGGGCCAACTGTGGAACAGACCATCAATTGCTCATATTCAAGTTCAAGCTGAAACTGAAGAAAATCAGAGAAAGTCCACAAGAGCCAAAATATGACCTTGAGTATACCCCACCTGAATTTAGAGACTACGTGAAGAATAGATTTGACACACTGAACACCGGTGACTGAAGACCAGAAGAGTTGTGGAATGACATCAAGGACATGATACATGAAAAAAGCAAGAGGTCGTTGAAAAGACAGGAAAGAAAGAAAATACCAAGATGGATGTCAGAGGAAACTCTGAAACTTGCTCTTGAACATCGAGCAGCTAAAGCAAAAGGAAGAATTGATGAAGTAAAAGAACTGAACAGAAGATTTCAAAGGGCAGCTCAAGAGGGCAAAGTAAAGTATTATAATAACATGTGCAAAGAGCTGGAAATGGAAAATGAAAAGGGAAGAACACACATGGTGTTTCTCAAGCTGAAAGAGCTGAAGAAAAAATTCATGCCTCGAGTTGCAATAGTGAAGGATTCCATGGAGAAAATATTAAATGACGCAGGAAGCATCAACAGAAGATGGAAGGAATACACAGAGTCATTATACCAAAAAGAATTAGTAGATATTCAACCATTTCAAGAGGTAGCGTATGATCAGGAACCGATGGTACTGAAGGAAGAAGTCCAAGCTGCTCTGAAGGCATTGGCGAAAAACAAGGCTCCAGGAATTGATGGAATATCAATTGAGATGTTTCAACAAACGGATGCAGCACGGGAGGCCCTCACTCGTCTATGCCAAGAAATATGGAAGAGAGCTTCCTGGACAACTGACTGGAAGAGATCCATATTTATGCGTATTCCCAAGAAAGGTGATCCAATTGAATGTGGAAATTATAGAACAATATCATTAATATCACATGCAAGCAAAATTTTGCTGAAGATCATTCAAAAATGGCTGCAGCAGTATATCAACAGGGAACTGCCAGAAATTCAGGCCAATTTCAGAAGAGGGCATGGAACCAGGGATTTCATTGCTGATGTCAGATGGATCCTGGCTGAAAGCAGAGAACACCAGAAGGATGTTAACCTGTGTTTTATTGACTATGTAAAGGCATTCGACTGTGTGGATCATAACAAATTATGGATAACATTGTGAAGAATGAGAATTCCAGAACACTAAATTGTGCTCATGAGGAATCTTTACATAGATCAAGAGGCAGTTGTTCGGATAAAACAAGGGGATACTGATTGATTTGAAGTCAGGAAAGGTGTGCACCAGGGTTGTATTCTTTCACCATACCTATTCAATCTGTATGCTGAGCAGATAAGCCGAGAAGCTGGACTATATGAAGAAGAACAGAGCATCAGGATTGGAGGAAGACTCATTAACAACCTGCGTTATGCAGATGACACAACCTTGCTTGCTGAAAGTGAAGAGGACTTGAAGCACTTACTAATGAAGATCAAAGACCACAGCCTTCAGTATGGATTGCACCTCAACATAAAAAAAAAAAAAAAATTTTTTTTTTTTTTTTTGAAAACAAAAATCCTCACAACTGGACCAATGAGCAACATCATGATAAATGGAGAAAGGATTGAAGTTGTCAAGGATTTCATTTTACTTGGACCCACAATCAACAGCCATGGAAGCAGCAGTCAAGAAATCAAAAGATGCATTGCATTGGGTAAATCTGCTGCAAAGGACCTCTTTAAAGTGTTGAAGAGCAAAGATGTCACCTTGAAGACTAAGGTGCACCTGACCCAAACCATGGTATTTTCAATCACATCATATGCATGTGAAAACTGGACAATGAATAAGGAAGACTGAAGAAGATTTGAAGCTTTTGAATTGTGGTGTTGGCGAAGAATATTGAATTTACCGTGGACTGCCAGAAGAACAAATAAATCTGTCTTGGAAGAAGTACAACCAGAATGCTCCTTAGAAGCAAGAATGGTGAGACTGCGTCTTAAATATTTTGGACTTGTTGTCAGGAGGGATCAGTCCCTGGAGAAAGACATCATGTCTGGCAAAGTACACAGTCAGCAGAAAAGAGGAAGACCCTCAACGAGGTGGATTGACACAGTGGCTACAACAATGAGCTCAAGCATAACGATTGTAAGGATGGCGCAGGACCGGGCAGTGTTTCGTTCTGTTGTGCATAGGGTTGCTATGAGTCAGAACTGACTTGACGGCACCTAACAACAATGACAACATGCCATTGGTATTTCAAATACCAGCTGGGTCATTTATGGTGGATAGGTTTCAGCAGAGCTTCCAGACTAAGACAGACTAGGAATAAAGGCCTGGTGTTCTACTTCTACTCCTGAGAATTAGCCAATGAAAACCCTATGGATCTCACAGAATATTATCCCATATAGCACTAGAAGATGAGCCCCTAAATTGGAAGGCCCTCTAGATACACAGTGGCAGCAACAATGGACTCGAGCATACCAATGAATAGGCAACATTTTGTTCTGTTGTACATGGCCTCTCCATGATCCGGATCCAACTCAGTGGCAAGTAACAACAACAGAATTCTCATGGGAAATAAAGAAGTCTAGTCTCTTGACCCAAACCAAAAAACTCATTGCTATCAAGTTGATCGTGACTCAGTGTAGAAATGCGCCATAGGGTTTCCAAGGCTGTAATCTTCATGGAAGCAGGCTCCCACATCTTACTCCCATGGAGCAGTTGGCGTGTTTGAACCACTGACCTTTCAGTTATCAGTTGAGTGATTAACCATTGTACCACCAGGGCTCCTGAGGAACACCTAAAAGGTGGTAAGAGTTACATTTTAGAATTCCCTCTTCAATCTGTTCTTATTGCAGAATAATTATAATTCTTCCAGATTGAAATGTTAATGTCATCAAAATTTCCAATGGACTATTATATTTTTTTTCATTGTACTTTAGAAGAAGGTTTACAGAACAAATTAGCTTCTCATTACACAGTTAGTACACATATTATTCTGTGACATTGGTTACCTGCACCATGACATGTCAACACTCTCCTTTCTTGACCTTGGGTTCCCTATTACCAGCTTTCCTGTCCTATCCTGCCTTCTAGTCCTCGCCACTGGGCTGGTGTGCCCCTTTAGTCTCGTTTTGTTTTATGGACTTGTCTAATCTTTGGCTAAAGGGTGAACCTCAGGAGTGACTTCAGTACTGAGTTAAAAGGGTGTCCAAGGGCCATACTCTTGGAGTTTCT
Organism: Elephas maximus indicus; assembly: GCF_024166365.1. NCBI lineage: Eukaryota > Metazoa > Chordata > Mammalia > Proboscidea > Elephantidae > Elephas > Elephas maximus. Next base: position 92,773,213 of record NC_064826.1, on the reverse strand, counting down.
CCAGTCTCTGTCAGGTCAATAAGTCTGGTCTTTTTTTGTGAGTTAGAATTTTGTTCTACATTTTTCTCCAGCTCTGTCCGGGATCCTATTGTGATCCGTGTCAGAGCAGTCAGTGGTGGTAGCCAGGCACCATCTAGTTGTGCTGGACTCAGACTGGTGGAGGCTGTGGTAATTGTGGTCCATGAGTCCTTTGGACTAATCTTTCCCTTGTGTCTTTGGTTTTCTTCATTCTCCCTTGCTCCCGACGGGGTGAGACTACGGAGTATCTTAGAAGGCCATGGCCACTCACAAGCTTTTAAGACTCCAGGCACTACTTACCAAACTAGAATGCAGAACATTTTCTTTATGAACTATGTTATGCCAAGACCATCGTCCCTAAAACTTCCAGCCCAGTAAATTGGTCCCTCAGGGAGTTTGGATATATCTATGGAGCTTCCAGGACCTTGCCTTGGACAATTTGTGCTGGCTTCCCCAGTGTTGTGTACTCTTACCCTTCACCAAAGTTACCACTTAACTATTTTCTATTTAGTGTTTTTCCATCCCCACCCCTCCCCTCCCTCATAACCATCAAAGATTATTTCTTTTGGTATTGAATGTTTTTATTTCCATCACCACTACAAATCCCTAGGATAATTTCAGACCTAATAGAGACAGACTTCTATAGAACCATATGACTCTTATCTCATTATTTTTGGAATATGTTTAACCAAAAACCAAAGTCATTGCTACAGTGTCGATTCCAACTCATGATGAATCCATGTGTTACAGAGTAGAACAGTGCCTATTCCATAGGGTTTTCTTGGCTCCAATCTTTATAGAAGCAGATCGCCTGGCCTTTCTTCAGTCTAGTCTCTTGACCCAAACCAAAAAACTCATTGCTATCAAGTTGATCGTGACTCAGTGTAGAAATGCGCCATAGGGTTTCCAAGGCTGTAATCTTCATGGAAGCAGGCTCCCACATCTTACTCCCATGGAGCAGTTGGCGTGTTTGAACCACTGACCTTTCAGTTATCAGTGGTTCAAACACTGGGTGAGTTCAACCTCCAACCTTAAGTTAATAGTTGAGTGCAAACCTTTTGTGTCACCCCGGGACCCTCAGAATATGTTTACATGAGTCTAAATACCCTGAAAGGTGAGGAGCCCATCAAGGACAGGGACCATGTTCTATTCACTCACCATGCTAGCCATTCAGTAATTGAAGATCTTAATTATGTCATCTTCAAGTGTTTTTTCTCATCTTTAACTCCAAATCCATAACATATTCACTTACTTCTATTTCATTTCCTCTAACTGATTCTCTCAGCCCCCTCTCAACATGTATTGTTTGTAAGAGAGATGTTACTTTGGAAGGATTTTTGCTTTGAAGAACAGAAGATCATTATTAACATCATGGGTTTCTCATTCCTTACCAGCCCACCAAATGTATGTGCTGTCTCAGCAGCCAAGAAACTAACAGGGCCAGACGGGGCATTACAAAGGACGACGTCTTCCATTCTCTCGCGTGCCAACCACCTCCAGACAGAAAGCATCAGTGAAAGAAGGAAAGCTAGTTTAATGCAAGTTATCATCACCATTAACAAGCCAAACTTACATCCTGATAAGGGTAGGAAATCCAGCCTGGGAAATGCTTATGCTTTGAATGGAAAGGATAATGATGTATTTCCTCCAAAAAATGACACTGGCCAATAAGAAAATCCAAAGCCATGTGCCACTGTCTTAGACTGGATCTTGTACCAGTAATGTGGGCCAAAATGAAATGCAAACTGCTCATTGGAAAAGTTACTCTAGATTTTGACAGAAATAATTAGCACTGGAGCAGCATCTTTGGACAAAAAGCCAAGAGGGAGATAGCTGGGTGCAATCTTCACATGCAAGCTGTATACAATTATGAATCATTATTGCCTGTATATATGCTCTTGCTTCTTAAAGGATTTTTACTGCTTAAGGAATTATGTAATCTACAGTCTAATTTATGGTGTGTGGGACGTGAGATTCTTTGTCGCTGACTTATGAACTCATTGCTTAGCCGTGGTGTTAATGAGGCAAAAATCACGGATTTGATTGACATATGGGCCTCCTTGCTGTAAGGTGTTTGACCTCCAAATATGCTGTATCTGCAATTGATGAATTCGATTCTACTACCAATATTTATTAAGTCCCAACTATGTGCAAATCAGTGTGTTGTGTGATGTAGGGACTGCAAAATGAAATGCAACAGACAAAAATCAGAGATAGATTTTGTCCTCACAGTCCAGCGGGGGAGACAGATGCATTCACAAATAGCTACACTACCAAGCAAATTACCCTAAGCACTACAATGGAACCGCAGAGTGTAGTGGGAAATCAGGGGAGAAAGATTAATTCTAACCCATGAGGCTACAAATGGACCACCACAAATTTATCACCACCCCAGGAACTGCAACTTACCACATATGCCATAACAACAGTGGGTTAAGATTGCCATTTTAAAACCCAAATGAAAAATATATTATGATTAGATGAGATTTGCCAGCAGCACACAGCAAAGCCATCAGAAGTTTAAAACACAAAGAAACAAATAATGATTTGGGCTTTTCTGTTTTGCTTTGGATTAGTTTGCTGTTTCATTTTTACTCCTGTAAGTGTGAACTGTAGGTTTTGTTTGTTGTTTTGTTGTTCTTTGTTTATTTTTTAATGTGATCTGCAGATTTTTAGATCTACCTGCATATGGCAGATCCCAAGACAAATAAGCGCATTCCCTGGTGAATGACTGGATCATGCCTGTTTGCATTTGAATCTGTGGCTTTAGCTAGGCCTAATGCTTTAGTTTCCAAAGCCATCTCATCAGCTTATGTCTGCAAACATGTAAACACTAGCCCTGAAAATACTTTCTGTTTAACTTGGTGTGCAATGTATTTCTTCCATGAAAGCCACCGAGAGATTAAATGTAGGTAGAGACAAAGAGCAAAGCCTTCAGGGTTTCTTTAGGAAAGAATTGGAATGCACACAGCAAGGAAGTTCAAGTTCTTGAAAGGTCTGCAGCCTGATTGAACCTTCACCCAGAAATTATTTGTCCTTAAGACTTTGCCGCCCTTCCTGGTCCAAGGTGCTGAAATTGCAAGCAGAAGTCTATATTATTATTATATAGACTATATTATATAGGGAAACCCAGGTGGTGTAGTGGTTAAGAGCTATGGCTGCTACCCAGAAGGTTGTCAGTTTGAATCCACAAGGCGCTCCTTGGAACTCTATAGGGCAGTTCTACTCTGCCTTGTAGGGTCGCTATGAGTCAGAATCAACTCAACGGCAAAGGTTTTTTGTTTTTTTTTTTTAATATTATGTACAGCATATTAGATAGACTATATATTAAATATATATATATTATATAGACTATATTATTATATAGTAAGTCTATATTATTTTCATAATAATCAGTTTCACTGACCTCATATTATGAGCTCTCTACCCTGAATGTTTGATGATGACCAGAGGACATTGCAGTAGATGTCAGCCCTCCCTTCTCAAGGAGCTAAGAAATTATTCCACATAAATGCCTTATATTCGGTTCTCTCCCCTTTCCTCAATTTTCATTTTAAAAAATAATCTGTCAAATAAAAACACAGAACTTACTCTGTGCCAGGTACCGTTCTAAGCTCTTAACACTGAACAACCTACAGTATAGCAATATAACTATCCCCATTTGACAGAAACTGAAGCACAGAGAGCTCAGTTACCTTGGCTAGGCACATTCAGGGAGAAAGCAGAGGAACCAGAGTCTAGCTCCAGTCGCCATGCTCTTAACCACCATCCTGGTTTGTTTATGTTGTGTAACCCTCAGACAGCCATTGTGAAAATTACTCAACTTATGCAGAAAAGCTGGCATAAAGGCGGTATTCAACAAATATTAGTCTTAATCAAATATTAATCAATAATTTAGCCATAGGGTTTTAAAACTTAAAATGCCACTAAAGTACAGCCAGAATGCTCATTAGAAACAAGAATGGCAAAACTTCGTCTTGCATACTTTGGACATGTTATCAGCAGGGAACTGTCCCTGGAGAAGGACATCATGCTTGGTAAAGCAGAGGGCCAGTGGAAAAAGAGGAAAACCGTCAAGGAGATGGACTGACACAGTGGCTGCAACAATCGGCTCAAGCATAACAACGATTGTGAGGATGACACAGGACCAGGCAGCATTTCATTCTGTTGTACACAGGGTTGCTATGAGTCGGAATTGACTCGACGTCACGTAACAACAACAACAAAAAAGTACTCTTTAACTGCACGTGTTCTGAAACGTTTTCTTGGAAAAACTGCTGCATCATCTTAAATTTGCACTCTCTTCCTACGGGTTGTTAGGTAACAAAGCAGATATTCATTTGTCTGATTCCCTACACAATAGTTTCCAGCACATGTATCTCAAAATGCTTCATGTATATTAGTTTTATTTCCCCTAAAAGGACTCCAGACTCCTTAAAGGTAAGGATTATTATGCCTTCTACTCTCTTTATCCAACATCTAACACAGTGGCTTGATACAAAAGAATCATTCAGGAAGTGTTTGTGGATTGATGATCAATACATTTCTGGATTAGACTCCATGAGTATATATAGCTTTGAGGCAATGTTATTGATCTTGGGTAATGATTTTCGAAAGTGTGTGGTTGTCATGTTCAATTAATAAAGATTAATTTTTCTTCCTAAATGTTCGATTCTACATTTCTCTTAAAACCCTACACTCAGCATGCATACATTTCTGTTAGGTATATAACTAAACCAAAAAACCAAGCCTGTTGCTGTTGAGTTTATTTAGGAATGGAATGTACCTAACAGAGATATATACATATATTTGCCAAATTCTATGTACTAGAATAGCATTATTTTTAATAGCCACAACCTGGAAACTATCCAAATGTCCAACAATAGTAGCATGGAGAAACAAATCGTGGTATAGCTACACAATGAAGTACTACACAGCAGTGAGAGTGAATGATCTATAATTACATGCAACAACATGGATTAACTCATGCATGGAATCAACACGTTGAGATAAAGAAGCCAGGTTCCTAAAAGTATATGCTGAATGATTCCACTCATATAAAACACGAAATGAACAAAACTAATCTAGGCTGTTAGAAGTCAGGGAAGTGGTTTCCCTTGGGAAGCAAATGGTTAGTGCCTGGAAGGGGGCAGGAAGGAGACCTCTGGGCAGTGGGTGATGCTGTGTTTCTTGATCTGGATCCTATTAGACAGAAGTGTTCAGTTTGTCAAAATTAATTGAGCTGTGCCCATATTATCATGTGTACTTTTCTGTCTCTATTACACTTCAAAAATAAAAAGGAAAAAAAAATCCTCTTCATATGTGCAAGCGCTACTTAAATGTTTTCTTCATTCCCTAAAAGTAACCTCTCTTATTGCAGCAAGCGCACACTGCTTGTAATTGTACTATTTTCAGTGGTAGAATTCGCACTGTAGGAGACCCAGGTTCAATTCCCAGTCAGTACACCTCAAACAGAGTCACCCATCCATCAGAGGAGGCTTGTGTGTTGCTGTGATGCTGAAAAGGTTTTAGTGGAGTTCCCCGACTAAGACAGACTAAGAAGAAGGGCCTGGTGATCTACTTCCAAAGATCAGCCAGTGAAGACCTTACAGATGACAATTGTCCATCCTGTGGTGCATGGGGTCTCCGTGAGTCAGGCTCCGACTCAGCGGCAACTAACAACAACAACATTATGGATATATTTCATATTCTTAATTCAACTCTAGCCTTTTTGAAAGCTAGGACTTTGCTATTTATCTTCATTTGCCCTTCATATTACCTGGAGCGGTACCACACAACAAATAAATATTTTGTTGAGTGAATGCATAAAGGAATGAAGGAGTGAATGAACAAGTCACCAGATACATTGATAGGATTATTCTCCATTTTGTGAATAAATTCGTGGTTGAGTTTTTCTAGTTCATTTAGTATTTATTATTTATTCAGCATTTATTTTGTACCAGAAAAGGTTCTAAGCGGTTTATTAACATTTGACCATTTAATTCTTAAGGTAACAAAGCATAGTCAAGGGAGTAGGATTTGGATTCAAACAGACCTAGGTCCAATTCTTCTACCTACAAACTGAGCAATCTTGGTTTAACTGGTTACTTCTCTGAACTGCAGTCTCAGAGAAGTAAAATGGGAATAGTCACGTTTACCTTATTGCAAGGGTCAAGTGAGATAATGTGTGTGAAGCACACAGCCTGGTGCTTGGCAGATTGTATATGAACGGGACTTTGCTGTTAGCATCATCACAATTGCAGGTTTAAGTAATTTTCCCCCATACAATCCATACTGATCCATCAGTAAGTTCTGTTGATTCTGTCTCCAAAATATATCTCCAGGCCTTCTCTTCATTTCATTTCCACTACCACCACTGTAATCCAGGCCATGGTCATCCCTTCTTGCTCTCACTACTCTCATATAATAAAAAAAATAAAATTTTTTTTTTATTTTATTATTTTTTGTTTGTAAATTCACTCTTACTTCTTCTTTTTCCCCTCTCTAATTTCTTCTCCTCATAGCCTCCAGAGCGAGCTTTTCAAATCTTAAATTGCCCAAAAGCCTTCATTATCTGTCTGTACTGTGGTGGCTTGAATGTTGTTACGATGCTGGAAACTCTGCCACCAGCTGGGTCACCCATGGGGGACAGGTTTCAGAGGAGCATCCAGACTAAGACAGACTAGGAAGTAAGGCCTGGTGATCTACTTCTGAAAATTAGCTAATGAAAACCCTGTGGATCAAAACAGAATATTGTGTGATATAGCACTGGAAGCTGAGCCCCCAAGGCTGGAAGGTGACTATGGACTCAAGCATGCTGGTGATCATGAGGATGTCATAGGACTGGGCAATGTTTTGTTCTGTTACATATATATTTTACTACTGTGACCTACAAAAACCTTGCATGATGTGGTCCTGACTCTTGCTGTGCTCCCACCTTTCAGCTCCCAGAACATTGAAAACATCACTTATTCCTTGTCTCTGCTGCTTGTCCTTCACATCTCGGCTTAAAGGGTGACTCAGGAAGAGCTCCCCAGGTTCTTTAATCAAATAGATCTTCCCACTATTATCTGAGCCTTCAGTGTATAATTTCACATTTGGTTATTTTGTTTATCTGTTTATTATCTGTCTCACCCATCTAGACTGTAAACTCCTACTGGCCTTGATTGTGGCTGTTTTAAACACCAGTGAAAGCCCATCGTATGGCCCAGATCCTGAAACAGTTGTCTTCGTTTGCCAAGTATGTACTTACTGCCTCCCACATGTATGTCCAAGTCTACTCCCTGGGGACACAGCAGTGTACAAAAGAGGCAAAAATGTCTGCTCTGGGCGGTTGGAGTCAGGGGAGAAAGAATGGTAGATTCCCACACAATATAAATAAGTAAAGTATGATATTAGGAGCCCTGGTGGTGTAGTGGTTAAAGCAGTTGACTGCTAATTGAAAGGTCCTCGGTTCAAAACCGCCAGCGGCTCTGAGGAAGAAAGATGTGGCAGTCTGCTTCCATAGAGATTTACAGCCTTGGAAACCCTGCAGGGTTGCTATGAGTTGGAATCGACTCGATGGCAATGGTTCTGGTTAATATTAGAAAGGTTACTGGGTAGCACAAATTGTTTGTGCTCATCTAAAAACCTAAGGGTTGATGGCCTGAAAATGCCCAGAGGTGCTGTGAAGAAAGGCCTAGCAATATGCTTCCCTAAACATTATAGCCAAGAAATCCCTATGGAGCAGTTCTACTCTATAACACATGGGGTCACCATCAGTCAGAATCGACTCAACAGCAGTGGGTTTGGTTTTGGCTTGATAATATCAGAAGATGGTAAATGCCATGGAGAAAAAAAGTAGAGTAAGGAAAGTAGACAGAATGAGCCCGAGGGGACAGAGGTACTACATAAATTATAGTGGTTTGGGGATCTCACTGAAAGGGGACGTTTGAGCAGAGACTTGAAGGATGTGAAGAGCTAGCCACAAGGGTATCAGGGACAAGCGTTCCAGGCAGAAGCAATGCAAAGACCCTGAGGTGGGTGTATGCCTGAGACCAGCCAGGGACCTAGTGAGGCCGAGGTGAGTGAGGAGACGATACGGGAGGAAAGAATAGATCAGCATCGGAGCCTCCATAAGGAGTTGGCTTCTACTCTGAAGCAGAGGAGACGCCATTGGAGGGTTTTGAGCAGAGGAGAACAGGATCTGACTTAAGTTCTAACGAGATGCCTCAGGCTGCTGAGTTGAGAACCACGAAGGAATATACGGGGCCAAGAGTGAAAACTCAGGTGCCATTAGGTCACGTGGCAGATGAGGGTGGTTGGACCAGGGTAGGAATGATGGAATTCTTGAAAAGTGGTCAGATTCTGAATATATTTTTAATACGCTGCCAGAGGATTTGCTGGCATGTTGGTTATGAGGTATGAGAGAAAAAGAGAAGTCAAGAATTACTCCAAAGTAGATAATACATTTTTGTTGAATGAATGGATGGATGGCGGAATAAAGGTCACATAGCTATGAGGCAGCAGGGTCAGGATTTGAAACAAGGTTAGTAAGATGTCAAAATACTCTTTCCAGTTCTTAACCTTTTAGAATCTGACAAGGAGAGCCTCTCCTTAGACAAACAAATGCACATATGTACATACATGGTGTATTTGCACATAAACATAGGAGGCTCAAGGACCTCTTGAAACCCCTCCAGAAAGCCCCTGGGTTAGGAGAACCTGAACTTCATCATACAATCATCTAGTGTAGAACTTGAGTTCCCAAAATGCAATTTGCATAGAACTTCTTGCAGAAACATCTCCTGCACCAAGTGCCACTCTTATCTTACAAAATGGATGAATGTGCCAAGAAAACAAGTGATAATTCCATGTCCTGTGTTCGGAAATAACCAGGGCAATATATATGTTTTTGAAATACAAGCAGAAAGAAAGTATTAATCAGGGTCAACAAATCGTTTTTAACATTTGAAAAAGCCTAAAAGAAACTATACATTTTCTTACGGAAAGATCACGAAAGTTAATAAAGCACCTTTTTTTTACTTGTGGCTGGATTTACATCAATTCAGTCCAGTAAACTGGTTTCCTTATACTGGTAGACGTTTTAACTGATGGATATAAAGGCCTTTACTTAACAACAAATTAGGAAACAAATGTAATAAATGCAGTTTGGTGAGCAGAATACGAAGTATTCTCCGTAGCGGAAAATAATAAAAGGGGTTTCCGGAAAGGGCTGCGGGGCTGTTTCGTGTGAACGCTAAAATAGAAGCCTGAATGTGGCAGTGTTTTGTGAGTCACATAAACAACAATATAATTTATTACATAATAATAGTACAGTTCCGTTTCATCCCCACCCTGAAGGAAATCGAAAAAAGCAAGCCTAATGTTACCCTCAAATTATCTCCAGATTATCTGTTTATGCTAAGTAACACTCATGTGTGCATATATAAACAAAACATTTAGACATCCATGGCTAAATTATATTTTTAAGCCCTCTAAGACCTTGAGGGGAACAAGGTTATTTTATATTTTGTCTCATAATTTAAATACCTTCATTTAAATTCCAAGAATTGGTTCCCAAAATGGGGTACTCTGCCATGCCATAAAACTATTTAAACCCAATGGACATCAGAGTTAAAGCTCCAGGGGATAGCACTGAGCTTACTCAGAGGCTTCCAAACAACCTGAGCATTTATCTAAAAGCTTCAAAAAAAAAAAAAAAGGCAGTAGAGAAAATTGTCCAAAATCTATCTCAGGAAGTACCACACATCTGGGAAAAAAAATTCTGATCCTGGAGTTTTGCTGCCTGATCCTGCCTAGACCCACTTTCTACTGCCTTGTGCCTTTGGAAGGCTGAGCAAAACATTTGTCGTACTCGACTAGTCTGTTGGGCGATTGTGGATAGGGAGTCAATCAAATTCCCATTTGCTAAGACCCAGGTACCAAAAGAACGAGCTAAAAACAACACTTAAGCCTTAATTTAAAATTTTGGTTTCGATTGCCACACAACTGAGTCAAATTATCTCTAGATTTTCTGTGGGTTATTTTTAATAAGTGAAATAAGAGCTCTTACCCATTGAAAGCAAGAGAGAGGCAGACAAGCAGGCAGACAGACAGACATTGGGCATGTTTTAAAAATCTACTATAAAATTTCATATCCCCAGAGGCAAAAATTGTATCAGTTAAATTCATCTTAAATTGTTACAGATGTGAACTTTGATGTGCAGTGGCTGTTGAAAAATGAGAAATTATGTGATAGAAATGGTGATGATATACTCTGACTATTCGTCTATAATTCAGAATGTATTTCTGTTTGGAGTATTGGTGCTAACATGCTTTCTTAGCAGAGAGCAGAACAGCCGTTATGGTGTGTGTTATGAACGCATGTTAACAGCAGAAGTATTTGCATATCTGGAACTATAGTAGAAAATGCATAACGAAATTTCTTTTGAAAGATTATTATACAACCACACTGAATCTTGGCTAAATCTTGACATAACAGCTTTTCGTTTTCCCCTGTTTTTTTTTTTTTTTGGCGGGGAAGCGGGGGAGAGGCATCCAAACAATAAATTAATAGGAAACCTGAACGTGGGTTCCCCCACCCACCCACACCCACCCAAGGATTGTTCTTTCATGTTCAAAGGCAGGAATAGAACAGCCCTGATGTTTTCATCAATAAACTCTTCCTCATTTGTCTGTATGTGCAAAGAAAAAGTATAAAATCTATCGTTTCGATGAGCTACATCAGTGCTAATTTTCTACTGACATATTGTGTCATCTAGCCTTTGGATCTGGGTTTGCATGTTTGTGATGCCCGTAATACAAGGCAGCTCCTGGAGTCTTTGCAAGTTTAGAATATGGTGCGGTATGCAAAATTTATGACAGGGCTGGCTGCTCGGTGGCTCATGATTCTAATATGTACACTCCTTTACATTGAAAAACCATACGGAAGAACAAATTCTGTAGCTGGTCTTACTGTAGAAATGCTGTGTGTTGATATAAAAAGTGTGTGTAGCTTTTGAACCAAAACTGGTACGAAATATACTCAATGCACCCGTTAACAGTAGTAATATGCCCCTTAAACAACAAACTCTGTAATGGCTTTGGTATCCCTAATTAAAAAAAAAAAAAAAAAATTGAACTAGGCCAACCTATTTTAACTTAGGAATTTTAGCCTTATTTTATTTTAAATTTGTATTTTTGTGAATTAAAAACCTATACCCTCTTTTTTTACCTATCATGGTTCTTTTCACCAACTCTTCCATCTTTTTTTGCTGTTGTTGCTGTGTTTTTAACTGTCCATTTGAATAACTTTTTGAAGGGGTTAGAAATGACTGGAGTATGACAGGAGCCGAATTTCATTTCATCTGAGGACCCTGATGCCAGTTTGGACCCAAAGTGCATTAAAGCAGCAGAATTCTAAACCTTTCAAAAATGAGATTTATAAGGGGAATGCGAACACAGATTCAACAGTTACAGTTCTGGCAGGGATTACTTTAATACCAAAAGCACACTCTGTCACTTTATAGAAAGAAGATTACTCAGTTGTCAAACAACAAAGGTGGTGTTTATTTGTTTATTTTTAAACTTTTAACTTTCTAAGGTGCATTTTTCACTTTACTGATAGGCAACCCTGAAATAAAATGTCCTTTTCTTGGTGGCAGGAGGTGATTTCAGGGGAATAAAGACGAGGATGATGGAGTTTGCCCTGTCTTCACAGTTCATATTATCTACACGACTTTGCCAGCTTTGCTTAACTGTTTCTACACTGTGTTTATTGAAAAGAAACCAGAGGGGTGCAGGGAGTTGGGAAAAAAGATAAATGAGCAATAACCCTGGTAGGGAAAGGCAATTGGACACTGATGTGAGAAACAAAATATTTAAATTGGTGTTGGTCAAGAGAAAAAAAAAAAAAAGTGAGAAGATTTTAAGAGGAAAAAAAGTCTGAAAGATCCAAAAACACAGGCAAGCTAATCTTTAAATAACTCAGCAGAATGTCAGAGAGAGAAAGATGAAATCCTAAGTGATAATTTTTACATTGATTGTGGCTGAAATGAAATAAGAAGGAACAAACAAGTAAATGTTGGTAAGATACAGGGGACAATAAGAGTGTGAAGTTAGTGACTTTTTGTGGAGGACAGAAGATGCAGCCTGCAATCTTTAACAATGAACTTACAGCATTTGCATTTTATATAGATAACACATATAATAACATTTATATTATATGTAAACATATATAAGGATATATATTTACATATATACGATATGTATTTATATGCATCCTAAAATAAGTACATATATGTAATATACATGTATTTCAGGATGCAGATAAATACATATATATATTTTTTGGAATATATGTATTTAAGGATATCTCTGAAAAGTTGCTGAAAGGTACCAGTGAGCGTAGGAAAGGGAACATCTGAGAATGTCTCTCGCAGATCCCAGATGGAGAAACTGTTCCTTTATTCTAGATTCCTAAGACCCGCAGAAGTCTTCTATGTTAATAAGAGAACACACAAACACACACCCGTAAGTTACATGCCATGAAAGAAAATAAGGGCATAAGGAAGCCTTTGTTGACCCCTGTTTGCTTACATGGATTTTAGTTTGGTTGAACATCTTGCAGACCAGTTTCCTAACTCCAGCTTCCTTTCATGGCTTTCTTTCCCTGGGTACCCAGGTGCAGGAATGGGATGGTGATCTTTACAAAACAACATCCACAACAACAACAGAAACCTCTCGCTCACACACAAAAGCCCACCTTGCGAATGAATGGAATATTAACGACTACCTAATAGGTGCACCCTTGGCAGGGAGAAACTGAGCACTAACAGAGCTCTTTACACAGATTGCCAGTGAAGCCGGAGCAGCTTGAGGAGAAAGGCACCTACTGTATGGGAAATGCTGGTGCAGATTTTTTCCCTATCAGTCTAACCTTCTGTGTTGATACATGAATGCTGGTACCCACTTACAGGGATGCCAGATGATCAGTGCAGAATGAAGGTCCCAAGAGAGAGGATCACATGGTTCTCTCTGCCCCGTGACGTCACTAGCAGATGGCATGGGTACCAGCTCTGGCAGTTGGCATCAATGTCACTTTTTAGAGATCAATGAGATAGTGCAGATACACACAGATCTAGAGACTCCAGGAGACGATGCGACACTCAGCCTGAAAAGATTTGGAAGACCCAAAATGAGAACTGATTATTGAATGAAATTAAAAGCTAAGGTAATATAAATAAAGATATAGTTCAATTGATGCTGGCTTTGCATGCAAGTATTTAAAGCTACAGTGTCACTGTCTTGTAGTATTTATATGCTCTTTGCCATCTCTAACTTCTCATCATATTTCATTCTTATGATGCAATTATCACATACTTTCACTGCTATTATGTAACACTGCAAGTATGTGGACATTACTAAGAGTTTGTGTGTGTGTGTGTGTGTGTGTGTGTGTGTGTGAGGGGGGCTGGAGATCGTTAAATTGAAAAGTCTCTGTTTTATTGAGCCTGTTTGTTGGAAGACTTTAGATGAAAATACTTTCTGTTTCACCAAATGAGAACCAAAAATGCCTTTGAAACACAAATTATTTTCTCCTTTCATTCGGGATTCTGAACACACGTGCACAATTGCAGTCAGAATCCTTGGACCGTTCCTGTCAGATATTAGCTAGAGGGAGACTTCTGTGGCTCGTAGAACAAAAACACTCCGAGAGTGGTTTTTGTCCAGGGTGATTTGAAAAGCAGTAAACAGACAATTTACATTCCGAGAAATTTTAAATGCAAAAGCAGTCTCAACATTTTCTTGGATTTAAAAAAAAAAAAACTGCCAGTGATTTTTATTTTTTATTTATTTATGGAGTTCATTTCAAATTAGCTTACTCTCCTTCCCTTTTTGAAGGCTGGGCAAACAGTGCTCTTTTACGTAATTCTTTACTGATTAGAAAGAGATCAGTTTTAAAATTGGCTCTGATTAATCTTTTTTTTTTAATGTGTCTATTCCAACAGCCACTTATCTAAATTCACAGTTGTATGATACTACAAATAAAGTTAAGGCTTTTTTTCTCCTAAACGAAACACAACACTCATTTGTCAGCTAATGGAGAGAGAGCACTTTTCGTTTTAAAAACTGGTTTCTCTTCTCATTTTGCACTCAGGGGAATTGGCATTAATGAAATTCTGCATTGCTATATCATGTTTTGCACTTGCTTGAATTCTATGGTCGTTTTTGTATACTAGGAGCCAGCTTAAAATCAAAGAGAATGAAGTGGGTGGTCGTATTACAATAAATGCTTCGTGTTTTATTTTCTTGTGATAATTTCCCTGTATAAATTAATCCTACTGCATGTGTCAATGTTTTTATAATTACTAGTGTGCACAAACTCAAATTATATTTACTGTATAAAAATTAGTCCCGGAATCAACCTTTTTTTGTGTGTTTTTGAATTCTTATAATTAAGCAATTAAGTATGTTTTAAATGTCTAAACTTTAAAAATGAAAACACTTTAAATATTGTGCTGGCATTTTTTCAGGTAATTTAAGATTAGAGAACCATGTTAACACTACCGTTTGATGAGTCTGTTGTAATGCCAGAATCCCAGATGTGCAGAAAGTTTTCTAGAGAATGCGAGGACCAGAAGCAAATTAAGAAACCAGAAAGCTTTTCCAAACAGATCGTCCTTCGAGGAAAGAGCATCAAAAGGGCCCCTGGAGAAGAAACCGAGAAAGAAGAGGAAGAGGAAGACAGGGATGAAGAAGATGAAAATGGGTTACCCAGAAGGAGGGGTCTTAGGAAAAAAAAGACGACTAAGCTCCGGCTGGAAAGGGTCAAGTTCAGGAGACAAGAAGCTAATGCCAGAGAAAGGAACAGAATGCACGGCCTCAATGACGCTCTGGATAATTTACGAAAAGTGGTCCCCTGTTATTCCAAAACCCAAAAACTGTCCAAAATAGAAACTTTACGCCTGGCCAAAAACTACATCTGGGCACTTTCTGAAATTCTAAGAATCGGCAAGAGACCCGATCTGCTCACTTTTGTCCAAAACTTATGCAAAGGTCTTTCCCAGCCAACTACAAACTTGGTGGCAGGCTGCTTGCAGCTCAACGCCAGGAGCTTCCTGATGGGTCAGGGTGGGGAGGCGGCGCACCACACAAGGTCACCCTACTCTACTTTCTACCCACCCTACCACAGCCCTGAGCTCACCACTCCCCCGGGGCATGGAACTCTTGATAATTCCAAGTCCATGAAGCCCTACAATTATTGCAGTGCGTATGAATCCTTCTATGAAAGCACTTCTCCCGAGTGTGCCAGCCCTCAGTTTGAAGGTCCCTTAAGTCCTCCCCCAATTAACTATAATGGGATATTTTCCCTGAAGCAAGAAGAAACCTTGGACTATGGCAAAAATTACAATTACGGCATGCATTACTGTGCAGTGCCACCCAGGGGTCCCCTTGGGCAGGGTGCCATGTTCAGGTTGCCCACCGACAGCCACTTCCCTTACGACTTACATCTGCGCAGCCAATCTCTCACCATGCAAGATGAATTAAATGCAGTTTTTCATAATTAATGAGGAAAATGAAAATAAACAGTGGTCATTCACCTCCCCCGCCTAATTAAGACAAAGCAGATGCTTGTGGGCTGAGTAACCGGCACAACTCTATCTAAGGTGTTTACTAGTTCCTGAAGTGTGTTTCAACTATTGTGGGAATTTTCTATGTAATAATAAATCTTTTTCATATGAGAACTTCTTTTCCTTTCCTTTTGTCTGTAAAACACTGTGATTCTATTTCTACTAGGATTTTTCCCCCCTTTGTTTTATTTTGTTTTAAATTCACTTAATTTGTTTTCACAGTGTGTCTAAGAATATACTGTTGAATAAAGAAACACACACAGCAGAACTCAACGTCTATTTTAGTTGTACAGTAATTATAAAAATGCATGTTATTGAAATCAGATGAATAAAATGACGTGTTTATAATTCTTAGGACTTATATATTATGTATCTCTGAAGGACTGAAATTTTAAAGTATCAAGAATATCACTTAGCTGACAATGATATTGGATGATGCATTTGAGGATGGTGCAACAATCTAAAAAGCTATGCAATTTTCTTTTTATTAAGGACAAATCTAAATGCATTCAGCTGCTAACTATTCCTCTTCAAGTGTTTGCAGATGGGGCAACAGAATATTTGGGTAGGTGGTATCATGACTTTGCAACAATTATTTCAATCATAAAGATAAATTTTCAGCACTTGTTTTGTATTGTTCAGAAATTATCTGTAAAGGTTTGTTATCACAATGTATAATTGTGTTTTCCACCCCACATTTTTCAAGCAATTAAACATAGATATTTCCACTCATAAAGGACATCTATTAGCTGTGATATTTTTGTATGATGCTTATTATTTCCTAGTACACAGCTGCTTTCTGTCTTCAACACTCCCCCTCCCCATTTCGGAAATATTTCTGGATTTCAGGATCATACCAGATAAAACAAATTTGTTAAACAAAATGGCCCAAGCATCTACAAGTTTTTTTTTTTTTTTAAGTGTCTTGTATCAAAGAAGAGGAGCCCATGAGGGTTAAACATCCTGGGGAAACAATGATAAATCCTGGTAACCTTCAACTCGAGCCTAAATTCGGTGGCAAATTTCCAGCAAACACCAGAGTGGGT
Source organism: Elephas maximus indicus (assembly GCF_024166365.1). Classification (NCBI taxonomy): domain Eukaryota; kingdom Metazoa; phylum Chordata; class Mammalia; order Proboscidea; family Elephantidae; genus Elephas; species Elephas maximus. The sequence goes on along the minus strand of NC_064826.1, from coordinate 92,756,535 downwards.
GTGAAAAATGGAAGGTTTTACTTGTGCCTTTTGACTAAGTCTGGCCGATTAGAGGCTAAATTCTGCGTGATTAAAAGTTTCCTGACAAAAGGCCACTGAAAACCTACTTTAATAGCGTCTGGGAAGCTAACTGTCTTAAAGGGGACTGAGGCCCTTCCTTATAGAATAAATCAAGGTGGCAATGACCTCAGTCAAGATGCCGCCTCTAGCGCAGGTTTGCCTTCTAGCGGGAGGAGGAGGGACATGTGGGAAGGCGGTGAGGGCAGCAGAAGGTGGACACTGTGGTCGGGAGGCGTAGCGGGCCTGGAGGTGGTTGACCCACGAAGGCCAGTGAACGCCGCCGGAGCGTGTCCCCCACACTGGCACCGCCGGAGCCGGCGCGGGCCCGACGAGGAGGCGATGGAGGCGGCTCCTCGCCCCGCGCCATCGCCTGTGGGTGCGCACACTGCACTGCCCGTCCCCCACCCGCAGTGGGCGCCCTGGGGGCGCGGGTCCTCCCGGCCCGGGAAGCGGCTGAGAGGAGTAGGGAGCCGGCGAGTGCACAGCAGCGGGCGGGCCCCGGAGACAACGAGGAGACCTCGCCAGGTCCAGACCTGGTGAGACAGGAAAGGGGACACCCTTTTCACCCAGCGCAACTGGCGCGATGGGGGTCGGGGAGGAGGCGGCAGCTCCAGCTGTCCAAGTTCTGCCAAGAGCTGGCCCTGTCCTGCCTTTCCCACGGCTTTCAGGACTTCTCAAGTCAGGACTGCGAGGCCTGGGCCACATTCTCTGGAGGGCAGAGTCCCCCTGTCCTTCAGCTCCTCCAGCTTTGAGCTCCGAGGCCTTTGGCGAGCCAGGCAGTGGCACTCTGCACTCCGAGGGGACAAAGGTGCGGAGGAGCCGATGGCGCGGGGCTCAGCGGGTGATTAACGTGCCCTTCTCAACGAATGTCTGAGCACCTGTTGGTGTGCACCCCTCCAGGGCAGGGGAAAGGAAGTAGGGAAAGAAGAAGAATTGTGCCTTCTGAGGGTAGACAGAAGTTTGCCCAAGGTAGAAAACTGTCCCCTCTGTGGCAGGCATAGAAGTGAATCCCTATTGCTTCCTTCCGTATGGGTACAAATCCTGCTCTCCCTGGACCCATGTGCAACACTGTGGGGCCTCTTTAAGGCCCCTCAGATACTGAGAGTAGGGTCACTTCTCACCCCCTCTGAATAAACAGCAAGGAAGTGAGAAAGTACCTGGAAGTAAAAGACCTCAGCTTAAAAAAAAAAAAAAAAAAAGGCAGGCCTGTTTAGTTACTAGCTGAGAAAAGGTAAGTCTCCCCCACCTTGGTTCAGAGTGACCCGATGACCTAAGTGAATAGCTTCTCTCCTGCTCAGAATCGTGTTGGTTCAGACACCTTTTGAAAGCCACGTAGTCTTTCCAGGTTCACAAGTGCATGTTGGAACTAGAAATTGAAACAGGAGATGTATTCTTCATCTCCCTTCTGGCGTTATGGGAGAGCGAAGAAGGAGAGCAGCTGGCGATGTCTGTGTAAGAAGCAAACGTTCGGAAGCAGCTTCTGATTTCAGAGCTTTGTTCACAAGGGGCTCAAGCAAAAGAGGGGTTTGAAGGCACAGATCCCAGAGAATATGAACTTTCTCCTGTAGTTTGGCTACACACACCCACACGTGCTCCTTCTTCAGGGGAATGATGCAGTCGATTTGCTTGTGATCAGTAGGACTGACCCTGGGCTTTATTCATCCTTTGGACCCCACTGATGAACCCAGGCATGAGAATTTCCCAGCCGGGGCCATGTGTCCGTTTCCTTCCTGTTTGCTCCCTCTTGACTTTGCCATCCTGAGAAATCATATAACTTGTTCATTCATATGCCAGCATCACAGATGCCACGCACTGCAAAATCTAACCTTTCCAGTTATCACTCGAACCAAAGGGAAAATAGTATAGTGTAGGGTATAGTTGGAGTCTCTGGATGGTGCAGACGGTTAATGTGCTTAGCTGCTAACTGAAAGGTTGGCGATTTGAGTCCACACAGAGGTGCCTTGGAAGAAAGGCCTGGTGATCTACTTCCAAAAAATCAGTCATGGAAAACCCTTTGGAGCACAGTTCTATTCTGACACACGTGGGTAACCGTGGGTCAGAGTTGACTGGGTGGATAGCAACTGGAATTGGAGAGTGCAGTTTAGAATCACGAAGGCTTGGAATCAGATTGATTTGGGCTAAAATCCTGCCTCGCCACTTAGTGCTGCTTCAGAAGATAAAGTAAAACACCCAAAAGGATAAATGTCAGAAGACCTTAGCTCTTTTCCTAACCTCATGCTTGCCCTGTCTCCCAGGATATAATGGTCTTTCCCTCTTCTGAACCCTTATGATAATTATTGTCTTTCAAATTGATTAGGCATCTCTTCTTTTGAACTGAATTATGTGAATCTTATATTTAACTTCTCACAAGTTTGTCTTTTCTCTTTTATTAGGATTAGGTTTGGCTGTATATATTTTAAAAACCTTTGTCTTCAACAAAATAAAGGTGTATTTAATTCTCTGTCATGTAAAAGAAGTTGTGATAGGACTGGTGTGGATATTCCAAGGGTGTCAGAGGTCCATCTCCTTTCCACTCCATTACCCTTAGTGTAAGGCTTCCATTCTCAAAGTTACCTCATGGCCCAAGATGGCTGCTGGAGTTCTAGCCATTGTGTCCTTATTCCAAGTAAGAAGAAGAAGGAGAGGAGATATCAAAAGAGTGTCCCATCAACCTGATCAGTCTCCTTTTGGGAATATTTATGGAAGTGCTGTCACCCAATGACTTCTACTTATATTTCACTGACCACTTCTAGATTTAAGGGAAGCTGGGAAATACATCTATTTATCAGAGCACATTGCCATCTAGAATAAAATCAAGTTACAAAATGCTTTCCACATATTCAATTCATTTAGTCTGAAGAACATTACCATTCTTAGGATCCTTACTGAGAGGAGCACCATTAAGTTATTCACTTGCCCATGGGCTCGGAGCTAATGAACCTAGTTGGACAAAGACTGTCCTTAGACTTTCACCCTCAAGCAATATTCCACAGCCCATTAGTTGGTACATATTGTGGGTTGAATTGTGTCCCCCAAAAGATGTGTTGAAGTCCTAGTCCCTCTCCCTACCTGTGAATGTAACCTTATTTGCAAATAGGGTCTTTGAAGATGTTATTAGTTAAGATGAGTTCATGCTGGAGTAGGATGGACCCTAATCCAATATGACTGCTGCCCTTATACAAAGAGAAGGGACACAGAGATGGAGAGACACAGAGGGAAGACGGCCATGTGAGGATGGAAGCGGAGATTGGAATGATTCATCTACAAGTCAAGGGATGCCAGGATTGCCAGCAACCAACAGAAGCTGGGGAGAGATCTTCTCCTAGAGCCTACAGAGAGAGCATGGCCCTGCCAGCTTCTTGATTTCAGAATTCTAGCCTCCAGAACTGTGAGATAACTAATTTCTGCTGTCTTAAGCCACCCAGTTTATCATACTTTGTTACTGCAGCCTGGGGAAACTAATACAGTACCCAAGGCCTTATACAATGGGATCCCTAACCTACTTTCCCAACCTAATATCCCATTTCTTTATTTCAATGTCTTTTATATACTTTTTAGAAAAGATCAGTATGCTTTTTTTCAAATGATACCTTAGGAGTTTGATTAAACATTAAAACACATGAAAACATTTATGCTCCTGGTAAAGGCAGATGTAGAAGGCCAGAACCAAGTCACTCCCAAGCTTTTCCCAGCTCCTGAGAAAGCTCCTATAGAAAACCTTTGTTCTATAACAGGCCTGAGGTTGATCCTGTTTACTGGGCTTCTGTCTGCCTTTGGGACTTGCACTGTTCCACCTGTTTGAGATGCCCTCACTTCTCCACCAACTCAAGTCCACATGTGCTTCAAGGCCACCTCCTCCATGAAGCCTCCCAGATCCCTCTAGTCTATAGTGGTATCATGCTGCCCTGAAACCACAGCCTTTATTGCTTTGACCACATAGTTGACAAATAAATTTCCTCTGCCTAAACATTATATTTAAAAGGTCATTTAGGCCACATGTTGCTATTTACCTTGTAGATTTGGCTAGATTTTGCACTCCTTGAGAGTAGGGGCAATATTTGATCTTTTTTGTGTCTCTACAGTGTCTGCATTCACCTAGTCCTTGATTCATTGATTGTATTTAGGGATATAAGCTCAGGTTTCATTAGAAAACAGCCCCAAATCAAAGGCAAAGCAGCGTGGATCTTTCATATCCAGGGATGGACACTAGAAAACCACCATAAGGCTCACAATTTCATCGTTAAAGTGAGAAAAATAACATACGTGCCAGAGAGATTTTGTGGAGATTGAATGTGATCATTTATGAAAAGCGCTTAGCTCACCTCCCGATCAGAGTAAACAAACGATGACGCCAGCTACTATCTCTATTATTAGTGAAGTATTTGGAGTCCCTCGGTGGTGCACACAGTTAACACTTTCAGCTTCTAACTGAAAGGTTAGAGTTTGAGTTCACCCAGAGGAAACCCTGGTTGCACAGTGGTTAAGAGTTATGTCTGCTAACCAAAAGGTTGGCCCTTCGAATCCACCAGCCGCTCCTTGGAAACCCTATGGGGCAGTTTTACTCAGTACCATAGGGTTGCTATGAGTTGGAATCGACTCAGCGGCAACAGGTTTCCTTTTTTTGGTTTTAGAGGCACCTTGGAAGAAAGGTTTGGCAATCTATTTCCGAAAAATCAGTCTCTGAAAACCCTATGGGGTGCAGTTCTGCTCTGATACACATGGAGCTGCCATGAGTCAGGGTCAAAATTGACAGCAACTGATTGTATAAACTACCGCTAAATCTGAGCAACGTGAACAATGATATTTTTCAATGTGCAGATAACAATCAGCATGTTGGGATATAAATTTAGTGGATGTGATTATTTTTAATTAAACAAAAAACAGGGTCCTGCACACATAGTAAAAGTAAATATTAGTTCATGAAACTTTGGTTCAGACACATACACATATGCACATACAGAAAAGTATATTTTATAGTATCATATGTCAAAAAAAAAAAAAAAAAAACTGGAAAGCACTGACCTGGAAGATTCCTGTGCTGGGATAAATGTATGAAAACACCAAGGAGTGTTTTCACCAAGGCGGAACCCAGATTTCTAAACTATATTGTATCTTATATCAGACCCAGATTTCTAAACTATATTGTCTCTTATATCAGACCACATTGCACCAAAAAGGAGAGGACTTTTAGGGGATCGCCTTGCCAGTCTCCAGGGATGACTTTCGCCATGTAGCAGGAACTCTAAGGTAACAAGTCAGAGACCTTCTTTCTAGAGTTTGAACAAGACAGCATGGTAATGAAAAGGCTGAGGGAAAGATGGTAGGACACCAGGGTCTTTCTTTCTCTTTTATTTTTTTCAATCTAATTTTACTTTTGGTGAAAATATACACAGCAAAATCTGCTCCCATTTCAAAGTTTCTAGGCATAACGATCACAACATGGGTTACATTCTTCACATTGTGTCAACATTCTTCTTATTCTGTTCCAGTGTTTCAGGAACCAAGATCTTTTTAACATTAGCAAGGACAGAGGGAGACCAGTGAGTTCAGAGACCTTACATTTGGTATAGTATAAAGTAGGAACAAAAAAGGCTTGAAGGACCCTTCGGAATCACCCATAAGAATCCAGCCAAGTCCAGGATTTGCTGGACCAGTGATTCTCAAGTTTTACTGGGCATCAGAGTCGCCTAGGGGTCTTTCACAGAATATCAGTCCCACACTCCACCCCTACCTACTGAACCACTTGGCTATGTCATTACATGGTCCACATACATCCTCCGAATCCTGACACAAGATTAATTTTACATTGCTAATCAACAAATACAATCTTCTAAGATCTACCTACCTGTCTGACTGTCTGTCTATCACCTCTAGGTAATAGATAAAAAGGCAAGTGAAGGAAAAGCTGCAATGCCCTAAGCCAAATCGTACAGCCTTTCAACTCTAACAGATAGTTGAATACAGATAGGTGGAAGCAGATAATGGAGTGGAACAAGGAGGAAGAGGAATTCCAGGGGCCCACTGGTATTTATAACAAGAAGAAAGAGTAAGGTCATAAGATAAGTCACACTAGCCTTTGTGAAGCAGCAGTGGCCAAATACTATCACAAATGTGTGATCTGCTAAGATGCAATGGCTATTTTTCTTTCCAGACTTTGAGTAGTCAGCGTTCTATTCAAAGAGGTGAATACACCTGTAGAAGACCCTGGGATCGGTCACTGGAGACCAACAATCCCTAACAATTTTGGCATTCTTCCTGGTTCAGTTGTGAAATACATCTACTCTCAAACCCCCCTTGCTGAACACCTTACATCTATTTCTTTTCAAAATATAAGTGAAGTAAAATCAGTCAAGAGGGCTTTTTGTGTGAGACAAGGCTCAAGATAACAGGGGACACACTGCTGGATCACGAGCTAGGTCTGTCACTCCTTGTTTGTGGTGGACGAATCGAGACTTGCTCTCACCCTGGGAGCATTCAATGCAGCCAGCCTTCTGGCAGTGTCTTAAAGGCAGTACCACAGGATAGCAATTAGGATTGTATGCTAGTCATAATGGAAAAATTGATCTATGTGCATGTTGTACAAGATCCTCTCTGAAGCTTGAAAAATAAAATGGGTGTTCCCTAACCAGTTTTTTATTTTATTCTTTCCTGCATCTGGAGAGTTACAAACTGAGACATTTCAGTCCCTGTTAGGGGACTAGGCAAGCGAATCCCCACATCACATCAAAAGTGATCTAGCCAGGAAGGCAGACTAGCCAGCACTCTCTAGGGAACCGGATTTGTGGGCAATGAGAAAATACACCAGCTTCTCACTTTCCTACTGGGATATTTCAGGGCTCTACAGCCATATATTTCAATTAGTTTGTGACTCAATGGCCAATGAAGAGAGCGGTGGAAACATTATCAACCTTTCTTACAAAAACAAAAAAAAAAAAACCTAGAGCAACGCTTTGGCAATTGTTCCATGCCTTCAATTAAACCTCAGGATAATGGGTCTTGGCCTTCACATTTTTCTGTCTCAATTGGGGTTGAAAATTGGAGGATTCAATAAAAGAAGTTTGCTCATTCATTCATCATTCATAATGATGATGAGTTATTCACTGCTGTAGGCTGTGAGAGTACAGCGAAGGAGGAGGAGGCGAGTTTCCTGTTCCCACGGAGTTTCTAGTGTAGTCAGGATGCCTGTGTGTCCTTTCACCCAGTTAACACGCTATTAATGAATGCCATCACGCACCAGGTGCCGCGCAAGGTATGGGGAGAGGGTGGACACGGTGGTGAGCAAGATAAATGTAGTCCCTGCTCTTTTGGAGCCTGAATAATCAAGGCCAAAAGAGAATCAAGTCATTCAACAAATGCCTATTCTTAAACCACTGTTTTTTTTCAGACGTTCCACTAGGTAAAGAGAACATAAAAATGAGTAAGGCCTAATTTCTACCCTCCCAGGACAGGGAGTAGAAGACAGGAGATAGACATGTAAATAATTATAAATTAGTAAATCAAAACTTGAGTAGAGAGGACACAAATGGAGGCATAATCTGCTCTGCCTGGGCAGGGCCATGGAGGGGGCAGGACAAGGGGTTTCCTGGAGGAGCAGACATTTGAGCTAGGTCATGGTGGATTAGAGACATTTCAGAGGTGGACAACTGTGGGAAGGTACATGGTGGAAAAGCTTCCTCCCTCTTCTCTTATTTCCTTCCAGGCAGAGGTGTGACATACCTGGCCTCTTAGTACCTCCTAAGCCCTTCCCTCTAGGGAAGGAAGGACTCAAATCTTATTGGCAAATATTGGGGAGTGGATGGGCAGTTCAGCTTCTCCTCCTTTCCAGCCAGGCTGCTCTGGAGTGTTCCCCACTGCTCTTGGCTAGTTAAGGGACTACGGGAGGCCTGCAGTGGACCAGGTCTTCTGTGAGTATCTGAAACAGTCTGTCCAACTCCAGGATTAAGTTAGAAAGCCCATTTAGATCACACTTTTTAAGTGACATTCTCTGACCTCAACTGAATCAATTATAAATTTGATTTTTTATTTCCATGTGCCTTGCTTCTTATTTTTATTACTCAACTGAATATATAGGGGGGAGGGGTGCTATTTGTGGAGAGCCTTCTTTAAATTTGAATTTTTTTTTTTTTGCAGTGAGCTTGCTCAATTTTTTTTTTAATTGTATTTTAGATAAGGGTTTACAGAGCAAATTAGTTTCTTATTAACCATTTAATACTCATATTGTTTTGTGACATTGATTGGTAACCCCAGGACATGTCAACACCTTCCCCTTCTCAATCTTGGGTTCCAAGTTACCAGCTTTCCTGTCCCCTCCTGCCTTTTCACATTTGCCCCTGGGCTGGTGTGCCCATTTAGACTCATTTTCTTTTATGAGCCTGTCTAATCTTTGGCTGAAGAGTGAACCTGAGGGGTGATTTCAGAACACAGTTAAAAGGGTGTCTGGGGGTCATACTCTTGGGGTTATTCCAGTGTCTATCAGACCAGTAAGTCTGACCTTTTTTTTTTTTTCATGTGGTAGAATTTTGTTCTACATTTTTCTCCAGCTCTGTCCAGGACCCTCTATTGTGATGCCTGTCAGAGCAGTCAGTGGTGGTAGCCAGGGACGGTCTAGTTGTGCTGGATTCAGTCTCGTGGAGGCTGTGATAGATGTGGTCCATCAGTCCTTTGGACTAACATTTCTCTTGTGTCTTTGGCTTGCTTCATTATCTCCTGCTCCAGATGGTGTGAGACCAGTGGAGTATCTTAGATGGCCACTGGAAAACTTTTTTTTTTTTTAATAATTTTTATTGAGCTTTAAGTGAACGTTTACAAATCAAGTCAGTCTGTCACATATAAGCTTATATACACCTTACTCCATACTCCCACTTATTCTCCCTCTAATGAGTCAGCCCTTCCAGTCTCTCCTTTCGTGACAATTTTGCCAGCTTCTAACCCTCTCTACCCTCCTATCCACCCTCCAGACAGGAGATGCCAACACAGTCTCAAGTGTCCACCTGATACAAGTAGCTCACTCTTCATCAGCATCTCTCTCCTACCCATTGTCCAGTCCCTTCCATGTCTGATGAGTTGTCTTCGGGAATGGTTCCTGTCCTGGGCCAACAGAAGTTTTGGGGACCATGACCGCTGGGATTCCTCTAGTCTCAGTCAGACCATTAAGTCTGGTCTTTTTATGCGAATTTGGGGTCTGCATCCCACTGATCTCCTGCTCCCTCAGGGGTTCTCTGTTGTGCTCCCTGTCAGGGCAGTCATCGGTTGTGGCCGGGCACCATCTAGTTCTTCTGGTCTCAGGATGATGTAAGTCTCTGGTTCCTGTTGCCCTTTCTGTCTCTTGGGCTCATAGTTATTGTGTGACCTTGGTGTTCTTCATTCTCCTTTGATCCAGGTGGGTTGAGACCAATTGATGCATCTTAGATGGCCACTTGTTAGCATTTAAGACCCCAGATGCCACATTTCAAAGTGGGATGCAGAATGCACTGGAAAACTTTTAAGACCCCAGACACTACTTATGAAGGTAGGATGTAGATCATTTTCTTTATAAACTATGTTATGTCAATTAAGCTAGATGTTCCCCAAGGCCATGATCCCCAGCCCACAGCCCAGTAATTTGGTCCCTCAGGGAGTTTGGATATGTCTATGGCCCTTCCATGAACTTGCCTTGGACAAGTTGTGCAGGCTTCCCAGTATTGTGTATTGTCTTACCCTTCATCGTAGTTACCACTTATCTATTGTCTACTTAGTGTTTTTCCCTCCCACCCTTCTGCTCCCTTGTAACCATCCAAGATTGTTTCTTTTTGTGTGTAAACCTTTTCATGAGTTTTTATGATAGCAGTCTCATACAATATTTGTCCTTTTATGATCGACTTATTTCACTCAACATAATGTCCTCCAGATTCATCCATGTCGTGAGATGTTTCACAGATTCATCATTGTTCTTTATCATTGTACAGTATTCCATTGTGTGTGTGCCATAGTTTGTTTATCCATTCATCTGTTGATGGGCAATTAGGTTGTTTCCATCTTTTTGCTACGGTGAATAATGCTGCAGTGAACATGGGTGTGCATATGTCTATTTGTGTGACAGCTCTTATTTCTCTAGGTTATATTCCTAGGAGTGGGATGGCTGGATCATACGGTATATCTATTTCTAGCTTTCTAAGGAAGCACCATAGCGTTTTCCAAAATGGTTGTACCTCCAGCAGTGCATGAGAGTTCCAGTCTCCCTGCAGCCTCTCCAACATTTGTTATTTTTTTTTTTTTGTGCCAGTAATGTTGTAGCGAGATGGTATCTCATTGTGGTTTTGATTTGCATTTCTCTAATGGCTAGTGATTGTGAGCATTTGCTAAGTGTCTGTTAGCCATCTGAACGTCTTCTTTGGTGAAGTGTCTGTTCATATCCTTTGCCCATTTTTAATTGGATTATTTGTCTTTTTGTTGTGGTGGTGTTGGATTCTCCTGGAAATTTTAGAGATTAGACCTTTTTCAGATTTGTCATAGCCAAATTTTTTTTCCAAGTCTGTAGCTTCTCTTTTTACTCTTTTGGTGAAGTCTTTTGATGAGTACAAGTGTTTAATTTTCCAAAGATCCCAGTTATCTGGCTTATCTTCTTGTATTAGTGTATTGCTAGTTAAGGTTAGGGCCTCTAGCATTGAGTCTAATTTTTCTTCTATGATCTTAATTGTTTTTGGTTTTATATTTGGGTTTTTGATCCATTTTGAATTAGTTTTTGTATATGATGTGAGGTATAGGTCCTATTTCATTTTTTTTGCAGGTGGACATCCAGTTTTGCCAGCACCATTTGTTAAAAAGACTGTCTTTTCCCTATCCGATAGATTTTGGGCCTTCGTTGAAAATGAGGTGGTTGTAGGAGGATGGATTATAAATTCACTCTTTTTATTTTCATATGCCTTGCTTCTTTTTTTATTAATCAACTGAATATGGGGGGGGGCTGCTATTTATGGACACCTTTCTCTAAGACTCTAATAGAAGGGAATTTCAAGCAGAAATGTTCACTTAAAGAGTTGTTGTTGCTGCTAGTTGCCATCGAGTTGGCTCCTACTCATGGCTACACCATGGGTGACAGAACGAAGCATTGCCTGGTCCTGCATCATCTTCACAGTCTTTGGTATGCTCAAGGCCATTGTTACTGCCACTTAGAGAGGGAGAGTGCAAATCACTTTCATGAATAGTAAGTTCAGATTGATGGGGTGTTTGGGATAAAGGAGAGATTTTCATGAGGTGAGCCTGGAGAAGCTGGCAAAGGCCACACCGTGGACAAACTCATAGGTTTACAGAGGACCTGCTGGAGGCTCTTACTCAGAGTTGAACATCTGCAGATTTGTATTTAGAAGCCTCATTGTGATAGCAAAATGACAAGGAAATAGCTCCAATAAGAGATGAGAGTGAGGATAGACCAGGAGGAAGAGATTTAAGGAATGATTAATAGAGAAAAGCTGTCAAACACACTGCCTGAATCTGGAAACTGAGAATGAGAGGAGGGGTTGGAGAACAGTTACCACATTGGTGGCTTGATCAGGCATGTTGGGGTTGGGGCAGTTATGGATACCTCTCTTTTGAACTTGTTGAGATTAAAGGCCTTGTGCAGAGTCTTGGTTGAGTTTTGTAGAAGGCAGTTGAATGGCAACTCTATGTGTGGAGTTCAGAAGAGAGGTGTGAGCTGCAATTAAAGATTTGGGAGGTATTGGGGGCAGAGAGAAGGTCATTAAAGGCAAAAGAAAAAATGAGCTCAAATTCAGAAGTGTGGGGCCTGAAAAGAAAGGAGACTTAAGATCATAGCACTGATAATTACTATTTCCCTGAATACATCAACTCTTCAGTGGTAATATCCCGCAGGACAAGCTCTCCATTTGCAATCGGAGTTACTACCCCAGATTTCTCCCAGAAGTACTGCGGAAACTATATCATAAGTGACAACACCAGGTCTTTGATTTCCAGACATCAATATTAAAGATCATGCAGACAAATTAAAAACATGGTTCCTAATTGCAAGATTTGGGAACAATGTTGTAACGTTTTAAAAAGTTCTTTTTTGTAAAGCTTTATGTCTTGAAATCAGATATGGTAACAAGAAAAGAAAATAAAAAGGCCAAAACTGACTACTTAACCCCCTCCCATCGCCTAAATCAATTTAGGAAATTACCCAACAGACTTTTCACCTTGCTAAACATCAGTATCTTTATTTGCACAGTAAGTGTTCAATAAGTAATGGTTATTGTGTGAAGGAATTCCAGAATTTTTGGTAATACAGTTTCAATTATTTGCATGGAGAATGCCCATAGCAGTGTTTTTTAAAATACAAGCTGGTTTCTCCTTTGCTATCTCCTCTTTTCATTTCCAGTCCATGTTTATCCAGGAAATGCCAACTAATCTTAATATTATCCCAAATCAAATATATCATTAGGAAGAAAAATCTGTAGCCAAAAATAAAATTATAATGTATTTGAAAAGTCATATGTAAACACTTACTATATTTATTTTTGAGTTAGGCTTTTCATACACTGTTCCCCATTGTCAGAGGTCCCCCTTGACATGGAACCTAAGAAAACGGGTAATTGGTCATCTGGCTTAGCTGAACCACTCAAACTTCAACATAATAGAGGCAAAGCTGTTTCCCATGGAAGAAAAAGAAGATAGTTATTGAACCTATTACATGACCACCGCTGTGTTAGACTTCTTCACATTTCATCTCACGTTTTCCTCCCAAAAATACAGGCAAATGGGTTTGGCATGAGAATTCCGTTTTACAGGCAAAGATTGGAATTCAGGTCAGTTAAGAAACCTATTCTAGCTCAAAGAGCCAATAAATGGTAGGTCGGGCTGTTGGCCAGCAACCTCACCATCTTCCCAAGTACCTTGCTTCCCCTAAAGAATTACAGTCCCAAAAACCAAACCAAACTCCTTGCCTGTCTAGTCAATTCTGACTCACAGAGACCTTACAGGACAGAGCAGAACTGCCCCCAAAGGCTTTCCAAGGCTATAATCTCAACAGCGACCCCTGGTGGTGCAGTGGTTAAGAGCTCAGCTGCTAACCAAAAGATCAGCAGTTTGAATCCACCAGCTACTCCTTGGAAACCCTATGGGGCAGTTCTACTCTGTACTATAGGGTGGCTATGAGTTAGAGTCGACTCAGTGGCAACAGGTTTGGCTTTTCAGTTAATCTTAACAGAAACAGACTGTCACATCCTTCTCCTGCAGAGCCGCTGGTGGGTTTGAACTGCTGACTTTTCAGTTAGCATCCAAGTGCTTAACCACTGTACCACCAGGGCTCCTTGAGAATTACAGCAGTTCCCATCTGATAGGCTTCTTTGAGGCAGATCCCACCTAAGCCCTGCACAAGTATTTTCTTTCTTTCTTTCTTTTCAATTGTGCTTTAGGTGAAAGTTTACAGCTCAAATTAATTTCTCATACAAAAATTTATACACATGTTGTTATGTGGCATTTACTTGCACTCCCTAGAATGTGACAGCACACTCTCTCTTTCCATCCCAGGTTTTTTGTGTCCTTCGGTAAGTTCCTGTCCCTTCCCTTCTTCTCATCCTGCCTCCAGGCAGGAGCCTCCCATTTAGTCTCATGTATCTGAGTGAACTAAGAAGCACACTCTTCACAAGTATTATTTTATGTTTTATAGTCCAGTCTAATCTTCATCTGAAGACTGGGCTTTAGGAATTGTTTTAGTTCTGGCTTAGCAGAGCTTCCTCCAGGTTCAGTCAGACCATTAAAAAAAATTAAGTCTGGTCTTTTTATGTGAATTTGAGTTCTACTGCACTTTTCTCCCGCTCCATCAGGGACTCTCTGTTGTGTTCCCTGTCAGGGTGGTCATTGATAGTAGCTGGGCACCATCTAGTTCTTCTAGTCTCGGGCTGTTAGAGTCTCTGGTTTATGTGGCCCTTTTGTCTCTTGGGCTAATATTTTCCTTGTGTCTTTGGTGTTCTTCATTCTCCTTTGCTCCAAGTGATTTGGGACAAATTGATGCATCTTAGACAGCCACTCACAAGCTTTTAGGACCCCAGTTACCACTCACCAAAGTGGGATGCAGGACATTTTCTTAATAAACTTTGTTATGCCAATTGACCTGTATGTCCCCAAAAACCATGGTCCTCAGACCCCAGCCCTAGCTACCCTGTCCCTCAGAGTGTTTGGTAGTGTACATGAAACTTCTTAGCTTTTGGTTTAGTCCGGTTGTGCTGACTTCACCTGTATTGTGTGTTGTCTTTTCCCTTCACCCGAGATGGTTCTTGTCTACTATCTAGTTAGTGAATTCCCCTCTCCCTCGCTTCCCACCCTAGTAACCATCAAAGAATATTTTCTTCTGTGTTTAAAACTTTTCTTGAGTTTTTATAATAGTGGTCTCATATAATATTTGTCCTTTTGTGACTAATTTCACTCAGCATAATGCCCTCCAGATTCATACATGTTGTGAAATGTTTCACAGATTCATCTTTGTTCTTTATCATTGAATAGTATTCCATTGTGTGTATGTACCATAATTTGCTTATCCATTTGTCTGTTGATAGGCACCTAGGTTGTTTCCATCTTTTTGCTATTGTTAACAGTGCTGCAATGAACATGGGTGTGTGTATATCTATTCGTGTAATGGCTCTTATTTCTCTAGGATATATTCCAAGGAGTGGGATTGCTGGATTGTATGGTACTTCTATTTCTAGGTTTTTAAGGAAGCACCAATCCATTTCCAAAGTGTTTGTACCATTTTATATTCCCACCAGCAGTGTGAAAGCATTCCAGTCTCTCCACAACCTCTCCAACATTCATTATTTTGTGTTTTTTGGATTAATGCTAGCCCTGTTAACGTAAGATGGTATCTCATTGTAGTTTTGATTTGCACTTCCCTTACGAGTTGGAATCAACTCGACAGCACTGGGTTTGGTTTTGGTTTTTAATGGCTAATGATTCTGACCATTTGCTCTTGTATCTGTTAACCACCCTAATGTCATCTTTGGTGAGCTGTCTGTTCATATCCTTGACCCATTTTTTAATTGGGTTTTTTGTCTTTTTGTTGTAGAGGTTTTGCAGTATCTTGTAGATTTTAGGGATGAGACTCTGATAAGATATGTCATAGCCAATTTTTTTTTCCCCAGCCTGTAGGTAGTCTTTTTACTCTTTTGGTGAAATCTTTTGATAAACATCAGTGTTTGATTTTTAGGAGCTCCCAGTTATCTAGTTTCTCTTCTGGTGTTTGTGCATTGTTAGTTATGGTTTGTATACTGTTTATGCCGAGTATTGGGGTTCCTGGCATTGCCCTTGTTTTTTCCTCCATGATCTTTATCATTTTAGATTTTATATTTAGGTCTTTGATCAAGTTTTTGTACACGGTGTGAGGTATAGATCTTGTTTCATTTTTTTTTTTTTTTCTGCAGATGGATATCCAGTTATGCCAGCACCTGTTTGTTAAAGAGACTGTCTTTTCCCCATTTAACAGACTTTGGGCCTTTGTCAAACATCAGCTGCTTGTAGGTGGATGAATTTAGGCCTGGGTTCTCAATTCTGTTCCGTTGTTCTAGGTATCTATTGTGCCAGTACCAGGCTCTTTTGACTACTGTGGGGGTATAATAGATTCTAAAATCAGGTAGTGTGAGGCCTTCCACTTTGTTCTTCTTCAGTAATGTTTTACTTATGCGAGGCCTCTTCCCTTTCCATATGAAGTTGGTGATTTGTTTCTCCATCTCATTAAAAAATCTCATTGGAATTTAGATTGGCATTGCACTGTATTTGTCGATCACTTTGGGTAGAATTGACGTTTTTACAATGTTGAGTCTTCCTATCCATGTGCATGGTATGGTTTTCCACTTATGTAGGTCTCTCTTGGTTTCTTGCAGTGCTGTCTTGTAGTTTTCTTTGTATAGGTGTTTTACATCTCTGGTTAGGTTTATTCCTAAGTATTTTGTCTTCTTGTGGGCTGTTGGAAATGGTATTGATTTGGTGATTTCTTCTTTGACATTCTCTTTGTTGGTGTAGGGGAATCCAACTGATTTTTGTCTCTTTATCTTCTATCCTGCTACTTTGTTGATAAATGGCATCCTTGTCTGGTTCCTGTTCTCAGTGGGAATGCTTTCAGACTCTCTCCATTTAGGATGATGTTGGCTGTTGGCTTTGCATAAACACCCGTTATTATGTTAAGGAATTTCCCTTCTATTCCTATTTTGCTAAGAGTTTTTTTTTTACCGTGAATTGGTGTTGGACTTTGTCAAATGCCTTTTCTGCATCAATTGGTAAGATCATGTGGCTCTTATCTTTTGTTTTATGTATATGATGGATCACATTGATTGTTTTTCTAATGTTAAACCATCCCTGCACACCTAGTATGAATCCCACTTGGTCATGATGAATTTTTTTTTTTTTTGATATATTGTTGAATTCTGTTGGCTGGGATTTTGTTGAGGGTTTTTGTGTCTATGTTCATGAGAGATATTGGTCTGTAATTTCCTTTTTTTTTTTGTGGTGTCTTTACCTGGCTTTAGTATCAGGGTTATACTGGCTTCATAGAATGAATTTGGGAGTATTCCATCTTTTTCTATGCCCTGAAATTCCTTTAGTAGTACTGGTGTTGCCTCTTTTCTAAAAGTTTAGTAGAATTCTCCAGTGAAGACATCAGGGCCAGTGCTTTTATTTGTTGAGAGTTTTTTTTTTTTTTTTTTTACCTCTTCAATGTCTTCTTTTGTTATAGGTTTATTCAGTTTTCCACTTCAGTTTGTGTTAGTTTAGGTTGGTAGTGTATTTCTAGAAATTTGTCAATTTCTTTTGGTTTTCAAATTTGCTGGAGCACAATTTTTCATAGTATTCTGTTATAATCCTTTTTAATTTCAGTTGGTTCTGTTGTGGTATTGCGCATCTCACTTCTTATTTGGGATATTTGCTTCCTCTCCTGTTTTTCTTTTGTTGGTTTGGCTGATGGTTTATAGATTTTGTTGATCTTTTCAAAGAACAAGCTTTTGGTCTTGTTGACTCTTTCAATTGCTTTTCTATTCTCTATTTCATTTATTTCCTCTCTAATCTTTCAGTATTTCCTTTCTTCTGGTGCCCAAGGGCTTGGTTTGCTGCTCTTTTTCTATCTGTTCAAGTTGTAGGGTTAGTGTTTTGATTTCAGCCCTTTCTGGATGTGTGCATTTATTGTTATGTATTGGTGGTTTGCTACTGATCTCTGAGCACTACTTTAGCTATGTCCCAAAGGTTCTGGTAAGATGTGTTTTCATTCTCATTTGATTCTAAGAATTTCTTTATTCCATAGTTTTTGAGCAAGGTGTTGTTAAGTTTCCACATATGTGATTTTTTTTCCTTGCTGTTACCGTTATCAATTTCTACTCTTATGGCTTTATGGTCAGAAAAGATCTTTTGTGATATTTTGATGTTTTGGATTCTGTTAAGGCTTGCTTTGTGTCCTAATATATAGTCTATTCTGGTGAATGTTCCATGGGCATTGAAAATAAAAGTATACGTGGCTGCTGTGGGGTGGAGTATTCTGTACATGTCTATGAGGTCAGGTTGGTTGATTGTGGCATTTAGATCTTCCATGTCTTTATTGAGCTTCTTTCTAGGCATTCTCTCCTTCACTGAAAATGGTGTGTTGAAGTCTCCTACCATTATTGCGAAGCCATCGATTTCTCTTTTTAATGCTGTTAAGAGTTTGTTTTACTTATTTTGGAGCCTTGACATTGGGTGCATATATATTTATTATGGTTATGTCCTCCTCATGTATTAACCCTTTAATCATTATATAGTGTCCTTCCCTATCCTTTGTGGTGGATTTAACTTTAAAGTCTATTTTGTCAGAGATTAATATTGACCCTCCTATTCTTTTTTGGTTGTTGTTTGCTTGGTATATATTTTTTCCATTCTTTGAGTTTTAGTTTGTTTGTGTCTTGAGTCTAAGGTGTGTCTCTTGCAGGCAGCATGTAGATGGATCATTTTTTTTTTTAATCCATTCTGTTACTCTCCATCTCTTTATTGGTGGATTTAGTCCATTAACATTCAGTGTATTTATTGATAAAAAAAAAAATTTTTTATGAGTTTAGTGCTGTCATTTTGTTGTATTTTTTTTTTTTTGTGGTGTTGACAGTTTCTTTGTTCCACTTAATTTTCTGTCAAGTTGTGTTCTTTATGTATTTTCTCTTCATCTTTTTCATTATTGTTGGTTTTGTATTTACTGAGTCTTTGTGTTTTTCTTCTTTTTTTTATTTTGATGGGTAAATCTGTTAGTTTCCTTTGCAGTTACCTTAAAATTTACCTCTATTTTTCTAAGTTTAAACAATCTTTTATTTCTTCATATCACCTTGACTTCCTCTTCATATGAAAGTTCTATGACTACATTATTTAGTCCCTCTTTTTATTTTAGTGTTGTCATCTTTTACATATTGATGTCTGTGTTTCATTATTTTCAAGATTTTAGCTTTGATTTATTTTTGTGACTTCTGTATCTGGGTTGATACTTGGTTGTTCTGTCTTGTATTCTAGTCTTGGGTTGTTATCTGATATTGCCAGTTCTCTAGCCAAAGGACTTCCTTTTATATTTCTTGTAATTTTGGTTTGGTTTTTACAAATTCCCTTAACTTCTGTTTATCTGAAAATGCCCTAATTTCCCCTTCATATTTGAGAGACAGTTTTGCTGGATATATAGTTCTTGGCTTGCATTTTTTTTTTTTTTTCCTTCAAGGGTTTATATATGTCATCCCATTGCCGTCTTGCCTGCATGGTTTCTGCTGGGTAGTCAGAGGTTAGCCTTATTGACTCTCCTTTGTAGATGACTTTTCATTTATTCCTAGCCACTCTTAAAATTCTCTCTTTATCTTTGGTTTTGGCAAGTTTGATTATAATAGGTCTTGGTAACTTTCTTTTGGGATCTACCCTGTTTGGGGTTCAATGAGCTTCTTGGATAGATATCTTCTCATCTTTCATGATATCAGGGAAGTTTACTGCCAACAAAATCTTCAACAATTCTCTCTGTATTTTCTGTTCTTCCTCCCTGTTCTGGTACTCCAGTCACTTTCAGGTTATTCCTCTTGATAGTCTGAAATATATATATATATATATATATATATATATATTTAGAGTTCCACATAATTCTTAGAGTTTCTTCATTTTTTTAAATTCTTTTATCTGATTTTTCCTCAAATAAATTGGCTTCAAGTATTTTATCTTCAACCTCACTAATTCTGACTTCCATTTCCTCAATTCTGTTCCTGTGACTTTCTATTTAGTTGTCTAATTCTGAAATCTTATTGTTAATCTCTTGTATTTCTATTTGCTGTCTCACTATGGATTCTAGCAGCTTGTTAAATTTGTCACTCTGATCTTGTATAGCTTTTCTGAATTCCTCTATTGCTTTGTCTGTATGTTCCTTGGCTTGGTCTGAGTTTTGCCTGATCTCCTTCCTGATCTTTTGAGTAGCTCTGTATATTAACCTTTTGAATTCTATCTCTACTAATTCCAAGACTTTCTTTTCCTCTTGAAGTTTTCCTGGTTTTTTTCTTTGGCCACTTGATCTGCTCCTTTATGTGATTTGTTATTGAATGTTGTCTCTGAGCCATCAATAAAAAAAAAAGTTATTATATTTATTTATTGTATGTTTGCTTACTGTGGCCTAGCTTTTTGTTTTGTTTTGATATGCCCAAATAGGCTGGTCATGTGAGCTACTTTGGTTATTGGCATCTTTGAAGCTCTTATGTCCTGTCACCAGGTGGTTAGAGCTGCTACTAGGTGCATGAGCCCAGGAGTCCATTTATTTTTCTTGTGTGGATTCAGCTTAGGTGTCCAGGTCGTCGGTCACTGAATGTGTGGTACAGGCTCTCACCTACAGTCCTAGATGGGCAGGGCTATGTAGGGGTGATTGGAGCAGACACAAGTATCAGGCCTCTGTGCTGAGAAAGGTAGGAGGCTGATGCCTGCCCCTGAATGCCTAGGTTGAAGGTGTGTATCTGTCCCCTGGAGTGCATAGGTGGGTGGGTTTTGCAGCCACACTTTGGGCACCCAATTCTGTTGGCCATAAGGACTGGGAGGCATCACTTATTTTCAGACCCCTGTCATGGACGGTGGAAACCCTGGTGGTGTGGTTAAGTGCTACGGCTGCTAACCAAAGGGTCAGCAGTTTGAATCTGCCAGGCACCCCTTGGAAACTCTATGGGGCAGTTCAACTCTGTCCTAGGGGGTTGCTATGATTCGGAATTGGCTTGACAGCAATGGGTTTGGTTTGGTTTTGGTCATGGGTGGTTAGGAGGAATGGGTGAATCCTCCAGTCCTCAGGCTCCTGATGTGAGTGGGTGAGGACCCTGCTTAATGGGCAGGGCAGTGTTAAATATCACGAATCTGCCACTCCCCCTTGGCTGTTGGAGTTGAAAACAGGCTTCTGGTATATACCTTGTTGTTCTATGCTAATAAGGGCCTACACTGTTGAATCAGCCCACATTGGTCAAGGCAGAGGTGAGGGAGTTCAAAGTCTATGGACCCCTTATGCCTGTGCCTAAGCAAAGGGGCAGTGCCTACCCTGAATTCCCAACTTACGGGGCATGGTGATTTTTTAAAGCTGAGAGACTTGTTTGGGCATGGTTAGTCCTGAGTACCCAGCTTAAGGAAGTTGGAGTTTCTTCCTTTCTTTCTCTCTCTCTCTTTCTTTCTTTGTATTTTCCCTAAAGCCAGGAGACTTGTTTGGGTGTGTTAGCTCCTGTTTCCAGCTTAGGGGGCATAGCAATTGTTGAATAATGCTGGAGTGTTACTGGAGAGGAGTGGGGAATAGGGTAGGTAAGGGGAAAAGAGGCACTTCTCTGCTACAAAGGTCCCAGAGGGTAAGGGGTTATTTTGATCCTGTGAGGTAGGTTAGATGCTTGCACTTAGCTTTTACAGGTCAAGTGCTGCCTCCCCCCGGGGTCCAGAGGCTTGTGCAGACTCTCCACCATCCAGTCTCTCCCAATGTGGTAAAATGCGTCCAGAGTGCTACTGCTTGCCTCAGCCCATGTGCACCAGCTGATCCTGCCTGCAGGGTGCTGGCTAGCTCAAGTCTGGCACTTCTTCACTGCTCCTGAACTGTCTCTCTCTCCCTCTGCCACTCAGCCCAACCCCTCAACTTTGTCTTTGATGTTTGTCACTCCTAGATTGTCATATATAATCCATTTGCTTGTGCTTTCAGGTCTTTGTTGTAAGAGGGACCACAGGAAGCACCTGACTACTCTGCCATCTTGACCCCACCTCTCTCACATGTATTTTCTCATTTAATCCTACAGCATTTTTATTGTTGTTGTCGTTGAGTTGACTCCAACTCACGGCAACCCCATGTATGTTAAAGTAGTACTGTGTTCCACAGAGTTTTCAATGGCTGCGGCCTTTCAGAAGCAGATCATCAGGACTTACTTTCAAGGTGCGTCTGGGTGGGTTTAAACTGCCAGCTTTTCAATTAATAGTCCAGCTCTTAACCATTTGCATCACCTGGGGACTCCTATACAACTTGGGGGTGGGCGGTAGTAACTATTAGCCCCCTTAGGAAACTGAGGCCAAAACCGAGCTCACGGTCACACAGTTGAGAAGTAGTGAAATGAAATTCCACCCAAGGGAGCCTGTCTCCAGAACCCACACCCTTCACTACCAAACTGAACTGCCTCACTTAAGAGAACCAACCATAATTTTCAAAGTTTTGCACTGCTATTAAAGTATGGCTAGTTTTGATCCAGCAGGGGAGAGAAAGTGGTAAGTTATAGGATAAAAACAAATCACCTATAAAATACAAAGAGAAATACTTGCCACTTTCAATTCTCACCTGGCTGTACTGAGATGGTGACTACTAACAGTTAACAGCACATCCATTGTTATCAATGAAGTTATCCAGCTTGGGCAAAGTAGTTTTTTCTCTAAAAGTATTTGGTGTTACGGGAAATAGTAAATGAACTCTTAAGCTTTCAAAATGATAATCTAGCATTATTTAAAAGTCTACAAATTTGTTCCTAAATAAATGTATTTAAATCTTACCAGCGAACATGATGCTGGTTATTAAAAAGTAATTCTGGAGAAATTAGCTTGAAGCTACAAAATTAATATAATTCATTTATTACTTGCAGCCACAAATCAAGATGCTGTTAACACGGCTACACACAATTTAATATGCATAGTAAGTTTCCATATGGCTTCAGTTTTAGGTTTCTGGTCACTCCATTGAATCATTTACTGACTAGCATAGCACGTCTAGTCAGAAGTCACTGACCTAAGCAAAGCATGAAGCGTAGGCTTTCAAACTATGGAATTTAGGGCTGATTTCTATCAGTTTGAACAAAACTTTTTTTTTTTTTTTTAATCTATAGGCTTACTACTGTATAGATATTGAGTGATGGAAAAAACGCAAAAGGCACACAATCTGCAATACTCAAAAAAAAAAACCCACTAGCCAAGACCATTCTATCGTTTCTAGTATTTAGACAATTTCCTTCTCCTTTTCACTGTTTTTCCTTAGAAGAAGGAGGAAAAGGAAATGAGAACGCACACGCACACACAGACATACCTAGGTTAGATTTATTTTAAAAGGTTGAGAGGAAAGAATTGTTCAGAATTTAAGGCCCAGTCCCGTTATCCTGCCACATTAATGCATTGCATTTCAAAGCTGTATTTCCTGTCTTCATTAAAAGGAGTTCAAGTTTCCCAGTGAAAGAGATCCACCACCACTCTGTCAGTTTGTTGTACTGTAATGATTTGCGTGTAGTTCATTCTGGAAATTATGCCATCGGTATTTCAAATACCAACAGGGCTATTCACAGTGGACAGGTTTCAGTGGCACTTCCAGACTAACACAGACTAGGATGCGAGGCCTAATTATTTACTTCCAAAACATAGCCAATAAAAACGCTATCAGTCACACACTAGTGTCCAGTCTAGTGCTGGAAGATGAGTCACCTAGGTTGGAAGGTACTCAAAATACACAATGGCTATAACAATGGACTTGAGCATACCAACGATTGTGAAGATGGTGAAGAAGAAGGCATTTTGCTTCATTGTGCATGGGGTCACCATGAGTCGGAGCTGCCTTGACAGCTAACAACAACAAATGAAAGAGATACATACAATTTGCATCATTCCAGAAGAGAAATATATGTGTTAATTATACCTCATGTCTTAGGTCTAAAAGAGAACAATAAGCCTAAAGAATATACATCTCTCACCTGGATTTCCCTTTAGTGTTTCATTTGCTTGGGAACTTTTGTCACATGAGCTGCATCCGTAGAGTTTCCCAGGGTTTTTCTAGTGGGCAACTGCTTTTCTTCCTTAACCATCCCTACGTGAAGACTGGTTAAATAGACCAGACAAGTCAAATCACTTTACCTCCAGAATTCGTCCTGGGAAGGGTTTCTTTACCAGTCGTGATAAAGCCTGTGGTTAAATCGCTACATTTTGGTATAAATCGTGCCAGGTTCTTTTTTACTGCCACTTTCAAGAGTGAAATTGAGAAGAGAAACCTATGATTCCGAAAAACCTATTGACAGAGATCTAGCTTCTCACTTTATATTTGGCTATTCCATCTTTTTGCTTCTGTTATATATGGGAGGGGTGGTAGAGTGAGGGGAAAGGTGGGAATGGAGCTGAGAATATAGAAAGGCACATAAATGCTGCTCTGATTTGTACCAGACAGTGGTGTTCTCACTAGTAAAGAGCGTAAGGCTAGTTAAGGGATGTAGCCTCGTCCCAAACTGGGCTCCTTGTTCCAAGCTGGCATAAAGGTGCACATTTCTGTAGAAGCCTTTTTGTAGAAGTGTTTTGATTCTAAGCTAGAAAAAGTGTAGTACACAGAAAAGAAACAGTCTATAAAGGTCTGTGAAGAAAATTAGAAATAAAACATTGATAATTGTTAGGGACTAGTGAAAAAGGAACCAAACCAGAGCTCATTATAATAATGATGCCTTCCATCTGAATAATACTTTTAAGAGTTATTTTAATATGAATTATCCCAAAACCCTTTTGACCTAATTGCTATAAATAAATGCAATCAGTTGTATTTCATTGTCACCAACATGGAAAAGTAAAGGAATTAAGTGACTCTCCCAAACTCATATTACTAGAAAGTAGCAGAATTAAAATTACACCTAAGTCTTTCAACACTCAGCCTCATTGTCTTTCAACAGTATTGCTCAAAAGATACTGGTCAATGTCTAATTTCAGTTGTTTCAATCAAGTAATGACAAAATCTTGCTTTAAGAATGAGACAAGTGTGACTTCTCCATTTTCTGGAAACAACGTACCATCATAACTGTTTTCCTACTTTTGAGTATCAACAGTACTTCTTTGAAAAATTCACTACAAACCTAAACACAGAAGATGATTATAAAGATTGTTAACCTACCAATTTAACTATAGATTCCAGGCCATGGAAAAAAGCACATCCTGGTAGAAAAGCACTGACAAATCTGGGTGACTTATTATCAGAGTTAGGGAAAGATAAAATAAATCTTTAGAAGAAAGAAAACCTGAGCTAGTAGGAGAAACCATGGATTCCCCTTTGCCCTCTCCAATCCGAACGTGCATGGTCCATCTGTTTCTTGGATTTCTAAGATCAATCAAGGAATTGCCTGCTCATATGGTATTTATTTACCCACTTTATGAAGTTTTTAAAAATAACCCCTGAGGTCACCTTGTGGCTAAATAACAAATGGGATTGAAAAATAATATCACTTGTAAGTACTGTACTCTTTAAAAAAAAAAAAAATCACCTATATGAGACCAAATAGTCAACAATTTCTTTAAAACAAAGTTGAGAATGTAAGGGGACAGGGAAACTACATTAACGGAAATAGAACAACCAGAATAGAAATAATGAGAATGTTCACACATTGTGAAGAAAGTAACCAATGTCACTGAACAACTTGTGTAGAAATTGTTGAATGTGAATCTAAACTGCTGTGTGAACCTTCACCCAAAACACAACAAAATATATTTTTTTAAAAAAACCTGTTTGTCCATGCAAAGCCATATGCTCTTTATCATATTGTTGACTCACACAGCACTCAATGTAGCACTCAACACAGTGTCCTGCATATAACAGGTGCTCAATCAACGTTTGCGTAACTGAATCCAATTATATTGTCTCCAGAACGTAGCCTATGCACTTACCAAGTGCTATAACTTTTTGAGAAGATGAGGATCAGCCTAGTTTGTGTTTAGTATCAGTTGGAAATGCTAATTTCTTATTTGGTTTCTGAATGCCAAGTAGCCAGGACTTCAAGTGAAGCCTGAAAAAGGCACCCCAACACATGAATAAAAGATCATCGTATTTTCTATGTATTATTTTCTCCAGGAGACCCCAGAAGGAAGTAGAATCTTTTTTAATGTCTTTTGACGAGTTTAGGAAAAGAAGGCATTGGCCCCTTTAGGACCCAGTTAGGTCAAAAGGTTGGTCAGAGGTTGCGCTATAAAACCACAAGGAGATTAGTAAGAAGTACTTGTGAGTACACTTTCCTAGTTATTTGTTAATGGAAGAAAAAACTTGCCTTCAAAGGGCAGAAAGCTAAGAAGGAAAATAATGTGGTGGAGGAAAATGGTTCCCTTCTGATTGGAAAAGGATCATTAGGTGGACTCACTCTGAGGAGCTCTTGTGAGGCTCTGCTTTCTCCCTTCCAGCTTTTCCTAAGAATGTGGGGCAGAAAACCACGTGCAACTGACAGCAAAACAAAATGCAAAGCCCCCTCCCTCTTCTAGGAGAGAGGTAGGGGACTGTGTGGTTGGTACACAGTTCTGAGTAGCAGATGAGAGAGAGAGAAGACCAAAGGTAGAGAATCCCATCATTGGCAAGGATTACTCACCTGAGCTGTCCCAAAACCCAGATGTTGAGAACAGGTTCTTAAAAATTAAACCTGTGACTCCCAACTCTTCTTGTTCAGGCCTATGTAGGGACAAAGAATCAGGATTAGATTCAGAGGGGGCTGACGGCAATTGATTGACAACAGTTGAAGAATAGTTGAGAAGGTGCTGATCGTTTGAGGGCAGTGGTGGTTCAGTGGTAAGATTGTTGCCTTTCATTCCAGAGACCAGAGTTTGACTCCTGGCCAATGCACCACGTGTCTATCAGTGGGTGCTTAGTTGTTGCTGTGATGCTGAATAGGCTTTAGCAGTGGTTCCGGACTAAGACAGACTAGGAATAATAGGACTGGTGATCTGCTTCCAAAATCAGCCAGTGAAAACCTGATGGATCACAACAGTCTGACCCTGTTGTACATGGGCTCTTCATGAGAGCTAACAACTGATGTGTTTACATGATTATATATATTTTTAAATGTGTCCTAATTATATCAACCTCTAAGGGTTATAAGGAGCCCTGGTGGCTCAGTGGCTAAAAGCTCAGCTGTTAAACAAAAGGCCAGCAATTCGAATCCACCAGCTACTCCTTGGAAACCCTATGGGGCAGTTGTACTCTGTCCTATGAGATCTCTGAGTCGGAGTCAACTTGACAGCAATGGGTTTGTTTTTTGTTTAAGTATTATAAAACACAAATATTAATGTCTAGAGTTTTAAATAACTGTGTAATAAAAGCTCACCATTTGACTGATTGTCACTCTGTCTCTTCCCAAATAATAGAATGATTTTCTTCAAGAATGATTATTAATATATAAGCGATCATAGGCATTTTGGGGCTTTGCCTGTGAGATCTGTATGGTTTGAAGTTAGACAGGGGCGTCCCATTTATTACAGCCTTCGCCACGCTGACTAACACCTAACAGTTACCAGTAGTGACGTATGTGGGCTGCTACCTGCCTAAGCCCCATAGCATACGTCTTGCTTTATTGGGGTATTTTCCCAAGAGCTGTGGCAGCATTCGTTTTGCCTTCTCTGTTCCAGAGCCATGAGGAGCCAAGGGAAGCTTGGCTGTTAATGCCAATGTTCCTTCAACATTTCTTCCCAGGGCCCCAAAATTTTTAATGGATGGCAATCCTAGTGGGCTTTCTGGACATACCAAAATTCCTAAATTGTATGTCTAGATGAGGCTTTTAAAGTTTTGTTTCTTGGTTTTAACATTTGCTAACGTTTTCATTATTAGTTCTGACAATAACAGTATTGCATGCTTATTGTAGAACACTGACATTATAAATCCAGCCAACGAACTAGCAAATAAAATGCATAATATTCTCCTATCCTGACAAACATTCCTTCAGGATGACTGGGAAGACCAAGCTCAAATGAAAAATAACCTGACTCTGTGGATTTTCTCCCTTGAAGCTGGCAGTGCAGGGAGGGGAGGCAGCCCCCAGGCCCCAGCCTGTCCCCTTTTCTTCCCACCCCTGACCCTACTTGGCCATCATATGAGCCTGAGTAAGCATGGTCCCCACTGTGAAGACTGATCCAGGAAAGAGATGTGCATAAACGCTGGAAGCAGGCTCCAAGCCCTTTTGGGAAGGGAGTTTAGAGCCCCAGGTACCTGGATCAGGTCAGGAAGAGTGTATGCACAGACTCAGGTTGGGCACCTGCCCTGGGCCCTCTCCCTCTCTGACTTCCTTTCTATCACACTGCCATCCCACATAGATGGCATTTTTGTGACCTGGCTAAGGGAAGCTACTTGGACATACATTTAGTTTGAACTTACTGCAATATATTTATGTGGTTGTCAGTCATTCCATATTATTGCCGCTGTCTTGGTATACGAATTGCCCCTTGAAACAGTCCTACTACCCACCATACCGACGTAATCCCGTACCGAGTTGTGAAGGTGCAGCACCAGAGGTGGTGTCGGGATAAGAGTGTGTCCTCTAGCATTCAGCATATGTGGTAAGGGAGGAAGAATAAGAAGCCAAAAGTTAGACAGCGCAAAATTCTTCTAATTATCAGGTATGTATAATTGTAAATGAAGGATCAGTTGTATCCATACCTGGGTCAAAATGGAAGTTCTGTCCTGTCAGGAATATACCTGGAATACAGTGTAAAAAAAAAAAAATAAAAGTTCCTGTGGAGTCGATTCCAACACATAGTGACTCTATAGGACAAAGTAGAACTGCCTCACAGGGTTTCCAAGGAACGGCTGGTGGGTTCAAACTGTTAACCTTTTGGCTAGCAGCCATAGCTCTTAACCACCACCCCAATATCCAAGTGTAAATGCACCATATTTCTTTTTTGATGCAATGCACATTTGATAGAGCTCAAAAATACCATGTTAACCACCATTTGTAAAAACTTTTTGAAATGTTCAATAAAGCAAGTGAGAAATTGTCAAATCTTTACTTGGATATATGTAAAGTATATCCTCTTTGCTAACCATAAAATGTATTAGTCAAACACACAAATATACACACAGAGATAATTCAGATAAAAATTACGAGTCATTAGACAAAAGCTACTGTGATCACTGGCAGTAGAGGAAAGACTGGCTTAGCTTTCTACTCTATTAAAAATTGTATTGCCTAGTGTTAGTGTGATATGACGATATGATTTTTAAAAAATGTAGAGAAAAAGATATTTTAAAGTGTGCCAAGCAGTTGATTATTAAAAATATTAGGTTTATTGGATTTCATAATGTTTGTGGTATTTTCCAGCTTTTTAAAAATCATAATGTGCTGTAGTCTCCTTTTTCACTCAAAATAAATACTCGTTTTGGACCTAATTCTGTATTTTGCATCTCGTATTCTTTGTTTTAAAGATGTCTCCCAAATTGTGTAAGCTCTAGGCTCCACCAACCTGGTTCTGTTTCCAGGTACAGGAGGCAGAGGCAGGCACCCCGAGTCTTGCAGGTGAGACCAAGGTCCAGATAGGCAAAGCAGTGATGCGAGAGTTAAAAAGGGTGGAAAGGGTATCTTTTAAGTTACATTAGAAAGCATTGACAGTGAGTAAAAGCCAGTTCAGACCGATTAAGACAAAAAAAATCAGTATGAACTGATATTTGACTTATAGATGTTTTTAGTAAAACTGTAATTTTTTTTTTTTCAGGTCCATAAAAAAATCAAACCAAACCCACTGCCATTGAGTTCACTCCAACTCATGGTGACCCTATAGAACAGAGTAGAATTCCCCCATTGCTGAATTATTCAATAAAGTATTTGGGCGTACATATCCTTCATTTTTTTTTTTTTTTTTATCCTTCAGTTAATAAGACACAATTCATGCGCTATTTACGGCCATTTATTGTGTCTGCAATGTTTCATCCTGTTATACATAAGGCCACCATGAGTTGGAGCTGACTGGTCAACAACTACCAACAAGAACTGTATTTGCGTATAAACAGTTAATACGTAGTTCCGAAATTCTAAACAAAAACTGGGTGTGTGTTTTTTTTGTTGTTGTTGTTGGTTTGTTTGTTTTGAAGCAGCAGTTTATTAATGCATGGACTCTGGATTCACTCTGCATGGATGCAAATCTCGGATCCATTTCTTAACTATCAGTGTAACCTGGGCAGGTAGATTATTCTCTCTGGGCCTTGGTTTTCTCCCTTGTATATTGGACCTCACAGCAACACTTGCCTCGTAGTGTTGATGTGAGGAGGATTAAATGAGATAATACATGAAAAACACTTAGAACAGTACGTGGTCCAGAATAAGTGCTCAAGCCAGGTTGAGTTATTATGAAACCCAAATCAATGGCCACCAAACAGGCAGTTTGACTAAACAAATTGTTTTGTCCCTAGCCTGGTCACACTGTGGCAGAAACCTTGGCAGACCATGCAGTGTTACACTGGTGAGAGAACATGGCAAGAAGGATATTAGATTAGTTATAAGTGCAGCGAGCGATTGATATCATCTGTAACCCTCCAGGGTCTCTCTGCATTGCCATGCTGACCAGTGTAAAGCACTGCATTTTTCCTCTCAGTCAACTGTTTTAATTCCAGATTTACCCTGAGCAACTTCCACCCATCTGACAAAATATGGAAAAGAATTACAGAAACAGAATAAATCTCTAATTGGTTAATTGTCATGGCAATAAAACTGAAATAGACTTGTCATGTGACCATAGCACAAGACCCCAAGTATTGTAACTGATATTCACAAATATATATTTAAGGATTTTCTGCTCTAAATCAACTCTATTGCAAATTAGCAAGCCTCAGTAAGAAAATATTAGCATTTCTCCTCTTTATCTTTACAAAAAAAATCTTTCTTAACTTAAAAAATTAGCTTTGAGCCTTCCACAACAGTGTTTTAGAAAAAGAAATGATGAGTGCCAACATTAAGCTCAGTATTTTTCAGCCTTAGACTCAATGACTACCTGGAGAATAACGTGATGTTCACTGCATAGAGGTTTCAAAAAGACTATTAGCACCATAAGCTTTCATGATTTTTTTAATAACAATTTCCTATTAAAAGACATTGAAATTAATAGAAGTAATTTAAACCATGCTGAAAAATAAAGACTAGATGAGAATTGGATAATTCTTCTTAATAGGCATTATAACCCATAATAAGCTTATATAAAAAGTAGGAGTTTTCTTAAAGCTGAGTCAGGAAAGGAAACCCTGGTAGCGTAGTGGTTAAATGCTACGGTTGCTAACTAAGAGGTCGGCAGTTCAAATCTGCCAGGTGCTCCTTGGAAACTCTATGGGGCAGTTCTACTCTGTCCTCTAGGGTTGCTATGAGTCAGAATCGACTTGACGGCACTGGGTTTTTGAGTCAGGAAATGTAGACTAGATTGACAGATCCACTTTTATGTTTTCTAATCCCGGTATGAAAACCGTGGTGGCGTAGTGATTAAAAGCTATAGCTCCTAACTAAAAGGTCAGTAGTTGAATCCACGAGGAGCTCCTTGGAAACCCTATGGGGCAGTTCTACTCTGTCCTTTAGGGTCGTTATGAGTCGGAATTGACTCAACGGCAATGGGTTTAATCAAGGTATAGGTACGTTTTATGTGATTAGTACTATTTCAGCAAATATATATTTGCAGGTCATTAAGTACCAAAAGTGTGGGTGATGATACATTTGTTTGTTAAGTTACAGGTATAAACAGTTATAACTAGCCCAGAAATAAATACCGTGGAAAAGAATAGAGGAAGACTTCTAGTTCAAGAAGGTTGAGAACATGTGTTACCACCGCTGTCTTCATCAATTCCATTGAAAGGAAACAAGAGGTTAAAAAAAAAGCAAATGCACTGCAACACTGGCCAGCTGCGAAGTATACCACCGGCAGACCAAAAGCCAAAAACCCAACCTGTCGCTGTCGAATTGATTCCGACTCATAGCGACCCCGTAGGACAGAGTAGAACTGCGCCATAGGGTTTCTAAGGAGTTGCTGGTGCATTCGAACTGCCAACCTTTTTAGTTAGCAGTCAAGCTCTTAACCACTGCGCCACCAGGGCTCCAACTGACAGACCAGAGCGGAGAATAATTTCTAAAATATATAGAAGAAGGAGATAAAACCCAACTGAAAAACTGACAACCACTTCAAATAAAAGAGAAAGTTTCCTAAGTCCAGGCGATTTTCTACAACAGAAACTCCAACTACAGCAAGATCAGAGGCAGCAGAGTCTAGGAGGAGGCAGACAAGAGTGTGTGGTTAGTTGAGCAATTAAGAGGCAATTTAAAAAAAGTTAGGGCAGTTTCATAGTCTCTGTGCTTCTAGGTTTGGCATTTGACTGGATTAAATTCTGGAGTATACCTCTTTGAATTCAGAAATCTGATATGAGAGGCTTAATGATTGGTATGGGGCAGGAGATGCATCTGTCAGTTTGTTGTACTGTGGTGGCTTGTGGGTTGCGATGATGCTGGAAGCTATGCTGCCAGTATTTCAAATACCATGGTCACCCACTGTAGACAGGTTTCAGCAGAACTTCCAGGCTTAGACAGACTAGGAAGAAAAGCCTGATGATCTACTTCTGAAAATTAGTCAGTAAAAACCTATGGGTCACAACAGAACATTGCCTGACCCACTGGCTTTGGACACATC
The DNA here is from genome assembly GCF_024166365.1 of Elephas maximus indicus. Lineage (NCBI taxonomy): Eukaryota > Metazoa > Chordata > Mammalia > Proboscidea > Elephantidae > Elephas > Elephas maximus. The sequence continues at coordinate 92,724,633 of NC_064826.1, read as the reverse complement.
ATCAGGAGGGCTCCATTGCTGTAAGAAGACATCACGTTTGGTGAAGAAGAGAGTCAAGGAGGGCATGGGAGACACTCGGTGAGATAGATTGGCACAATAGCTACAATGTGCCAATAATCATGACAATGGGGCAGGACTGGGCAATGTTTCATTCTGTTGTACATAAAGTCACAATGAGTTGGCAGCTAACAACAACAACAACAACATGGGGCAAGCTACGTTTTAAGAAATGATCACTGAGAAATTGGCCCACGTACTCAGAAGAAAAACCACTTGTACTCTTGAAAAGAAAGACTGTCCTGCCCTGTACATGTCCTCTCTCTCCATCCAACCAGCAGATAAAAAAAAAGATAGGTCCTTCTAAATCAGAACGTGAATTCATGTGCAGATGAGAAGTTTCACTTCAGCTGAGGAAATAACTCTTCTTCACAATATTGTTTAAATTAGATCCGCACCTATAATATAAACAGGTCACAAAGAATTGCCAAATATCCAAGGAAACCTCCAGGACGAAAGAGACATTAATACTGAGTAAATATAAAAATTATACCCAGGGGCACAGAGTAAACACAGAAACAAAAGGAAACTTTATTTGTGTACATTGTTCTCAAAGAGATTTTAAAACTATCACATTTATAAATTTAAAAAGGAAGAGCAGGCTACTATTAAAAAAAAAAATCAGCAAACAGTGCTCTTGCAAATCAAAGATTACTAAAAAAATAAAATAAAATAATGTTTTTGTTGTTAGGTGTTGTGGAGCCAATTCTGACTCATACCAACCTTATGTACAACAGAAACACTGCCCCGTCCTGCGCCATCCTCATCATCACTGGTATGCCTGAGCTCATTGTTACAGCCACTGTGTCAATCCTTCTCCTTGAGAGTCCTCCTCTGTCACTGACCCACAATTTCACTTGCTAGCCTCCACAACTGTGTAAGCCATTTCCTTGAAGTAAGTCTTTCACACAGATACAATTGTTCACTACAGATTAGTAAATAAGTACAAGTAAGTCCATGCGTACCTTGCTTATTGGTTAATCTGCCCCTGGTTCAGGACAATGAGGGATTTAGTTTGGCTGAATTGGAGGTTATAAGCAGACAGAGTAATGGGTGATGCTGCAGAAGTATACATTAGGGGAATGCCAGAGAGAAACTGAGGTAGTCCCAGGGCTGGCGAAGAATTCTAGCCGGGAAATGCAGCAACAGAGGGAGCAGGTACAAGGCAGATGACTGTTTAAGCCTCAGCTGCCTCTATCTGCCTCTCGGTCTGATGAGAGCTAATCCCAGGAGAGCCTACAAATACAACAGAAAACATCTGGCTGGATATTCTGAGTGCAGGAACAAGAGCAGACTGTTTTTTAGCAGCTGCCGTTCTCCGCAGGTAAGGGGCTAAGGATCCAAGAAAGCTACCTGACCCACACTGGGCTAAGTAACGCTTAATGGTAAGAAGCTAACTAGCCATAGACCAGACAGAGCACTTACCTCTCTTCCAAAGGATTCCACCCCACAGCGTTCCTGCTTCCAGGGACAAGCATCCTACCCAAACCAGACATAAAATAAACCTATTTTTGTCAGATTTGACCTACAGACATAGTGCATCAGTGAGGGGAATTTATCCGAGGATGCCTGCTAGAGCTGTGTGGACGGCTGAGGTGGCATTTACACTGTATCACTGGTGAACACAATAGCAGAGCTGTGCTGGTACGGGTTTAACAATTGGCTTTCTAGGGAGAAACCTTTGATTGGTAGCACTTGCCAGTTTTTATGGTGTAAATAGTCCCACCATGACCAATTTCAAGTTACCAACATGATGCCAATGAAGGTGGTATTGAGAAGAGAAGCAAAGGCCAGGTCCAGAACAGAAGTGCCTGTCACCCCCACCTTAGCATTCATCCTTCCAACACATGACAAGCCCCACTCCTTGGTGTGTGTGAGGGTTAATGTTATATGTCAACCTGGTTAGGCCATGACTCTCAATATTATGTAATTATCCTCCATTTTGTGATCTGATGGAAGGAAAGTTTCCTTGTGTGTGTGGCCTGCATCTAATATAAATGGATGTTCTGGAAAAGCTCTCTCTCTTGATCTTGTATCCATCTCATCATCATCTGGCCTCTGGTTCTTAGGATGTGAGCCAGCAGCCTGAAGCCTGATCTGCAGATTTGGGGGTTCATTAGCTTCCGCAGCCCTGTGAGCCAGCAGCCTACCATCTGACCTGCCAATTTTGGGTTCCTGAGCCCCTGCAACCACATGAGTCAGGAGAAGCTTCCAGCCTGTTGCCTGACTCATGGATATAGGGCTTGCCAGCCTCTATCACTGCCTGAACCATTTCCTTGAAATAAATCTCTATCTTTATACACATACACACTTCACTAGTTTTGGTCCTCTAGAGAACCCATCCTAAGTCAATGTGATTTCTGTGACCCTGGGTGAATCTTCAAAGAATCACACAACGCGGACACTTGAAAACAATTTATCTCTCTTTATGTCTTGAAAATAGCTAGGTCCTTGTTCAGCATGGAAAACCTGGTAGTGTAGTGGTTGAGAGCTATGGCTGCTAACCAAAAAGTCAGCAATTTGAATCCACCAGGCACTCCTTGGAAACTCTATGGGACAGTTCTACCCTGTCCTATAGGGTCACTATGCGTTGGAATCGACTCAACGGCAACGGGTTTGTTCAGCATACTTTGACATTTCCTTGCTTAATACCCTTTACCACTGGAATGGAACACCATCATTTAAGCAGGTAGTGAGGCAAGAATATAGATTGGTGTCTAAGAGAATGATCCATGGAAAACTCAAGCCAGAAACTTATTAAAATGACACACAACAGAGGGGGAAATCACCCTCTGCTTCTAAAAAGCTGGAGACAAACCTGGACTATATTCCACTGTTTTCCACGAGCTAGAAAGAAAGTAACTAGTTGGTAAATTCCATCAGGAGCTTGGGGATTTTTGATGTAATGAGTTTTACGGTTTCAGAGGAGAATGCTTTGCTAATAATTATGTAACAGTAATTAAATCTGAAAAAGGCTGCACTCTAACTATGTTGATTTATTGCGGCTCCAACAAAGTACTCCTGGAGCGTGCATTGGAGTGTGTGTTGCCTCCCTCCAGTTTTCTTTAAATTCTCACAGAGCACTGGGTCACAGATGGTCTGAGCTGCTATATTTTCCCTATTAAATTCCTAATAATCTTTTTCTGAGGCTGAGTCATGGAAGCCTGGGGATTTCTCATTTTAATTAGAAGGTTTAAGGAGCTAACTCTGTTTGAAATTTCCTCCTAGGAGAGATGGGTGCAGGTGATTCCATTCAGGAGAATGACACAGTCCCGTGGCCAGGACCATATTTCCATATTAGATTGCAGCTTGTTTGGCTCAACTCCTATTTTCTGAGGGTGATGGTGCATTGTCTGAATTTAAAGAATAAAGTTTGGGAAATAAGGTTCTTTGGAGATTATTCTGGGGGAGGGGGACAGAGTTTGGCATTTGCTTCCTGACCTTACCTTGCATATAGAGCAGCAATTCAGGAATGTGAATTATTTGTCTTTCCAAATGAAATTTAAATTCCATCAGTGTGAGCCAAAGCCACCAAGGAACGAATCTGGAGACGATCTGTCCTTCTTTACCTCTACTTTTTTCTTCCTCCCCCCTCCTCTCAGATTTAACTTTTAAATCTCTCAAGTTCTGGGGCAATCTCATATTAAATATAATTTGGAATAAGTTTGGGTAGCGAAAAAGTACAAAAATGTGTATGAATGGACAAGCTATTTACAGCAATACCTTTCATTTGTTGGAGAACCACAGAGTAGTATCAAGTTAAACCAGATAGCTGAAATAAAACTGTCTTTTGGAGTTTACCAATGAGTCTGATTATTTGTAGAAAGTCTGCTATGCAGGGGTGGATTACCCAAGAAGCAAGGTAGGCATGGGCTTACTTGTGTTCTTTTACTAATCTGTAATGAACAATTTCACTTGAAATTTCATGTGAAATTGTGCACTACAGTGCACTACAGATTAGCAAGTAAACAAAAGCAAGCCCATGCGTACCTTGCTTGCAGTAAACCTGTGCGTACCTTGCTTAAGATTAATCTGCCCCTGCCTCTCTGTGAGATGGAGTGTGAGACTAGGCACAATTCCCTTGATACTATAATATAAAAGAAAAAAAATGCTTCTTATAAGACAGCTGTTCAAGTTTTGTCTCCCCAATCACAGAGCTGGTTTCTCTGCTTTTGTAAAATAACGAGCACAATCCAAAGAAGTCCAACCGAACGGCACTTACCTCTGTAGCACCCTGGAGTTTTAACATGCTGCACGCGTTTCAGAGCTGGCAGCAACCGCTGCGTTTTATAAAACTAAGAAGTATAAGCACAACTAATGCATGATTCTAAAAATAAAAAATAAAAAAAATCGATTTTTCAAATGTAGAATACTGGCTTCTTAGTTCATTGAGGGCACCAAAAAGATTTTTCTCCTCTTTTACATCAAAATCATGTTCTGCTTCCTGGCTATATTACTGAAGTCTCTGAACCCCTACAGGTTCAGCTAATTAAGTCATTCCAAGGCTTGAAAAGTACATTTGTTCAGTTATTACCAGTCTTCAATGATTCTATTCATGGCTTCATATTTTTCATAGCAATTGATCAGGTTTCACAGAATAGGTCTTAGTTTTTGTAGCCATAATTTAAAACATGTTAGAAATATGACATGTTTTATATTTTTATACTTTATAAGTGTGTGTGTGTTTTCTACTTTTAAGGTAGAAATGTCATTTTCCCATGTGTGTAATCAAAACAAATTGAGAGAGGAAATCATTGTTTCTGCACTAAATTCTGGGTTACATCAGAAGGTTGAAAAACTAAAGACGTGAAGTTTCCAAATACCAGACTAAAGAATGTTTAAAGACACTTAAGGATTTTTAATCTGTAAGAATAAATTTTCTTTCAGATATCTCTGGCCCAGCCCGATGTTTCTAGAATGTACTGGCAATCGCCATATGTTTAGTGATTGCATTTGTGAAATGTGTGGACAAGGTGGCTGGAGAGAGTGAGGGCTGCCAGACTGCCTCTGTGTGAGCAGGTTGGCCTGCTTGATGAGTGTTGCTCATACTGTAATCACAAGGAAAACAGCACCAGCCCCATTTTTGTGGGAAAAAATCAAACCACATTCATTTCTGAAGGCCTGACTTAGGAAAAGCGAGCAATCTTTTCATAGCCCATTCACAAAACAGCTGGATTTAGAAATCCAGAATCCTAAATTCTGTATGAAACAGTCCAATAAGAAGTGCGTATGGCTATACGGAGCTGTAAAGAAGCCTAAATCATCTATGTTTATGCCAGTTCTCAGGTGAAAGAACAAAGCTTTCCCTGAAAATTCCACATCTCCTTGCATCAGACTTGATCGAGTCAAGGGACCACTTGTCCTGAGCATTTGGTCCGGGGAAGAGGTAAGGGCAGCAAGTATGCAGCCAGGTTCGTGAAGGAGTTAATCAAGACAATGTTTCCGACTTCTGATTAACGGCCAGGGACGTTCCAAGCTGCTCTGCCTACCTCAGCAGTACATGACTGGTGCAGCAGGGTAATACTTAATAGCTCATCTTTGACACAAGAATTAAGTCATTTTGCAAGAAAGAAGATCATTAGGAGCCAAATTGAATTATAAGTAATACTACCTCTGCGGAGGATTGTAAATTAATTGGTTTTTAACAATAACATTTCTGTATTTTATTAAAGCAGCATAAGAATTCGGTGAAGAAACGAATGTAGCAGATAAACAGGCCAGGTGCTGGCGATGCAAATGAAATAGATGACAGATGGCGAGTAGCACGCTCACTCTGTGTGTGTGTATAATGGAGAGAGGTAATCAAATTCCTTTGTGAATTGGCGACTTTCTTTACATCAAGAACTTTAACACGGGCCTGCTCACACGTCTCCCTACCTCCTGCTCCTCAGTGTGCACACGTGCACACACACACACCCTCTACTTACACACAAATACATCCTAATGACAACCAGGTTACTACCAGAAAGATGGGCTATAGCTTTATTTACATAACACCACACACAAATAGCATTCCACCAAACCAACCTGTGTACGCTAAACAACAGATTTCTCTGATGAGAAGACCACACTAAGGAAATGAAGCCACCTGTTTAAAGGAGTCCCAGTCAGTAAGAGAAGTGATACTTAGACCAAGAGGCTGGTCTAATGGGAAATGACTACTTCTGGTACACTTAGGTTGAACTTTCCATGACTGTCTTCAGAAAGCAATGATCATTCTGGTGGGCTTCCTTTTGCCTTCCGATAATGGTTGCAGGGTCTCGGCACTCAAAGAAAATGCTGATCCAAGCCTACTATTAGACTGACGGATTGTATACAAACTGATCTCTCCCCTTTCCATTCTGGTACTGAAGAGGGGTTGCTCTCTTACTGTTTCTTCTGATAAAGGAAAAACTGTCCTCAGCCAATTCAACTGCACAAATTCATATCCTGTGCAGAATACAGAAAGTAATTTTACTCAGGGTCATAACAGATGACCATGGAGCTCACTGAGAAATTATGTTGTATGTGTTCAAACCCCTATTTTCAGTCACATGTTGTTATCTGAGCTTTATCACCACATATTTAATGTTCACTGAACATGTCCACTTGGATGCTTAGAGGTTTCCGTAACAACAGTATGTCCCATAGTACACTTCTGGAGTCCCTGGGTGGTGTAAACCAGTAATGCACGTTGGCTGCCAACTGAAAGCTTAGAGGTTCAAGTCCACCCAGAGACACCTTGGAAAAAAGCCCTGGCAATCTACTTCTGAAAAAGCAGCCATGGGAAGCCCTGTGGAGCACAATTTTGCTCTGACACGCACGAAGTCACCATGAGTCCGAATCTACTCAATGGTAACTAGTGGTTAGTCATCTTCTTCAACGCCAAGTTCACAGGGAAAGTGCCTATCTCTGAGCTCTCTTTTACTCAGGCTTGAAATTTTGGAGTCATCTTTGACTGTTCATTCTTCTTTATATTTTATGTGCAGTGAAGATACAAAATCTTCAGATTTTTCTTCTAAAATCTCCTAAAGTTTATCAGTCCCTGTCAAGTCCCATTTCTGAGTTCTAACCTGGGTATCGTGGCTAGACCACTTCATCAGCCTCCTGGGCTTCCTCCTTTCTCCCCGTGCACGTGCCAGGCTAATCTCCCCTTCCTACTGCTTCCAGGTCTCTCTATTTCCTAACTTGTCCAATCTTTTGCTGGCCCTCAAGCTGCCATTTGTGCCATTTGGGCCAGTCTCCTGTGGTCCACATAGCAGCCATGTTCTCTCCAACCTCAGGGCCCTCATGAATGCGTGTCCCCTTCCCTAACCTTATCAAAGTCCGCTCAAGATTTCACAGACAACTCTCTCTGAACCACATACAGTCAGCAACTCATTACACAGTACTTACTCATTTGTCACTTTGATTGTCTTCTGGTTATTTCATATGTGATCATGGAGTTGGCCCAGCCATGGGGAGTTCTTTGAGATGCGGGGTTGCATGTTACACATGTTCACGCCTATCCCCATTGGCAAACACCGAATGGTTCATAGCTACTTTATTACCGCGCAGCAGATACCACACACTGAGACACTCCAGCGCTCTCACTCTTCACAGCCTGAACCCTCCTTCTGGTCACTTTCGTTCTGGGTTCAGATCACAGCCCCTTCTTTCCATGCCCTTGAGATTTGATTCTCAAGTCACCACACACTCACGGTCTTCTCTGACAAATTCCTGTTGTCTTTGACCCTACTTTTGACTGGGTACTCTACCTTTTTGGCTCAGTTTGGCCCTGGGACCCCTACTTGGAAACCACCGTTCTCTCTCCCTTTGAGGAATCTGCCCAGTTGATCCATCTTTACGAATGCTGGGCAGTAGTAAGTGCTTAATTAATGTATGTTCCTTGATGTGTTGGTTACGGGAAAAAGACATCTATCTCTGTGCTTTTGAGGCCATGGTACAAAGCTACCAGATCACCATAAAGTACGCTTGATTTGCCCTTGCTTTGTTTATATATATGTCCCTACCAGAACACCTCCGTACGCCAGGCCTTAAATTTGATTCCAAGAAGTTAAAATGACATTTGCATTGCAGGGTCCTGTGCTTCAGGCAGCACAAAGCGTTAGAGTTTGTCCTGGTGGTGCTAATCTTGTGTGGACTCCTCCTAAGGGAATATTGTGCTTTCGGACTGTTTCTGATTTCCTATTAGATGGCATTTAAGGAAGTATATAATATCCTGATCCTAAAAGGATCAGCTCTTTAATAAACCAAATTGACCTTTCTGCTTTTCTCCCAAGGGGAAAGGGGTCATCCTCCTTGCCTTGAAGCCCCCTTTCTTCCCTGGCAACAAATTGATTTTGTGACTGTTGTGTTTGGCTTTTTTACATGACAACCACATATATGGTGAAGGGTAATGACCAAAAGTCGTACGAACTCCTGGGCAACTGGATATAGCCAGATGAGGCAATAAATATAATTTGTTGAATTACTGAGGTAGCTCCTGTTCTGCTGGCTGCATGTTCAGCTTCAACATCTTGGCGAAGAGATGATGTCACCAGTCGTAAGAGATGGCAGACCACCTGCTAAGCATCCAGGCATAAGTCAAAACCAAGAGCTCAGAGTTTGTAAATATCCCCCTTTAATTCTCACGATTTCAATTTGAAGTTATACTGTTTTAAACAAAAATCTTTTTATTACTGATGCTATATGCTAAGGAAAATCAAATATCAGAAGACTTGAAGTTTAGTACCTACCTATAATTTGTCACCTAATTTGTTACTAGGAAGTACTTCTGGAAACCCACAGCCCTGCAAACTGTGGACAATTGAAACCCAACCAATTCTTGGGTATGACTGAACTTTATAAATATTCTGAATTAAAGATAGATTGGCACACATCACTTTTGTGGGGCTATGTAAGAGTTACGGATATATTGGGAAATAAAGGAGAGACTTGACTATTCTGATCTAAATTACCTTTCTGGAGAAGGACCAGTCTAAACCCAGTTTCTGACTTCCTGCAATAGTACTGCTCAGTATCAGCACCTTGAGCTCTCGCCGAAAATTAAATTTACCGATATCCCTTAGATTTCCTCTCTCTCTGACAATTTTGGCCTTTCCTTTGCACAGCAGAAATTCTGCAACTGAGTTCCAAAGTCTCTCCTTCCTAATGCATCTGTAAACAGCTGCAGCTCCCTGTTCAATATTGGCTGCAGCTGCCATAAGGCCCCAGAAGGACAACCAAATGGAGAGAGCTCCCCTTAATTGCCTCGCCACCCCCGATTGAATTTATGTTTTGTTTTTAAGTAACATTTTGTTGCATTTGCATTGCCCAAATTACCAGGTTACAGTAAACTATAATCCCAAATCAATATCCCCCCAAAGAAAGCAGACGTGAACTTTATCACCAACAACAAATTCAATTTTCGCATTACCTACTGACAAAGAAGCTCGTGCCAGCAACCCTTACGGATTACTGAAAAGTCGGCCAGACAAGAGAAAAACCACAAATCTTAGGTCTTAATGTCTCATAGTTGGCTTTCTTTTTAACTATTGCTTTTCACCCATAGGTGGAAACTAATCTTTATGCATTTTGCTTTTGTTTCCAAAATGAAATGAGTGACACATATATCCCAAACCATCTAGAGTTTAAAGTGTTATTTTAATGTGAATTCTAGTAAAGCATTAAGAAATCGGGTGGTAGGTGAAAGGATAAGGCTTCAAGCTATTTTATCTATAAATTTCTAAAATCTTGATAAAAGATGGAACTAGAAATAAGAACAGTCATAGCTTTATAAAGCAGTGGGAGAAGACTACAAGAAATAATTACACTGTACACTTTTCCTTTAAAAAGAGAAAAAATGGAAAACTCCCTTTGATTGCTTCTGTCAAAGATGGATACAGTTGACTAATCTCACTTCAAGAAAAACCAAGCGGAAAAAAAAAAAAAAAAAAGGTATAACCAGAAAACGTTTTCTTCCCACTCATGCTCACTTCCATTGCATTCTATTCCTAGGATTTGGGAGTGGAATTCAAAGCTGTAAGGATGTTTAGAATTACTGCAAAAGGCCCACACTCCCTCCCCTTAAATACTGGACCCATTCAATAAGGAAGGCTGTTTACCTGGTCCGCCCACTTAAGTATTTTGACGATGAAAATAATTAGGTCCACCTGACTTAGTTACCTTTGCTTCTTTAGCAATTTATGGAAGAGTTCTTTGACTTGAAGCTTTAGAACTATGGGTCTCAAATTTTAAGGTGCATCAGAATCACCCAGAAAGTTTATTCCAAAAGCAGGCTCACTGGGCATCATCCCCAGATGTTTCTGGTTAAGTAGGTCTACCATGAGATCCGTAATCTGCATTTCGAACCAGTTCCCAGGCTGATCGTTGATGTTATTGATGCTCAGACCACAATTTAAGGACCAAGATTTAGAAAGATAACAGGAATATAGAATGTCTAAACTGAAATGACAGAAAAGATCCTATAGCTATAAATACATACATGGGCATGAGATATAAATAACATACAACTGTAACTTCAGCATGGATCAGTGATTAACTATTTACACTGAGTTAAAACCTTAGTGACAAAAGGAAGTATTTATCTAAACCAGTCCTGTTTTTTTGTTTTTATTTCAACTTTTTTTTTCCTGTAAGGATCTTTTTAATGCAATAGTTGACATATACTAAAGAATATCTGAGGATCCCTGGTGGCACGGTGGTTACAAAATTGGCTGCTAGTTGAAAGGTCGGCAGCTCGAGCCCACCAGCCTCTCTGCAAGAGAAAAGAAAGGCCTGGCGATATTCTTCTGTAAAAGTTACAGCCTAGGAAACCCTACGGGGCAGTTCTACTCTGTCTTATAGGGTTGCTATGAGTTAGAATCAACTCAATGGCACACAACAACAACAAACAACATCTGTAACCTATTTATGTAAGTTAGAGTCCCTGGGTGGTGCAAGTGGTTTGCCATAGACTACTAACCTAAAGGCTGGCAGTTCAAACCCACCCAGGGGCACTGTGGAAGAAAGGCATGGCAATCTCCTTCTGTAAAGACAACACCCAAGAAAACCTAATGGAGCAGTCTTACTCTGTAACACATGGGGTCACTCTGAGTCAGAATTGACTCAATGACAGTGGGTTTGGTTTTTTGGTTTTATATGAAGTTACATAGAAAAAAATCCCAAGAACCAGAACATAATCAGCAACTTTATCTATCTATGTGCTTTTTCCTCTCCTATTCCATTGCCGATCCTCCATGGAGGGGTAACCAAAAAAAATCCTATCCCAAATTTTATATTTATTATTTACTTCCTTTTGCATATTTTAAAGATTTATTAAAATGGCATTGTGCTGCATGTAGTCTTTAGTATTTCCAGGCAGGATTTCATTTGAGACATTTCATGGGAAATTTATATATTTTTCCAAATCCTGAATTCTGAGAAAAATTAGTCAGGAAAACAGAGAAATGTGGAAAAGTGTTATAATTGAAACTGGTAATTAATATTGTAAGAACTTAAAACTTAACAATCAACCTAGACATGATTCTGATTTGAAGGAATCCACTGATGTCAAGTCAAAAGCAAAACATAAAGCTCTGGGACATGGAATCGAAAGTTACGGTCAGTCTTTCCTGTAACCAGGACAGGAGTATAAGAGGGAGAAGCATCACGAGCTAGTCAGGTCAGCTGGGCTTGGAGCTGTTGCCACGTTCTAGGTATGCTTTCATGGTCCTGTCTGTTTACAGTAAGTCGTTCTTGCAAATAAAATATATATTGATGAGTTTATATAAACCAAAAAACAAACCCACTGCCGTCAAGTCGATTCCGACTCATAGCGACCCTACAGGACAGGGTAGAACTTCCCCATAGAGTTTCCAGAGAGCACCTGGCGGATTCGAATTGCTGACCTCTTGGTTCGCAGCCACAGCACTTAGCCACTATGCCACCAGGGTTTCCATGAGTTTATATAGATAGTGCAAAAATCAAAAAAACATTGCTTCGAGTCAATTCTGATTCATAGCAACCCCATGTGTTATAGAGTAGAACTGCTCCATAGGGTTTTCTTAGCCGTAATCTTTAAGGAAGCAAATCTCCAGGACTTTCTTCCACAGTGCCTCTGGGTAAATATGAACTGTCAAGCTTTAGGTTGTTAGTCGAGCACAAACTGTTTGCACCACCAAGAGACCTATAGATAGATAATATGCTTTATACAAATCCTATGACCAGTGTGTCAAGAAATAACAAGTTTTAGATGCAAAATAAGTCCTTAAATGGGTAGTTTCAACGTATGAGTCCATGTAGTGCTGTCAAACTTGTTGGGAGGTCTGAGCATTAATATATTCAAATGTTACCCAATAATGGCATTAATGGTTAAGAACTCACTGCTAACCTAAAGGTCAGCAGTTCAAATCCACCAGCTGCTCCTCGGAAACCCTATGGGGCAGTTCTACTCTGTCTTATAGGGTCACTATGAGTCAGAATCGACTTGTCAGCAACAGAGAATGTTCACTGGCATTTTTCCATGTTTGAATATTCGCTGTAGGCTACCATAAAACCCATTAACCAATGTGTCACCAGGGCTCCACTGTAGGCTGCAATTCTTTGTAAATACTACTGAACTTTTTTTTTTTTAAAGTAAACACAAATTTTAGATATACATAATAATGAATAGGGTATGAAGACTGTTGAATGTGTTTTAAAATAATCATGTTTCAGGAATTTCTGGGAATTCTGGTATCTCATTCCTGAATCCAAGAGATTAATATCTGTCAGAAATTTGAAAACACTAAGAAACTTGCTTATCTTTACATTATAATTGTAAAATATATCAATATTGTTGAATAAATTTACTTTATTCTTTTTCACTGCAAAATAATATTCTAATAGGTTAATTCACTACAGTTTATGTATCCAACCTTCTTTCAATTGACATCTGGCTTTTTTTTTTTTCTTTATTTTTTGTAACACAAAGAATCCCAATACAAGTAATTTATGTGTTTCCTGCTGCATTTGTGCAGAAGAGAATTTCTCTAGGAAATAAAACTTTTCAAGATAATACCAAATATATTCTGGAATTGTACAAATTTATTCTCCACTACCATTATATAGGAAACCCTGGTGGCATAGTGGTTAAGTGCTACGGCTGCCAACCAAAGTGTTGGCAGTTCAAATCTGCCAGGCACTCCTTGGAAACTCTATGGGCAGTTCCCCTCTGTCCTATAGGGTCTCTATAAGTCGGAATCGACTCGATGGCACTGGGTACCATTATATAATAAGTCCTATTGCTCTATATTCTCGCCAACATTTGATATTGGTAGACATCTTAATTTTCCCAAGCAAGTTGGCAAACAATACGTCATTGTAATACTAATTTGCATTTTCTTGATTACTAATTAGGCTGAGCATCCTTTCATATGTTTATTCACCATTTTTTCCTTTTTGCAAAATGTTTTTAAATGCCTTTTATTCATCTCTTCAATGGTTTATAGAAATAGGCACACACATATAATAATATTACTTTGGCAATGAAGTGTGTAACACATCTCTGAATTTGTGACTTGTCTTTTCACTTTCTTTATAGTACTTAGGAATAATTTTAAATTCTAATATGGATACTACTTTTTGCTTCATGTAAAAAATTCTTCCCTCTCTTGACATCAAGGAATAATGCTAGATGTTTTCTTCTAAATATTTTGGTGTTGTACCTTTCATATATAAGCTCAGTAATTGATTTTTGTATATGACGTGAGGTAGGATTTAGCTTCATTTTTTTTCTTATAGAAAATCAGTCATTCCCTTATCATCTACTGAATGCTCTGTCCTTTCACTAATGATCTAATATTCCTCTGTCATATATCAAAATTCTGTGCATGTGTAGGTCTATTTCTGGGCTCCCTATTCTGTCCCACTGATCAGTTTTTCTATTCCTGCATCGATACTATACTTTTTATATCACAAAGTTTTATAATAAGCCTTGATACCAAGGGCAGCAAGCCTTTCATCTTTTCTTCTGTAACACTATGGTCTTACAAATAAACTTTAGAACCAACTTCTCAGCTTCAATGAAAAATTTCTTTTAAGATTTTGATTGCAAATTCATTGAATTTATTTGGAAAGAATTAACAACTTTACAATATCAAGTTATCGTATCTATGGACTACCTCACCATTTATCCAGTTTTCTTTCGTGCTTTTTAACTAAGTTTTGTAATTTTGTAATTTTCTTCATACAGACCCTATACGCTTTTTATTAGGTTTATTCTTAAGTGCCTTACAGTTTGTTGTTGTTATTGTGAAAATATATATATACTTTTTTCTTTAATTGCATTTTCAAACTGTCGTTGGATTTTGTTATTTCTGCAAATTGATCTTAAATCAAACTGCCTTGATATATTTTCCTATTATTCTTAATAATTTAGAGATTCCTTTGGGTTTTCTGAGGAGATCAATGTTTCTGTTTTATAATCCTCATGTCTTTGCTTTTTTTTCCCTTAACTTGATGCACCAACTAGGATTTTTAGAACAAGATAGACACCAAGAGAATAGGAATCCTTGCCTTTCCATATATTAAGGGTCCTCTTTTAAAGTTTTTCTATAAAGAATTATGTTGGCTGAGATTTGGGATAGATATCCTTCTTTGAGTTATGAAGTTTCCCTTTCTATTCATGGTTTGCCAGAGGTTTTGATCATGAAAATGTATTGAATTTTATCAGATTCAATGATTTTTATTCTTTTATTGAGATGACCCTATATATTTTTACTTTAGCATATTAGTGTGGTGAGTTATGATAACAAATTTAGATTCTCTAATATTAAAAAGTGGTAAAAAAGAATAACAATAATCAGTTTAAGAAAGGACTAAGCCTTAGAAATAATTTTAGAAAGAACTAAAACACCAGCACATAATTTGATGGATAATTGGAATTAAAGCATTCTAAGATCCTTTTTTTTTTAATAATTTTTATTGTGCTTTAAGTGCAAGTTTAAAAATCTAGTCAGTCTCTCACACAAAAACCCATATACACCTTGCTACACACTCCCAATACTCTCCCCCTAATGAGACAGCCTGCTCTCTCCCTCCACTCTCTCTTTTCGTGTCCATTTCGTCAGCTTCTAACCCCCTCCACCCTCCCATCTCGCCTCCAGGCAGGAGATGCCAACATAGCCTCAAGTGTCCACCTGATCCAAGAAGCTCACTCCTCACAAGCATCTCTCTCCAACCCATTGTCCAGTCCAATCCATGCCTGAAGAGTTAGCTTTGGGAATGGTTCCTGTCCTGGGCCAACAGAAGGTCTGAGGCCATGACCACTGGGGTCCTTCTAGTCTCAGTCAGGCCATTAAGTCTGGCTTTATGAGAATTTGAGGCCTTTTATCCCACTGCTCTTCTGCTCCCTCAGGGGTTCTCTGTTCTGTTCCCTGTCAGGACAGTCATCGGTAGTAGCCGGGCACCATCTAGTTCTTCTGGTCTTAGGATGATGTAGTCGCTGGTTCATGTGGCCCTTTCTGTCTCTTGGGCTCGTAATCGCCTTGTGTCCTTGGTATTCTTCATTTTCCTTTGATCCAGGTGGGTTGAGACTTGAGACCAATTGATGCATCCTAGATGGCTGCTTGCTAGTGTTTAAGACCCCAGATGCCACTCTTCAAAGTGGGATGCAGAATGTTTTCTTAATAGATTTTATTATGCCAATTGACTTAGATGTCCCCTGAAACCATGGTCCCCAAACCCCTGCCCCTGCTACACTGACCTTTGAAGCATTCAGTTTATTCAGGAAACTTCTTTGCTTTTGGTTTAGTCCAATTGTGCTGACCTCCCCCGTATTGTGTGCTGTCTTTCCCTTCACCTAAAGTAGTTCTTATCTACTATCTAATTAGTGAATGCCCCTCTTCCACCCTCCCTCCCTCTCCCCTCTAATAACCACAAAAGAATGTTTTCTGCTCAGTTTAAACTATTTCTCAAGTTCTTATAATAGTGGTCTTACACAATATTTGTCCTTTTGCAACTGACTAATTTCACTCAGCATAATGCCTTCCAGGTTCCTCCATGTTATGAAATGTTTCAGAGATTCCTCACTGTTCTTTATCAATGCCTAATATTCCATTGTGTGACTATACCATAATTTATCCATTCATCCATTGATGGGCACCTTGGTTGCTTCCATCTTTTTGCTACTGTAAACAGTGCTGTAGTAAACATGGGTGTGCATATATCTGTTCGTGTAAAGGCTCTTATTTCTCTAGGATATGTTCCAAGGACTGGAATTGCTGGATCGTACCATTAAAAAAAAAAAAAAAAAAAAAAAAAATTTTTTATGGTAGTTCTATTTCTAGCTCTTTAAGGAAGCACCAAATCGATTTCCAAAGTAGTTGTACCATTTGACATTCCCACCAGCAGTGTAGAAGTGTTCCAATCTCTCCACAGCCTCTCCAACATTTATTATTTTGTGTTTTTTTGAATTAATGCCACCCTTGTTGGAGTGAGATGAAATCTCATTGTAGTTTTGATCTGCATTTCTCTAATGGCTAATGATCGTGAACATTTCCTCATATATCTGTTAGCTACCTGAATGTCTTCTTTAGTGAAGTGTCTATTCATATCTTTTGACCATTTTTTAATTGGGCTATTCGTCTTTTTGCAGTTGAGTTTTTGCAGTATCATGTAGATTTTAGACATCAGGTGCTGATCAGAAATGTCATAGCTAAAAACTCTTTCCCAGTCTGCAGGTAGTCTTTTTACTCTTTTGGTGAAGTCTTTGGATGAGCATAGGTGCTTGATTTTTAGGAGCTCCCCGTTACCTAGTTTTTTTTCTACATTCTTTATAATGTTTTGTATACTGTTTATGCCATGTGTTAGGCTTCCTAATGTTGTCCCTATTTTTTCTTCCATAATCTTTATCGTTTTAGATTTTATATTTAGGTCTTTGATCCATTTTGAGTTAGTTTTTGTGCATGGAGTGAGGTATGGGTCTTGTTTCATTTTTTTTTTGCAGATGGATATCCAGTAATGCCAGCACCATTTGTTAAAAAGACTGTCTTTTCCCCATTTAACTCTTTTGGGGCCTTTGTGAAATATCATCTGCTCAAACGTGGATGGATTTATGTCTGGATTCTCAATTCTGTCCCATTGGTCCATGTATCTGTTGTTGTATCAGTACCAGGCTGTTTTGACTACTGTGGCAGTATAATAGGTTCTAAAATCAGGTAAAGTAAGGCTTCCCACTTTGTCCTTCTTTTCAGTAATGCCTTATTTATCCAGGGCCCCTTTCCCTTCCATATGAAGTTGGTGATTTGTTTCTCCATCTCATTAAAGAATGTCATTGGGATTTGGATCAGAATTCCATTAAATGTATAGATCACTTTTGGTAGAATAGACATTTTTATAATGTTAAGTGTTCCTATCCAGGAGCAAGGTATGTTCTTCCACTTATGTAAGTCTCTTTTGGTTTCTTGCAGAAGTGTACTGTAGTTTTCTTTGTATAAGTCTTTTACATCTCTGGTAAGATTTATCCCTAAGTATTTTATCTTGATGGGGGCTACTGTAAATGGCACTGATTTGGTGATTTCCTCTTCAATGTTCTTTTTGTTGGTGTAGGGGAATCCAACTGATTTTTGTACAAGATGTCTGGGTGACTTTCTTCTAACATCTACCTTATGTGGAGTTCGATGAGCATCTTGGATAGATATCGTCTCATCTTTCACAATATCAGGGAAGTTTTCTGCCAACAAATCTTCAACAATTTTCTCTGTATTTTCTGTTATCCCTACCTGTTCTGGTACTCCAATCACTTGTAGGTTATTTCTCTCGATAGAGTCCCACATGATTCTTAAGGTTTCTTCATTTTTTTTAATTCTTTTATCTGATTTTTTTTCAAATATATTAGTGCCAAGTGATTTATCTTCGAGTTCAGAAATTCTAGCTTCTACTTGCTCAATTTTGTGCCTCTGACTTTCTACTGAGTTGTCTACTTCTGTAATTTTATTGTTAATCTTCTGAATTTCTGATTGCTGTCTGTCTATGGATTTTTGCAGCTTATTAAACTTTTCATTACATTTCTGAATAATCTTTCTAATTTCTTCAGTTGCTTTATCTGTGTGTTCCTTGGCTTGTTCTGCTTATTGCCTCATTTCCTTCCTAATGTCTTGAAGGGTTCTGTATATTAAACTTCTGTGTTCTGCATCTGGCAATTCCAGGAATGCACTTTGATCTAGAAGATCCCTGGGTTCTTTGTTTTGAGAGACTGTTGAGGTGATCATGGTCTGTTTCTTTATGTGACCTGATATTGAGTGTTGTCTCCAAGCCATCTATAAGTTATTGTATTAGTTTATGCTTGCTTGAAACCCTGGTGGCATAGTGGTTAAGTGCTACGGCTGCTAACCAAAAGGTCAGCAGTTCAAATCCTCCAGGCACTCCTTGGAAACTCTCTGGGCCAGCTCTACTCTGTCCTATAGGGTCTCTATGAGTCGGAAACTGGGTTTTATGCTCGCTTACTGTGTCATAGCTGCTTGCTTTGTTTTGTTTTCGTATACCCCTATGGGTTGCTTGAGTGAGCCAGCTTGATTATTTTCACCTTTGGAGCTCTGGTGTCCTGTCCCCAGCTGGCTAGAGCTGTTATCAGGTATATTGGTCTAGGAGTCCATTCAGTTTTCTTGTATGAATTCAGCTCAGGTTTCCAGGTAGCTGATCATCAAGTGTGTGGTACAGGCCCTGTCCTACAGTCTTAGAGGGGCAGGGGTGATTGGTGTATATACCGGTATCTGATTGCAGCAAGGGGTCATGCTCTGAACAAGCAGGGGCCTGAGAACCAACCCCTAAGTGTCTCTGAAGAAAACATGTCTCTGTCCCCTAAAGCATGCTGGTGGGTGGGTTCTTCAGAGGGACCATGGACTCAACATTTTTGGTTGTAAGGACTAGGAGGTACCAGTTATCTTTGGACTCCTGTCACGGGTGGCTGGGTGACCTGAGTGGAGCTTCCAGTCCTTTGGTCCTTGATGTGGGTAGGGGAGGACCTTGTTTAGTAGGCAAAGCAATGTCAAAAGTCAAACACGCACCTCTCCACCGCACAGCTGAAATGGTTGGAGTTTGCCAACTAGGGCCTATTCTCCCAAAATAGGCCCACACAGGTCCATGCAGAAGGGAAAGGTGCTCAAGGTCCACGGATGGTTTATGCCTGGACAGGAGCCACTTCTGTCCTGAGCTCCCCTGGTTAATGGAGTTAGCAAATTATCTTTTCCCCCCAGTTGCAAATTTTTTCCTTCCCCAAGGCCAGGAGGATGGCTGTAGGTGCTCACCAGGGTCTACCTCAGACCCAGGGATTCAGCCACTGAGGCCAGCTTGGGGTTGGGGGGGTGCGGTAAAATATACTCAAGTGCTTAGCTTTTGCCGAGAGCGCCCTTCTCCTCAGGTTCCAGAGGTGTGAGTAGACTGTGCGACTGGCTGCTTCTCCCTGAGGAAACTGCAGCCGATCGCCAGTACCAGCCTGCCGCTGCCGCCATGGCCACCACTCCTGGAACGGTGCCTAAGGGCTCCCCGCTATTCAGGTCCGGTAACTCCTCTCCGCTTCTGAACGGCCTCTTCCTTCCCCTGCCCCTCAGTTCGTTGTCTCAGCTTGCCTTTGATGCTCAGGGCTCTCAGCTTGTCACAAATATACTCCTTTCACTTGTTTTTTCGAGTCTTTGTTGTAAAGAGGACTTGCTGGAAGCCTCTGTCTATTCCGCCGTCTTTACTCCGCCTCTCTAAGATCCTTTTTATTTTTTGAAAAAGGAGCTAAGATTTTTAAACAATAGGAATTTTAGAGATTAGATCCTCAGCATACTGGTTTCTTAAAAAAGCAGTTCCTCCCACTTTGCCTCAGTTAGAAAAAATGAGTATTCTGATTTTTGATAAGCAAGAACATGTCACCCTTCCTCAGGATACCACCTCTCCCATATATGAAGGTCTTTTACTCTGTGGCTTTCTCTTGTTTTACGTTCTTAAATGCACAGCATCACCTGGGATCAAAACTGTCACCCTGATACTGTGAAAGTGTTTTGGATCTGAAGTATTTAAATTTCATAATATTTAAGAGTTACAAGAATTTTTAGAAAATCTATCATTTAAATTACATACTGAAGAAACATTGAATTATTTTCTACTTGAATCCTTTCAGACTGTTGAGATACAGGACAAGTAACAATAATTTGGGGCAGAAAAGCAAGTGAATGCACAGCAATAGCAATTAAAAGACACTTTAGAGTCCCAACAACCTCATTTGAACCAATCACCTGTAAAAGACATTTTGGGGACAGTTTTAAAAATTTTTAAATAGACTGATACTATTTGATATTAGGGAATTATTGTTAATTTTGTCAGATATGATAATGGTTTTGCTGGTCTATAGGAATGTGGCCTTTTTTATAGATGTCTGTTGAAGTTTTTAGAGGTAAAATATCATGATGTCCACAAATAACATAAAATTCCATAAACAAAAAGAAGAAAATTGATGAAGAAAATATGGCAAATTGTTAACAGCTGTTAACGTTACATTATGGATATTTGAATGTTAACTGAAGGGTTGGTTGTTGAACTCACTTCCAGCCTCAGGAAAAAGACCTGGTGATCTGCTTCTGTAAAGATTACAGCCTTGAAAACCCTATGGGGCAGTTCTCCTCTGTCACATGGGGTCATTATGAGTCAAAAACAACCCAGTGGCACCCAACGATGACATATGAGTGTTGATTATACTTTTCTATATGCTTGCAATTTCTCAAAAGAAAATAAGACAGGATTTTAGGTATTAAGTAATAAGGAAAATAGTGTAATAAGCAACTCCTGAGATAACCCCAGGAGTTCCTGGGGGGAGTGAACAGTTAAGTGCTCAACTATCAGCTGAAAAGTTGGTGGTTTGAACCCACCAAGAGGCACCTCAGAAGACAGGCCTGGCCATCTCCTTCTGAAAGGTCACAGTCTTGAAAACCCTATGGAGCACAGTTCTACTCTGCAACGCAGAGGTTGCCATGAGTTGGAATTGACTTGATGGTGATGAACAACAACACTAGGTAGCCCTGAAGATCCCCACTCCTGATAGTCACACCCTTGTGCAATCCTCTCCCTTTGAGTGTGGGTTAGACCTACTGTCTTAGGCTGGGTTCTCTAGAGAAGCAACACCAGTAAAGCGTATAAATATACAGATAGAGAGAGATTTATATTAAGGAAAAGGCTCATGAATTTTACAGGCTGGAACATCCCAAGTTCATAGGGCAGGATGGAGCCTTCTCCTGATTTACAGGGCTGGTGAATCCAAGATTGGTAGGTCAGAGCACAGCGCTCTTGCTCACAGGCTGCAAAGGTCAATGAGTCTCAAGATGGGCAGGCAAGACAGCAAGTAAGCTGCTAGCTCAAGTTCCAAGAACCAGAGGTCAGATGAACAGGAGCCAGCTGCAGAATCCAGCATAAGCAAAAAGTTCACGAGCCTTGCCAGAATGTCCGCTTATATTCAATGCAGGCCACACACCCAAGGAAACTGTCTTTCAACTGATTGGCTACTCACAGCAGATTCCATTACGGGGGTGATCACATATCAGATCTCAACATGGAAGTAATCACAACATTATACAATGCCAAACTACTGACAACCATGGCGCAGCCAAGCTGACATACAATCTTAACCATCACACCTGCTAACTTGATTCTAACAAGTAGAATATTGCAAAGCAATGGAATATCACTTCTGAAACTAGGTAACACAAAGATTCTGATCTCTATCTCTCTCTCCCATCTCTCTCTGGGAAAATCAAGCTTCCGTGTTGTAAGTTGTCCTGTGAAGAGGCCCAATGGCAAGAAACGGATAAAGGACCTGAGACGTACCAATAAGCAGCAAGTGAGTTTGGAAGAGGATTCTCCCTGAATCAGGTGTTAAGATGAAAGCAGCTTTTTGAAAGACGCTGAGCCAGGGTCTGGGGAACTGAGAGGTAAGGTCCCTCAGGTATTAAATCACAGAGATGAGCCTCTAGCCAGTGCCAGGGCTCCTAACCACTAGACAGCCCTGCCCCAATGGCATGTGTTCCAGCTGAACTGTTCTTTGATTCCTGACCCACAGAACCTGTGATATAGTGAATGTTTGTTGTTTCAAGCTGCTAGATTTTGGGGCATTTGTTATGCAGCAATAGATAACTAGGACAAATATTATGAGGGAAAAGAGGCTAAACACGTGACATTGCTAGAGACATTTTGAAATATGATTTCAGTTGCTGTTTTCAATAAGGAGTTAACTCCTCCTATTTCAGGAGTTAATCAGTTTGGTGGGGAAGAGAGGTCCATTAGGCAATAGGAGATGGTCATTAAAATTAAAAAACACTAACCTACCATTTCTGCAAGAAAACACATCTATTAACTTATAATTAAATCGATGAACATTTATAAGACACCTACAATTTGTGCAGCAGTGCTTTCGATGACAGAATGGAAACAACATAATTAAAAGGTAGCCTCTGCCGTTTATTGAACTAGAGTCTATCGATGCATAAACTACTCACTGAGATTAAGCAAGGCAGGTTTTGAAGCCATTTTCATTCTTCCAGGCCATCTGGTTACCTCACATGGAAAGCCCAAATGGACAGCACAGCTTCTAAAATTTGGTTAGCTTACTTCTAGAAATTAGTTTATGTAATAAGAGAAGCTGCAATTAAGCACCGCTTCTGGCAATGTCTGTGTAAGATGGTGGCGTAAGTATAGATGCAAGGAAACCCACTTTTCCTACCACTCTTTAAAGTAACCACAAATAGGAGAACATCTGCAACCATCATGAATTAGGAAATATTTATTGAGCACCTACTGTGTGTTAGGGACGGTGTTATGTGTGACATTACAAAAGTGAATGAGCTGGACATGTCCCTGCCCTCACTAAGTTTATCCTGTACCAGAAGATAAACAAGTAAAATATAATCACATATTATGACACATACCATGAGGACAAAGTATAGCATGGGAAAGGAGCACTTCACTGAGGAAATTTAATTTAATATGTGACCTGAAGGATAAAAAGAAATTAGGATAATCCTAATGCAGGGAGCAGAAAGAAGGCCAGTGCCTTTGTTACCTAGTGCTGCTGTAACACACATACTATAAGTGGGTAGCTTTAAAGACCACAAATTAATTTTCTCACAGTTCTGGAGGCTAACAGTCCAAATGAGGATCTCAGCCATGTCAATTCCTTCCTTACGGTAGCCTGTGCCTTCCTTGGTTCTTGGCGAGCATCACACAGCATCTGCCTCTCCCTGTCTCTGTGTTTAATCTGCTCTTTTTATAACTGGAAGGTGATTAGGTTTAAGACACACCCTACACTGGAATGGCCTCATTAACGTAACATTAGATTACATTATGGAACGTGATTACATTACATCGCATCCACAGGTATAGGTGTTAGGATTCCAACACATGTTTTGATGGGACAGAATTAAATTCATAACAGCGAGGGTGCCTGAAGGGCTGGAAGTATGAATCTAGAGACAAGGTGTGATCAGGGTTCTGTAGGCAGTCAAGAATTGTTTATTTCATCGGAAATGCAATGGGAAGCCTGTGAAAGGATGTAAGCAGGAGAGTGACCTGGTCTGATTGGCATTGTTACTAGATAATTCTAGCTACTGTGTGGAAAATGGTTGGGAGAAACAGCATGGGAAGCAGGGCTGACTTCAGGATTACGTAAAGGAATTGTGTCTCTTGGATCCATACTTGATATATCTCATCTTCATCCCCATTATGTTTCATTTCTTCTTCTTTTCTTCCACATTCTGAAAGAATTTACTAAACTCATCTTCTAATGTGCTAATTCAATTTTCTGAAGCACCCAATTCTCTGCCTCTATTACGGTTTAAAATTCTGCAATTGTGCTTTTTATCTTAACATAGACTTTTCAAGTCTCAAAATTGCTGTTTCTTCATGTCTATTTATCTATTTTTGTGGATGCAAGATATCTTTTAAAAACAATTTTATTGGTTTTTTCCCCCTTATTTACAAAATGCAATGCACATTCATGTTAGGAAAAAATACAAAGCACAAAGAAGCAAAATGGAGAAAATGAAAATACAGTTTTAATTGCACACTTCAAAGATAATCTAGGCTGAATTTGTGTGGGTAGAAGAAAAATGAAGTCCAAAAGTAAAAGACAGATGAAAAAAAGGAGATGAGTCATCAATTTCAAAGGTCCTGGGCAGGAATATTGAAACCACACTTTAGTCATATCCAAATGACATTTCCAAACTCAAAGGATAAATGACAAATGAGCCAGAAGGACACTGGACTCAATACTAGAAAATGAAGAAATGTTCAGAGTTATGAGAAAACAGGGATTTTTATCTTAGACATCAGTACTCAGGCATACTGTTGTTCATACTGAAGAAGGAAAGGATGACATTTTTGGACATTCAAAGGTGCTGAAAATGTACCACCCATGTCTGTTTTCTGAGAAAAAAAAAAAACTGAAAGTACAAGGAAAAATCACTTAGTCACCCACTCAGATAACGACAAGGATGCAAAGACTGGCTGCAGAGCACAAAGGAGGAAAAATGGAGTTTGTAAGTGGAATTGAGAAGTTTAATGCTGGCATTAAGAGTGGAACCTTAAACTAAAAGATGCTAATCACAAATACACTAAAACTAAAATCCTGGGTTATTAAAAATTTAGGAGGAGGGAGGGTAGAAGCAAGTAAAAGCATATTAATATTCTTTTATTTTTGAAGGGACAGGCAGATGTTATAAACACTATTGAACTCTTGTTGTTTGAAGAGAAAGTTAAGTTCAAATATATTTACTACCAAGCAAAAATAAAATTGAAATTTTGTTGGCTGCCTGTTTTTATAAAGAAAGTTGTATTGGAACCGAGGCTGACATTAGGTTGAGGCAAGTGAGGCTGGGCTGTGGAATGCAGGATCAGATTTTATTTTTATTTAAACCCTTGATATTTTTTTGTTCATCATGGGTTTTTGGGATTAATTCTTATTTTTAAAAATTGCTCTGAATCAGCTCGACAGCAACTAGCAACAACTATTTTGGAGCCCCCTTTAAATTTGCACTCATTTACCTCATCCTAGTCCCAGCCCGGTATCAAAACTATTAGAGAAGACAAATGAGAGAGAAACTTGACCAATCCTTGAAAAAAAAAAGTCACTAAAGAGAAAAAAGGAAACAATAATAGAATACACACACATTTGAAATGAGGGAGAATGAATAGTCAAAATATATCATGTAAAAGCTAATGAAAGCAAAGGAAGTAGTACAAACCAAAAAACCAAACCCATTGCCATCGAGTTGATTCCAACTCATAGTGACCCTATACGACAGAGTAGAACCACCCGTAGGGTTTCCAAGGAGTGCCTCGTGGATTCGAACTGCTGACCTTTTGGTTAGCACCCATAGCACTTTACCACTACGCCACCAGGATTTCCAAGGGAAATAGTAAGCTCAGGAAAAGGAAAAAAAAAAAATCAAATTAAAATGAATATTTTCCATTGATAATATAGCTATTAGTACTTTTCTATTTGTTAAGCAATATTTACTGATATTTCTGTTATTCTGTACCAAAGAGATAGAGATAGGATTTATCAATTAATATTGCATTGAAACTTACAATCAAAAACTGTAGAAATAAAAGGAAATTTAGATAAAACTCTCAAGGGTTAAAAAATTAGAAGTTCTTGCAGCCTCTCCAAGGCCCCTCATGACGTGCCCCTAAACAAACTCATTTTTTGAACTCCTCTTCTGAGCCAGCCACCAGCCTTTCCTTTGTTTAAATGTATGAAGCAGCTCCCACATCAAGCTGTTCCCCCTGCTGGACCATGTTCTCCTGCCAGTTCCTTCACTCCCCCTCTTAACCTGGCTAACTCTAGTGATCCCTCAAAGCTCGCCTGAAATATCAGTCTGAGGAAGGCTTTCTTTGTGTCCTGCACTGAAGGAGATCATTCTGTTGTATCAATGTTGTTGTTAGGTAATTGAGCTCTAGTAGATTCCAACTCGTAGCGACCCCGTATGATGGAGTAGAACTGCCCCATGGGGTTTTCAAGGCTGTAATATTTACGGGAGCAGATCATCAGGTCTTCTCCTGAGGAGCTGCTGGGTGGGTTTGAACCGCCAACCTTTTGGTTAGCAGTGAAGCACTTGACGGT